>NC_092821.1:84884959-85205375 GCF_023375885.2 Dermacentor andersoni
ATCATTCGCTTTGTGCTATAGAGTTTCCACGAAGAGCTCAAGTCCAAAGAACAGAAAGAAAAAGACGTTTCGACTAGGACAGATATATGAGCAGTTGTGGGGCCTTACTTGCACCACCTGTCGCACTGTCTTCAAAGGACAGCCACAAAGTGCGGTGTTCCCGTGCTGTATTCCACACCGGAGGAAGTGAGCTCCTATGTGCCGAGTCGTGAATGACCAAAAGCGCAAATGTACAAAGGCCACGCCTGCCCAATGAAGCATGCCACTCCTTTTGTTACGTGTAACACAGTGGTTGCCTATAGCATCCCCGCACAATGGGGCAAATGTTACGTTGGTCAGCCCTGGTGCTGGACAGCTGAAGGGACCACCGGCCGCAGGTTACAGCGGTAACAGGATCAGGTCACTTAGTAGATCACTGTAAGGGATGCCAGCATGGTGCTTTAACTTCACAGTGCACGTGCTCTGGGAAAGTAAAATAATGAACAATACAGATTGATTTCTGAAGCCTATAGCAACGAAAAAAAGTATGATGAATTGTGCTTGCACTTCGTCTATCGCGTTGACAATTAAAGGGTGCAGTTACATTGGCCTCAACTTATGCGCCACACACATGGGCCGAGTGGTTCCATTCATCCATTAAGTTTGAAGCTCTTCCGTATTTTGTCGCGTGACCTGTGCGTGCACTTTCTGGGGAGTAAAATCAGTATAAGGCCAACGTCCTCTTCGCCGTGCTATCTTTTGTTCTTTCAGCATCTTCGCTTTCCATTTAAGCGGAAATGCATCACATGTCTAAATTACGAAAGTTCCGTAAACACTACAGGTGCGACGTAATGGGTGGCTGGACAAACGAAATCGCGTTCAAGCGATTGTACTGAAAGCACGTTCCATCACACCACTCAAGACGACGTGACAGAGAAAAGTTACTTTGGAGGCCGAAACAATTCTGTTACCTATGCTGCCACTCTCGTTTATAGTTTACTGCTGCATCTCATAGCGTTATTTTCAATCTCAACTATCTCATAGCGGTATTTTCAGACGTTCAATGACAGACTTTGAAAGCGCCACCTCGACCATAAACCATCACCCAAACTGCTTTATAGCAGCCGGCTGTCTTCCTAAAACAAACATTTACGTAATCAATTAGGGCACTTGGGTCTCTGCATTACTAAGTGCTTGAAATGGTCTTAAAATTGTAGAACTATTATAAGCAATCCAAATCTGTTCTCACATTCCGCTCGGCGAAGTTGTGCCCACTCGTTCGAAGTCATATTGCCTTGACATCGACACCTGCATTTGAAAATACGCTGTGCCGAAACACGTAGGTTCTGCACTGCCCCGGAGCCAATACAGCGAGATCTTGCGAGTAAATTGGCTATTTGTTCAACAGGTGCGGTTATCACGCCCTTATTTTGCTTTCTTTTGTGTTCTTTCCACGTCCTAATACTTATCAATTGAATTTGCTCTCATTTGGCCAACGCTGCTGCAGGCGCATTTTTCTTGCAATACAATTATTAGGCCATACAACCACTTTCTATAAACCGGATTTTTGTGAAACTTAAGCTAGGGGTCAACGTTTGCGTGCGACTCCTCCGCTTTACCTTAAACATTCCGTATCCTTGCACTTGAGCATTTCGCACATCTTTTCATCCAGGGAAAACTTACACTAACATTTTCATTAACTACAATTCCTAACAGGGTTAGAAAAATTCTCAGCTAAAGCAGCGGCCACTCAACGTTAGTTTTGTTGTTTTCTATTCGCTTGAAATAACCTAAACAAGAAGAGACGAATACACGAAACGATGCAAATTCTTAAGCTCTTTTGTTTTCTTTTATGGACGGGTAGAGAGGCACTTGTACACAGGCGCAATAGAAACAGGCTCATTTAACAACTTATACTCTTCTCAGAACACCCGCCGTGGTTGCTCAGTGGCTATGGTGTTAGGCTGCTGAGCACGAGGTCGCGGGATCGAATCCCGGCCACGGCGGCCGCATTTTCGATGGGGGCGAAATGCGAAAACACCCGTGTACTTAGATTTAGGTGCACGTTAAAGAACCCCAGGTGGTCGAAATTTCCGGAGTCCTCCACTACGGCGTGCCTCATAATCAGAAAGTGGTTTTGGCACGTAAAACCCCATAATCTAATCTTCTCAGAACTACAAGATAGTTTGTCTTTTGTAAAAAAGAAAATTCCATACGCATATCCTCATCTACAGTTGTAAACAACTGGCTATGACGATGGCCGCACAACTGGCGCGTGGGCAAAACTAAGATACATTGCCATCTGCAGGCTCAAAAGAACTTATTCGGGTCATAACGAGGTTAGAAATCTTCTGAACGCGTTTCCCTTCTTTATGTTACTCACAATGCATTGTTTGATCTCTGCGAGAGCGCGAAAGCTCCTCGTGCTCGCAACGAGCAAATAAACGAATACTTGCTCCGTTCCTCTTCACTCTTCCCGCTTATAAACATATTTGCGCCAGTTGTTCTTTCACATCAGATTTCTTTCTTTTTTTGTTGCAGTCATGCGCTTCACCCACTCTCTCCACAACGCCGCTAAGGACGCCCCTGCCACTTACCTCTTTCTGTGGAAGAGATGCATGCTCCCAAACGTTATATAATCCTTCTTCTGGTTGTCATGCGTATGACAGTCATCCTCGGTTGGCCTTGTATGTAGAATGCTTCATTATACGTCCTATCAGCAGCATGAGACGTTTCTTTAATATTGAGTGTTAGAATCCCAATGCTGTTAATTTAGAGATGCAATGTTCTCTCCTTCGAAGGAAAAACTTAGTAAATCGTTTTTTCTTTAGATTACGTAGTCTTGTTTGATAAATTTGGTTATAATTATTTTCTATACAGCAATGACTTTGTTTTTCAAAACTGGTGTGAGCTGCATTCGTTTTAACTCATCTAACCTCACATAAGCCTCTCTCTTCAGCACATAATCTTTATGCGATCTCTTCCACTGCATTTTTGGAAATGTGTGTGCGACAGACGAAATTGGTGGCAATTTCCTGGGGCTAACTTCTGGCAACGAGCGAAGTACACAACTCTTTATAAACTCTATCAAACTGCCTTATAGTACCCGTCTTAGTTGCCTAGTGGTTCGGGCGCTGCGCTGCTAAGCACGAGGTCGCGGGATCGAATCGCGGCTGCGGCAGCCGTATTTGAATAGAGGCGAAATGCAAAAACGCCTGTGTACCTGGCATTTGGGTGCACGGTACCAGGTGGTCAGAGTTAACCCTGAGTCTCCCTCTACGGCGTGCCTCATAATGAGATCGTGGTTTTCGCACGTAAAACCCCAGCAATTTTTAAATTATATTGACTCATAATAATAGCCGTAAACACGCACAGTTGATCCATGCTACGCCAGTCAATCGCACAGGCTTGGTGATTTCAGTGAGTCTTGCGGCGTTCAATGTTAAAGCACTTGTAGAAGGTTGCAGCGAGCACAAAGAATGTCACAACCATTGTAAGAAAAACAAGAAAGCAATTTTCTGATCACATGACGCGACACCGTAAAACAGAAAATATTACAATAAAAAATATTGCGGCAGAACAAATCTTACGATGAGTATAGACAGTAATGCGATTGGCACTCGAGAAATCTAGGGACACATGGTATTGCTGAAATCAGGCCTGTTTATGCTCTGCATTTGTCTATCTGAGACTTCCCTTGCTTCAGCTGTACATACAGTCACAGTGCCTCTGGTACCAGCCTAGATTTCTGTGGCGCTCGCTTGCCAATGTCGCCAATGAGCACGATGGCGTGATGACGACAGTATGACCACGACACAGTGCCGCCAATAGAAAGACGAAGACTGAATGACATCGATGGCAAAAGCGGTATGACGGTGATGGTGTGACGAAAAAGAGATGACGATCATGTGATGAAGACGGTGTGATGGTGCTGGCATCAAGACAATGGGATGGCGACGAGTTTACTTTTATAAAGATAGCGTGATGACAACTGGACGACAAAACGGAATGCCGACAATGGTGCAACGATAACATAGTAACGAAAAGGTCCCGACAATGGGTCCACGAGAGCAGCGGTCTGACGACAACGCAACAACGATGATAGCATGACAAGAGCGGCATAATCACGATTAATTGATTAGAGCATGATTACGGTAGGGCGACGAAGACTGAATGATGTAAATCGAACGGCTTAATTAACATTATGGCGGTGGCATGACGACAATTGGTTAACATTTCTGAATTAAGGAAGGCGTTCCCACGACGGTGTTACGACTATGGCATGACAGTCATATGACGACGACGACATCAAGACAAACAGTATGACAACGAATGCGTGACGATAACGGTACGACGACGATGGCGTGACTAGATTTGCATGACAAAGCTGGAGTGACGAATATGTAACCGCCACAGCCGCATCACGATGACGTCATTACAGCAAATTCACGATAACTGTGTGTCAACGACGGCACGAAAACAACAGGATGACTGAGCTAGAATGCCGACGATGCAGCGACTACGACAGTACCACGGTCATTAGCACATACCTGGCGTCCCAAGCTATTAGATAACTTGGGCTACTAAACAGGTTCAGAAGGCGTGACGACGACAGCATGACCAAGGTGAAAGAATGAAGCTGTAATAACGACGGGGAAATGACCAACAAGACATCGCAACCATGATAATGATGACAATCACATGACGGCGGCTGTGTCACGACGATGGCTTGACGAGAGTCCGATAACGACGTTGTAATGAAAACAATGGAACTACCGCGGCGGCATCAAGACGACGGTATGACAAGGAATGTATGACGATGGTACAGTGACAGCGATAGAGTGACGACAATGGAATGTTGAGATTAGGATGACGAAGTTGGAGTGACAATGATAGAATGACCACAACGGTATCACGATGACGATATGACAACGAATGCATGGTGACCTAATGACGGCGAAGGCGTTGTGACGACAGCACGACGAGAGTGGCATCAGAAAACTGGAATTACGGCGATGGAATTACAATGATGGCGTCACGATCTTGGTAACATGCCCAGTCGCCTCTTGCGGCCTCGAGCCTCGAGTGCCTCGAGCCGCCAATCACGCGGCAATTTTTCGTTCATGTGGGGGGCTTCATTCACGCTCGGTAAAACATTATTATTTAGCACGTACTCAGCAACAGAAAGCTGTATCGGGAGTTTTTCATGTCGCTCGATATTTTCTCGTTGACACTTTTCATCTAACTATAATAATTCAGAAGTTCATCTATTAATTAAGATTATTTATATAATCAGGTGGCATGGAAAAAATAGTTTGGGGATCGCAAAGAGACCACAAACAACATTACCTTTGTTCTGTCGAGCTACGTGGCATTTGCATATGTTTAAACTCTCGATAAAGTTAGCTGTGACACCCTGTATAATATCCAGCCTGTCTAATATTCACTGCATGTAATTTCAGTACATCGTAAAACACGCTGCACTTTAATACTAATATTTATACCTCGAAAACTGCACTTCATGTGCACAAACATTGCTCATGAGCCAATTACAACAAGATTTATTCCTTTTATGTAGATGTCAACTGGAGTTCAGCCTGCCTGTTTTTTTTTATGCTGCTTGATAAACACAGCGGACGAAGATTGAAGCTATGGCCAAGTTCTATAAGGCCGTTATTTCGTGATATTGACAGGGTGTTTCAAGAAAACGAAAAGGCTGGAAAACAATCCGGTGTAGTGATAAGAGGGTGCTGGCTCACTTTTCAGCACAGGGTCAGTGGCAACAATAACGCTGACGGGTATATTTAGAATACAAGACGAAACTAATAAGTCCTATAGCAGCGAAATGCCGTAGGCTAAAGAGCCTCCGAGAGGCGAATAGCTATGCGTACCTCTAGGAGTTGGCATGTCTCGATAAATAAATAAGTACTGAGTAGCAAGCGGTGTTTTCGGTTTTATAGCGCATTATCGTGCACTTGCGCTATCTATGATAAGGCACACTGCTTCAGTTTCCTTTGAAATGTGTAAGCATTTTTATGCCTACCCAAATGAGGAAGCCCGCCCGTCCACCACGTGAGACGATCGCTTTCAAGACAGAGCCCGCAGCAGCGAGCGCATTTGCCTTTGTGCTGCCTCCTGCTTCAACGGAAACTAAGCGACGAGAGCATAGCGCACAGGAAGCTGTCCGCAGTCGACGCACTCTGTCTTCATCGCACATCGCTTTCAATATAGCGCCCGCTCGTCCCGTTTCAACGCGAACTAAATGGAAGGAACACAACGCACACGAAGCTATCAGCACTGCGGCGCACTGTGCCCGATGGTAGATAGCTTTCAACACAGGGCCCACGTGACCACGCCATGTGCACTTGCCGCCGGAGTACGGTTGATCACAGTTGATAATGGTTCGGCGCCGGTGGATGACGCGGTAAGTAGTGACAACGCTTTACAATGATCGGAACGTCATCAGCGCAGCTGGCACCGCCACCTGCAGTAGTTTGCTTGCGTCATCAGTTCACCTTGCGCCGCTATGCGCAGCAGTTTGCGTCGCCGCAGCGCTGTCGTTTATACTGGTCGGATCCAGTTTCATAACGTTGATAACACCGGGCTGCGTGAATATGAGCAAGTGGCACAATGCTTACACGTACTTAGACAACTGCCAAAGGACCTCCTGCGTGATTTTTTTTTCTTTTTTTTTGATGCTACGTGCTTAATTTGGTTAGCCGTTTATGAAGTCCTTATTGATCAAATCATTCTTGCTTTTAGTGCAACGTTTATTAAAGGTGCATTGAATTATTTACCCTATTCGAATATTCGTTCCTTACCAAAGTCACATACCATGTGGCAAAATGAACTAATAAATGAATATCAAGACTCATAGGACCGTTGTTGCTTTTCAGTCCAATTTAAGGATCTTTGCATGGCATGTGGTTGTCCTAACCCTTCTCATCGTGCCTGCCTCGTTCCTCGGTCTCCGTGTGTATGTGATCATGGTGTGCTACGTGATATGACGACCGCCAAATGCGTTACCAGCAATCGAAACTGTAGATGGGTTAGTGCTACTTATATTCTGTAAAATTAGTAGTAACAGCCATAGCACGTGCTAATTATCAACATTTCTTTCAGCAATAGGACAGCGGCTAACAAGGCATATTGTGGCGATTCTTTCCGTTGGCGCGGCTCAGACCTCTAACCAGCAACTGACACTGAATTCCTGAAAATAAAATTTTGTGACACTCCTCTTATCTTCAGCCCGCCTGGTGTTCTCAGCAGTTGCACGTCCTGAAACAAGCCTGTACCGGTTTGCTACCTCGGTAGTTTTATTTTTTCAAGAATCTCTATCACTATATATAGTGTTAGAGTGGGGAGATTTAGTTATTTGGATCAATGCAAAATATTGTGGCGACCTGCTGTTCGCAGAGGACATTGTCTTGTTCATCAAGTGTAGAGATCGCTTTCAATAAGCCTTATACAATATGGCACCTTATGCGTGGAATGAGAGAGGGATTGGACGGAGGATTATTATAGAGAAGTGTTCAGCGAAATTAGATAGCCTGGCACAAGACCAAGAATAGCGAATCGTTATTGGGCTAAACCTGTGCAAATGTGGATTGCAGGATCAACAATCTCAGGTCATGCGGTTTATGAGACGTGCGTATGAAGACAAATCAAACGTATCATCCGAATGGTTCATTATGGTTTCTGCCGGAGCTAGTTTGATCCGTACAGCTTATGTAATATGTATGTATTTATTATGCAATATATATATTGTGTCATTATTTTTCGCTTTTTCTATGCCGCCTGTCTGCCACTAAAAGCAAGGGCCTGGGTGGGGGGCACGGCTCTGTCAAGCTGTCATCCATGAAAGTTTCTTTCTGTGTGCTTCCCGCATTATTTCAAGCAACTTGATGCTAATAAATTTCAAAGTTCTCCTAAACAAGGGTTTTGCTAGGCATGGCAAAAGGAACGACGAATAAGTGCGAGCTAAAAAGTTTCCGAAGAACGCTGATATAATGCAAAAAAGGTGAGGCGTGCAGACGGGACACAAGAGAAGAGGAGTCAACAACGTGAACGTCGTCGTACGAACGCCGCAACACGAATGCCGGCGTTCGTGTTGTCCACTTCTCTTGGGTCCTGTCTGCACGCCTCACCTTTTCCGCATGATGAATCCTTACCAACTAGCTCAGCTTTCTGTCGTTCTAACACTGTTATACTTCCCGGAGTGCTAGTGCCTCTTGTGCCACCCGGCAGCTGCGAAATTGCGCGGCTTATCATTAAAATTGTAGACTCGTCATACCCACTGATAGCCAAGAGAGAAAAAAAAGAAGAAAAGGTGCCGCGGTTAACCAGGCGCACGTCGAGTTTGCGACCCTGCATGGGGGGAGGGGAAGGGAAAAGAAGAATGAAAAGGGAGAGAAAAAAGCAAGAAAGCCCTAGCAGCGGGGACTATTGAAGTTAAACTCCAAGTGTAAAAACAGTCCAAAGATCTGTCGACTTCAAGTACTCTAGCAACGCTCTCGTTCCTAGAGTAACACAAACGTCAAAGTTTAATTTAAAGCAGCCAGTGCGCCCGGCCTGCTCCACATTTATCACGCTACTTCCACACGTACACTACTTCGTGTTCCTTTACAATATACAAAATGGTTTGTTTGGTTAAAGAACAAGGAACTTCGGCTTCAGTAGAGAAAGACTATTTTCTCTTACTGTGATGCAATGAGAACAAATCGAACATTTCTACCACTCTTTTGTCCACTCTCACATTACTTATGGCATAATATGTTGGGGTAACACCTATAATACTCATACTGCATCTCTCCAGACAGTTCAGAACCGAGCCATAAGAATAATTACTTACAGCCCCCGCTTTTCTAATGACACATCCCTACTACACGAGAATAACATCCTTACCATATCTGGACTAACTAAATACAACATAGGTATTTTTTTTCTACAGATTTGTGCATAATGAGCTATCATCGATCCCATTTTCGCCTTCTAACCTGATGATTCATAGTACCACCAGATTTGCGTTGAATAACAATTTTCGTTTACCAAGAATCCGTACTAACTATGGTAAACAGACTGCAGAATTCACTTCCATATCAATATGGAACACCCTTCCTTTCACAATGAAAAACGCAAGATCTTTATTACATTTTAAAAGATAACTAAAAATGTATTTGTATTGACAGATTAACGACAACGATTACTGTAGTCGATCATTGTTCGCTTTTCTTTCTCTTTTTCCTTTTTTTTGTTGTTGTAAATAAACTGCTGGTATTTTGTTCCCGCACAATTATGCTGCTATCATGAGATATGCTAAACCTTGTTATTTTTTGTAATCAATCCTGTAATTTGTTCTGTAACCGCTCTTTTCTTGTTGCTTGTATACTTCCTTACTATATGCTGTTGTTGCTTTTAGATGTTAACTACAATAACTGTTCTTGTACAGGAGGTCCCGATACAGCCTTTGACTATGGGACCTCCTTCTGCATACTAAGTAATTGTAATGTGACCCAACTTCTAATAATAAATTTTTGATTCTGATTCTCATTCTGAAGGAAGCAGTGAATAGCATTGGAGAGATTGTGTCTCCTTTTCTGACTCCTTTCTTTATAGGTATCTTCCTAATTTGGTTGGCTAGAATTTAGGTGGCTCTGGAATCTCTGTAGATATTTTGCAGGGTGTTTACGTAAGCGGTCTGTATTCCTTGATTACGCAATGCCTCTATGACTGCTGGTATCTCTACAGAATCAAATGATTTTTCGTAATCTTTGAAAGCCATATAGAGAGGCTTATTGTAGTCTGCGGATTTCTCGATAATCTGATTAAGGACTTGGATGCGATGCATTTTAGAGAATCCCTTCCTGAAGCGTGCCTGTTCCATTGGTTGACTAAAGTCCAGTGTTGCCCTTATACTATTGGAAATTATTTTGGTAAATATTTTATACAATGCTTGGAGTAAGCTAATAGGCTTATAATTTTTCAGTTCTTTAATGTCTCCCTTTCTATGGATTAGTATAATATTTGCACTCTTCCAGTTTTCTGGGACCATTGCAGTTGCTAGACATTCCGTATAAAGAGCTGCCCGTTCTTCAAGCTATACGTCTCCCCCATCTTTCATTAAATCGACTGTTATTCCATCTTCTCCTGTCGCTTTTCCCTATTTCATGTCTTGCAGGGCCCTTCTGACCTCATCGCTAGTTATAGGAGGAGTTTCCGTATCTGTTCGTTACCATTTCGAATGCTGAACTCTTCTGGGCACTGTGCAAGTCAGTACAGAATTCTTCCGCTGCATTTATTATACCTTCGAAATTGCTGATGATATTACCCTGCTTATCTTTCAGTGCAAACATCTTGGTTTGTCCTATGTCGCGTTTCCTTCTCACTGATTCAGACTGCGTCCATTTTTTATGGCTTCCTCAGTCTTTCTCACGTTATAGTTTCGAATATCACTTATTTTCGCCTTGTCGATCAGTTTTGACAGTTCCGCTTATCTCTTGAGTTGGACACTTTCATTCTTTGTCGTTTCTTTATGAGGTCATTTGTTGTTTGTGAGAGCTTGCCTACTGGTTGCCTTGGTGCTTTGCCTCCCACTTCAGTTGCTACCTCTGAACGCAGCCTCGTTACAGTTTCATTCACTACGTTTATGTCATCATCATCATCATCATCATCTCTCCGTTCTAAGGCTGCAAATTTGTTTGCAAGTACCAGCTTAAATTTGTCTTCTTTTACCCTTGCTTACTCTAAGTTGACCTGTTCATTCTTGACCAATTTTACTCTTTCTCTCTTCAAATTGAGGTGAATCGTAGCCCTTACTAACCTATGATCCCTGCACTTTACCCTACCTATGACTTTTACATCTTGCACTATGTTGGGATCAGCACAAAGTATGAAATAAACTTCATTCCATGTTTCACCATTATGGCTTTTCCGGGTCCATTTTCTCTTGCCACTTCCTGAAAGAGGTGTTCATTATTCTCACCTTATTCCTTTCTGCGAATTCTACAAGCACCTCTGCTCTAGCGTTTCTAGAATCGACGCCGTAGTTGCCAACTGCCTGTTCACCCGCCTGCTTTTCCCCTACTTTTCCATTCAAGTCACCCATTACCACTGTATACCGAGTTTGCACTTTCTCGTCGCTAATTCAATATCTTCATAAAACTGATCTACTTCCTCATCGTCGTGTCTGTATGTCGGAGCGTAGGCTTGTACCACCTTTAATCTATACCTCTTATTGAGTTTGATTACGACTACTGCTACCCTCTCATTAATGCTGTAGAATTCGTCAATGTTGCCCGCTATGTCCTTATGGAATAAGCATCCTACTCCGTACTGCTTCTTATCAGGGATACCTCTATAGCAGAGGACATGGCTGTTATTCAGCAACGCATAAGCCTCACCAGTTCTTCTAATCTAACTAAGGCCGATGATATCCCAAACAATGTCTGATAGTTCCTCAAGCAGTACTGCTAAGCTAGCCTCACTCGACGTAGTTCGACAATTAAAAGATAACAGGGTCAGCTTGCATTCGCGGCCTGTACGGACCCAGAGATTCTTAGCACCCTCTGCGGCGTTACAGGTCTGACCGCCGCCTTGGACAGGTGCTCCGCAGCTGCTGCGGACTTAGGGCTCTGAGTTACTTGTAGATATCATTATGGAGGTTGTGGCCTAATACTGCACCAGGAAGACCAATTGCTGTTCTGGTGAGATAGTGTCTTTGTTCAAGCTTAGTGGGCCTTCCTAATTTGGAAGGACCACTGATGACAAGCGTGATGACTATCGGACGACAAAGTGGATCGGCGACTATGGTATAACGCCTACATAATGACGAAACGGGCACGATAATGGGTCCGTGAGAGCGGCTGTCTGACGACAACGCCACGACGATGATAGCATGACAACATCAGCATAATCACGACTAATTCATCAGGGCATGATTACGGTAGAGCGACGAAGACTCAATGATCTAAATGGAAGGCAGTAATCAACGTAATGACGGCGGCATGACGGCAATTCGTTAACATTTCTGAATTGAGGAAGGTCTTCCCGCGACAGTGTTACGAAGACGGCATGACAATGGTATAACGACGACGGCACCAAGACAACAATATGACGAGGAATGCGTGACGATAGCTGTACGACGACGACGGCATGAAGACGACGGCATGACGAGAGTTGCATGACGAAGCTAGAGTGACGAATATGTAACGGCCACAGCCGCATCACGATGACGTCATTAGAGCAAATGCACGATAACTGTGTGTCGACGACGCCGCGACAACAACCGGATGACTCAGCTAGAATGCCGACGATGCACCGACTACGACAGTATCACGATCATTAGCACATACTTGGCAGCCCAAGTAATTAGACAACTTGGGCTTATAAACAGGTGCAGAAGGCGTGACGACGACAGCATGACCAAGGTGAAAGAACGAAGCTGTAATAACGACGGTGAAATGACCAACACGACATTGAAACCATGATAATGATGACAATGACATGACGACGGCCGTGTCACGACGATGGCTTGACGAGAGTCGGATAACCGCGTTATAATGAAAACAATAGAACTAACGCGGCGGCATCAAGGTGACGGTATGACAACAAATTTATGACGACGGAACAGTTAGAGTGATGGAGGGACGATAATAGAATGTTGAGATTAGGATCACGAAGCTGGAATGACAATGGTAGAATGACCACAACGGTATCGCGGTGACGGCATGACAACGAATACATGGAGACCTTATGACGGCGATGGCGTTGTGACGACAGTATGACGAGAGTGGCATCAGAAAACTGGAATGATGACGATGAAATTACAACGATGGCGGCAGGACCATGATCACATACCCAGTAGCCTCGTGCACCTTCGAGCTGCCAATCGCACGGAAATTTTTTGTGCAATTGCGGGGCTTCATTCACGCTCGAAAAAACACTTTTATTTGGCACGTGCGGAGCAACAGAAAGCTGTATCGGGAGTTTTTCATGTCGCTCAACAATTTTCTCCATGACATTTTTCATCTAATTATAATATTTGAGAAGTTGATTTGTTAATTATTGATTGATTCTTTAATTAGGCGGAATGGAAAGAAATTCTTTAAGTATCGGATAGCGACGGCAAACAACATTACTTTTGTTCTGTCCAGCTACGTTGCAATTGCATATCTTTAAACTCGGGATAAAGATAGCTGGGACATCCTGTATAATTTGCAGCCTGTCTAATATTCACTGCAAATAAATTCAGTTCTTCGTATGACACGCTGCTCTTTCATACTAATATTTATACCTCGAAAACTACACTTCATGTGCACACATGGTTTGGCTTAACCAATTAGGGCACTTGAGTCTCTGCATTACTAAGTGCTTCAAATGGTCCTAAGATTATCAAATTATTATAAGCAATCCAAATCCGTTTTCACATTCTTCTCCGCATAGTTGTACCCACTCGTTCGAAGTCATATTGCTTTGATATCGACACCTGAATTTTAGAATACGCTGTTCAGAAACACGTAGACACTGCACTGCCTAAGAGCCAATACTGAGAGATTTTGCGTATAAATTGTTTATTTGTTCAACAGGTGCGGTTATTGATCATTATTTTGCTTTCTTTTGTGTTCTTTCCGCGTCCAATGACTGATCAATTCAATTTGCTCTCATATGACCAAGGCGGCTGCAGGCGCCTTTTTTCTTGCAATACAATTATTATGTCATACAACCACTTTCTATATATCGGATTTTTGTGAAGCTTAAGTTAGGTGTCGACGCTTTCGTGCGACTCCTCCGTTTTACCTTGAACCTCCCATTTCCTTGTACTTGGGCATTTCGCACTTCCTTTCATCCAGGGAAAATTTCCACTAACAATTTCGTTAACTACAATTCCTAACAGGGTTAGAACAATTCTCAGCTAAAGCAGCGGCCACTCAACGTTAGTTTTGTTGTTTCTATTCGCTTGAAATAACCTAAACAAGAAGAGACGAATACACGAAACGATGCACATTCTTAAGCTCTTTTGTTTTCTTTAGGGACGGGTAGAGAGGCACTTGTACACAGGCGCAATAGAGACAGGATCATTTAACAACTTATACTCTTCTCAGAACTAGAAGATAGTTATTCTTTCGTGAAAAACAAAATTCAATACGCATATCCTCATCTACAGTTGTAAACAACTGGCTATCACAATGGTCGCACAAGTGCTGCGTAGGCAAAACTAAAATACATTGCCATGTGCAGGCTTAAAAGAACTTATTCGGGCCATAACTTTGTTAGAAATCGTTCTAGACGCATTTTCCTTCTTTCTGTTACTCACAATACATTGTTTGATCTCTTCGAGATCGCGAAAGCTTCTCGTGCTCGCAACGAGCAAATAAACGGATAATTGCTCCGTTCCTCTTCACTCTTCCCGCTTACAAACATATTTGCGCCAGTTGTTCTTTGACATCAGAAAATTTTCTTTTTTGTTGGAATCATGCGCTTCACCCACTCTCTCCACAGCGCCACTTAGGACGCCCCTTCCACTTATCTCTTTCAGTGGAAGAGATGGATGCGCCCAAACGTTATATAATTCTTCTTCTGTTTGTCATACGTATGACAGTCATCCTCAGTTCCAACAGTATGTGGATTACTCCAGTAGACGTCCTATCAGTAGCGTGAGACATTTTCCCAATATTGAGTGCTCGAATCCCAATGCCGTTATTTTATAGATGCAACGTTCTCTCCTTCGAAGGAAAACTTAGTAAATCGTTTTTTTTTTTTTATTGAGTGGCCTTGCTTGATAAATTTGACTATAATTATTTTCTATACAGCAATGTCTTTTTTTTTTCAACACAGGTGTGAGATACATTTATTTTATCTCATCTTAATTCACATGAGCCTCTCTCTTCAGCACATAATCTCTTTGCGATCTCTTCCGTTGTATTTTTGGTAATGTGTCTGCGACAAAAGAAATTGGTGGAAATTTCTTGGAGCTAATTGCTGGCAACGAGCCAAGTGCACAACTCTTTACAAATTCTATGAAACTGCCTCATAGTACCCGTCTTAGTTGCTTAGTGGTTTGGGCGCTGCGCTGCTAAGCACGAGGTCGCGGGATCGAATCGCGGCTGCGGCAGCCGTATTTGAACAGAGGAGAAATGCAAAAACGCCCGTGTACCTGGCATTTCGGCGCACGGTACCACGTGGTCAGAGTTAACCCTGAGTCTCCCTCTACGGCGTGCCTCATAAAGAGATCGTGGTTTTCGCACGTAAAACCCCAGCAATTTTTAAATTATATTGACTCATGATAATAGCCGTAAACACGCATTGTTGATCCATGCTACGCCAGTCGGTTGCATAGGCTTGGTGATTTGAGTTAGTGTAGCGGCGTTGAATGTTAAAATACCTGTAGAAGGTAGTGCAGAACACAAGGAATGTTACAACCATTGTAAGAAAAAGAAGAAAGCAATTTTCCGATCAAATGAGGCGACGCCATAAAACAGAAAATAATACAATAAAAGAATTGCGCTAGGACGAATCTTACCATGACTATAGACAGTAATGCGATTGATACTCGAGCTATCTAGGGACTCCCCGTAAGGCTGAAATCAGGTCTGTTTATTATCTGTGTTGGTCTATCTGAGACTTCCCTTGCTTCAGCTATATATACAGTATACAGTGGCTCCGGTACCAGCCTAGATTTCTGTGGTGCTCGCTTGCCAATATCGCCAATGACCACGACGCAGTGCCACCAATAGAAAGACGAGGACTGAATGACATCGACGGCTGAAGAGGCATGAGCATGATTGCGCGACGAAAAAGAGATGACGAGCGTATAGTGAAGACGGCGTGATGAGCCTGGCATCAAGACAATGGGATGACGACGAGTTTGTTTTTATGAAGACAGCGTGATGACAACCGGACGACAAAGTGGAATGGCGACAATGATATAACGACTACGTAGTGAAGAAAAGAGCGCGACAATATCTGCACGAGAGCGGCTGTCTGACGACAATGCCACGACGATGATAGCGTTAAAGTCCCTTAAACATGGTTAAAAAGTGGTACGCTTTGAAATATGTCGCCTCCTCCTCGCGCGCTCCTGCCGAGGCTGACCCTGCGTCGCTATTGGCCTAATAGCATCACGTGGGCCCTGGCGCCGTGCATCAGCGCCATTTTTGCTGGAGAAGCGTCTACGGAGTGGCGACGGGCGCATGTTGGCGCCGTTGCTACGCTCGAGCAGTGTAGGCGGCGCCATGGTCGAGGAGGGAGCGTGAAAGAGAGGAGAAACGAGGAGGAGTGAAGGCGGAGGAGGAGAGTGTCGCTATTTTACGAAGATTAAGGGGCTTTAGCTAGCATGACTACAGCGGCATAATCACGATTAATTGATTAGAGCGTGATTACGGCCGAGCGACGAAGACTTAATGCTGTGAATGGAACGACGTAATCAACACCAGGGCGGTGGCATGACGACCATTGGTTAACATTTCTGAATTGAGGAAGCTATTCATACTACAGTGTTACGACGACGGCTTGACAATGGTATGACGGCGACGGCATCAAGACAACAGTATGACAAAGAAATTATGACGGTAACTGTACGACGAGGATGGCGTGAAGACAACGGCGTGACGAGAGTAGCATGACGAAACCGGAGTGACGAATATGTAACGGCCACAGCTGAATCACGATGACGTCATCACAGCAAATGCACGATAACTGTGTGTCGACGACGGCACGAAAACAACAGGATGACTGAGCTAGAATACCGGTGATGCAGCGGCTACGACAGTACCACGGTCATTAGCACATACCGGGCGGCCCAAGCTATTAGATAACTTGGGCTGCTAAACACGTGCAGAAGGCGTGACGACGACAGCATGACCAAGGTGAAAGAACGAAGCTGTAATAACGACGGTGAAATGAGCAACACGACATCGCAACCATGATAATGATGACAATCACATGACGGCGGCTGTGTCACGACGATGGCTTGACGAGAGTCAAGCCTTCGACGTTATGATGAAAACAATGGAACTACCGCGGCGGCATGAAGACGACGGTATGACAAGAAATGTATGACGATGGTACAGTGACAGCGATAGAGTGACGACAATGGAATGTTGAGATTAGGATGGCGAAGCTGGAATGACAATGGTAGAATGACCACAATGGTATCGCGATGACGATACGACAACGAATGGATGGTGACTTTATGACGGCGATGGCGTTGTGACGACAGCATGACGAGTGTGGCATCAGAAAACTGGAATGACAACGATGGAATTACGCAGGCGTCACGATCATGAGGACATACATACCTAGTCACCTCTTGTGGCATCGAGCCTCGAGTGCCTCGAGCAGCCAATCGCGCCGCAATTTTTCGTGCATTTGCTGGGCTTCTTTCACGCTCGGAAAAACACTTTTATTTAGCACGTGCTGAGCAACAACAGTAAAGCTGTATCGGGAGTTTTTCATGTCGCTCTACAATTTTCTCGCTGACACTTTTCATCTAATTACAGTATTTGAAAAGTGAATTTCTACTTAAGTATAATTATCTAATTAGGCGATATGGAAAAAATTGAGTACTGCAAAGCGGCGGCAAGTAACATTACCTTTGGTCTGTGCAGCTACGTGGCATATACATACATTTAAATGCTGGATAAAATTATCTGGGACACCCTGTAAAATATCCAGCCTGTCTAATATTCACTGCAAATAAATTCAGTTCTTCGTATAACATGCTCCTCTTTAATACTAATATTTGTACCTCGAAAACCACACTTCATGTGCACACACACGGTTCATGAGCCAATCACATCAAGAATTATTCGTTTTATGTATATGTCAACTGGAGTTGAGTCTGCCTGCTTTTTTTTATTATTTATTGCTTGATAAACGTAAGGGCCAAGAATTCAAGCTATGGCCAACTTCTAGAAGGCCACAGCAGTAGAGTGACTGTAGCGATTATTGCGGGGCTGACGGGATGTTTCAAGAAAACGATAAGTCTGGAAAACAATCCGGTGTAGTGATCAAAGGGAGCTGGCTCACTTTTCAGCGCAGTGTCAGTGGCAACAATAACGCAGACGGGTATATTTAGAATACACGATGAAACTAATAAGTCAGTAATAATAATAGCAACGAAATGCCGTAGGCTAAAGAGCCTCCGAGAAGCGAATAGCTATCCGTACCTCTAGGAGTTGGCACGTGTCGATAAATAAATAAGTACTGAGTAGGAAGCGGTGCTTTCGGGTTTATAGCGCATTATCGTGCATTTGCGCTATTTATGGTAAGGCACATGGCTTCAGTTTCCTTTAAAATGCGTAAGCATTTATATGCCTACCCAAATTAGGAAGCCCGCGCGTCCACCACGTGAGACGATCGCTTTCAAGATAGAGCCCGCAGCAGCGAACGCATTTGCCTTTGTGCTGCCTCCTGCTTCAACGGAAACTAAGCGGCGAGAGCAAAGCGCACAGGAAGCTGTCCGCAGTCGACGCACTCTGTCTTCATCGCACATCGCTTTCACGATAGCGCCCGCTCGTCCCGTTTCAACGCGAACTAAATTGAAGGAACACAACGCACACGAAGCTATCAGCACTCGGCGCACAGTACCCCCATTGTAGATAGCTTTTAACATAGGGCCCACGCGACCACGACATATGCTGTCGCCGCCAAAGTCCGGTTGATCACGGTTGATGATGGTTCCACGCCAATGGATGACGCGGTAAGGAGTGACAACGGCTTACAATGATCGGAAAGTCATCAGAGCACCTGGCGCCGCTATGCGCAGCAGTTTGTGTCGCTGCAGTGCTGTCGTTTATACTGGTCGGATCATGTTTCATAACGTTGATAACACCGGGCTGCGTGAATATGAGCAAATGGCACAATGCTTACCCATATTTAGACAACTGCCAAAGGATTTCCTGCGTGATTTTTTTTTTCTTTTTGATGTTACGTGCTTAATTTCTTTGGCCGTTTATGATGTCCTTATCGATCAAATCGTTTGTACTTTTAGTGCAACGTTTATTAAAGCTGCATTCAATGATTTACCCCATTGGAATATTCGTTCCTTACCAAAGTCATACAGTATGTGGCAAAATGAAGGGATAAATAAATATCAAGTCTCATAGAAACCTTGTTGCTTTTCAGTCGCATTTAAAGATCCTTGCATGGCATGTAGTTGTCCTAACCCTTCTCATCATATCTGCCTCGTTCCTCGATCACTGTGTGTCTGTTATCGCGGGGTGCTACAGGATATGAGGACCGCCAGCTGCGCTACCAGAGAGCGAAGCTGTTGATGGGTTAGTGCTACCTATATTCTGTCAAATTAGTAGGAACAACCATAGCACGTGCTAATTATCAACATTTCTTTCAGCAAGCAAACCACGATTAGGACAGCGGCTAACAAGGCAAATTGTGGTGATTCTTTGCGATGGGCGCCGCTCAGACCTCTAACCAGCAACTGACATTGAATCCCTGAAAATAAAATTTCGTGACACTCCTCTTATGTTCAGCCCGCCTGGTGTTCTCAACAGTTGCACGTCCTGAAACAAGCCTGTACCGATTTGTTACCTCAGTATTTTGATCTTTTCAAGGATCTCTATCGCCATTGTGTTAGAGTGGGGAGATTTAGTTATTTGGATTAATGCAAAATATTGTCGCGACCTGCTGTTCGCAGAGGACATTGTCTTGTTCATCAAGTGTAGAGATCGCTTTCAATAAGCCTTATACAATGTGGCACCTTATGCGTGGAATGAGTGAGGGATTGGACGGAGGGTTATCATAGAGAAGTGTTCAGCGAACTTAGATAGCCTGGCACGAGACCAAGAATAGCGAATCGTTATTGGGCTAAACCTGTGCAAATGTGGATTGCAAGATCAACAATTTCAGGTCATGCAGTTTATGAGACGGGCGTATGAAGACAAATTAAATGTATCGTCCGAATGGTTCATTATGGTTTCTGCCAGGGCTAGTTTGATCCGTACAGCTTATGTAATATGTATGTATTTATTATGCAATATACATATTGTGTCATTATTTTTCGCTTTTTCTATGCCGCCTGTCTGCCACTAACAGCAAGGGCCTGGGGGGGGGGGGAGGGGGGGGGCACGGCTCTGTCAAGCTGTCATCTATGAAAGTTTCTTTCTGTGTGCTTCCCGCATCATTTCAAGCAACTTGATGCTAAGAAATTTCAAAGTTCTCCTAAACAGGGGTTTTGCTAGGCATGGCAAAAGGAACGACGAATAAGTGCGAGCTGAAAAGTTTCCGAAGAACGCTGATATAATGCAAAAAGGTCAGGCGCGCAGACGGGACACAAGAGAAGAGAAATGGACAACGTGAACGTCGTCGTACGAACGCCGCAACACGAATGCCGGAGTTCGTATTGTCCACTTCTCTTGTGTCCTGTCTGCACGCCTCACCTTTTCTGCACAATGAATCCTTACTAACTAACTCAGCTTTCTGTCGTTCTAACACTGTTATACTTCCCGGAGTGCTAGTGTCTCTTGTGCCACACGGCAGCTGCGAAATTGCGCGGCTTATAATTAAAATTGTGGACTCGTCATACCCACTGATAGCCAAGAGAGAAAAAAAAGAAGAAAATTAAGGTGCCGCGGTTAACCAGGCGCACGTCGAGTTTGCAACCCTGCATGGGGGGAGGGGAAGGGAAAAGAAGAATGAAAAGGGAGATAAAAAAGCAAGAAAACCCTAGCAGCGGGCACTATTGAAGTTAAACTCCAAGTCTAAAAACAGTCCAAAGACCTGTCGACTTCAAGTACTCTAGCAACGCTCTCGTTTCTAGAGTAATTCAAACGTCAAAGTTTAATTTAAAGCAGCCAGTGCGCCCGGCCTGCTCCACATTTATCACGCTACTTCCAGTACACTACTTCGTGTTCCTTTGCAATATACAAAATGGTTAGTTCGGCTAAAAAACAAGGAACTTCGGCTCCAGTAGAGAAGGACTATTTTCTCTTGCTGTGGTGCAATGAGAACAGATCGAACATTTCGTATTGCGCCCGAATAACAACATTCCATTACTGTTAATGTCGCAGCGAAGATATCTGAAGACCATTTGATTTTTCCAGTGGTTTATTAGCCGCTCACTGGTTGCAACAAATAAAAATTCGAGAACGATATCATGGTCACGGCAGTGTCCCGCGTGAAAGTAAGCACCGCAGTTCCCGGAGGTCCTGGCCGTCACCGGAATTAGGCATTAAATCGTCGCGTGTGCTTCTGTTACACCAGTGGACCCTTTGCCACATTCTTTCACGCTTTTAGTGCGATTTCGTGTAGTTCTTCGTGGTTCTCCGGGACAGTGCCTTCTCATTGGGCACTAGCCGTTGTCCTTAAACATTCGGCCTATTCGGTGCTACAAAGCCAGCGCTTATAGTTTCTATAGTTGCGTGCTGTCAATTCCGCAGTACAAATTGTACGCATAGTAACCGCACTCGTGTCCACGCGTGACATGGGAGTATATAACGAGTAGGGTGTCGGTATTGTCTATCCGATCAGGACCGCTCGCAGAGCGTCCTCTCCATGCACTTTCCATCTTCGCCGAGTCGGTACATGCCCCTTACGCAGTAACAGCCGGTCGTGGGGTTCACCCGGCACGAGATCACGTCTTGGGAGGAGCATTTGCACTGGGCACAAACTTCCGTCAGGCGCGCCACTGGCTCGACAACTGCAAAGTGAACCGGAAAACGTTCCACACGTTAAACGTAGCGTTCAGAAAATCACGGCTCTGTGCGACGTCCTGTATACTGCTGAGTTGGTGCTTTCAACCATAGCAACTGTGCAAAACATCATATAGACAATCACCATACATTGATGAGCATCAAACACCACTGCTGTCGTTGTTTTAGTTGCTGACGATATTGAGTTGCTTTAGCTTTAAACATGTTCTTTAGTGAACAACCACATATTGTAAGCTCAAATAATATTACGCATGAAACAACAAATCAGTCATTTCGGCTTTCTTTTTCATTGATTTGTACTGTGTAGAAGCCTTTAGAAGTTTTGCAAGGTATTTTGCACTATTGCGGCAAGAACGACCAGTAGAGAAAGCGCAGACGTTTTCTCCAGAATATTTTCCACAATCAAGGCATGGCGAAGGCAAATGTTACACTGGGCTCTTGTCTGACATCGTACATCAAGCGCGCGGGATTTGAAAACGTGCTGACTAGGCTCTTGCGCGCTTCGCAGGCAGCGATCTTCAGGTAGAACAAACGCATGAATAGGCATTACGGAACACAGCTGTATCGAATGCAGCTTCCATTTGTGCCGGTATAGCTTGACTGTGCAAGCAATGAAACAAATTGAAGTCACAGTATACGCTATAAACAGTCCGTGGCAATTCAGGAAGCTCTGTCAGCGTGTTTGCTTTTGACAGATTGCGTAAAGCGCCAGGCAATTTTGGCGATTAACCGGAGGCAATGAGTGTGGTCATCACCTCTCAGCTTTGTTTGTGACCTAATATTGAGCTTAGTGTGCATGAAGCCAACAATATATTTTTGTAGACGGTTTGAGGACAATATTGTCGCTGCGGGCAAGTACCTAGTCATGTGGTACCTTTAAAAACGTAGTGCACTTTCTTTCAGCCCGCAAGAAATTAAAACCACGAAAGGTATCTGAAGGAATGATATTAAATGGATATTTCTCAAAAGGTTCTACATCATTTCTATTGAAAATTGTGGGTTTAAAACAGTACAGTAGTAGTTACCTAGAGAAATATCGCTCTTAGCGATCGAAGCTTGTAATAAAACAATAATTGATCACTCTTTCACGAAAATTGGTCATAACACGAAAGCGAAACCTGTATAGAAAATGAGCAACCCTTCCCGTGTAGGAAAATGGGGTAAGCGAAGCTTGTCCTGCGTGCACCTGACCTTCGTCACGGTTTAGTAACCCACAGGTAACGCGTTACCGGATCGCTTCGGCCTCCCGCTCCCTCGGCGCGGTTTCGTCTTCTCGTTGCTGTCAGATTGCCTGGGCTCGGGCGGCTCTAACAGTTGGATCGATCGGCGAGCCCTTTCACGTGCGAGTTCTCGCCTCTATTCGTCGAAGGCTGCATGTTCCAGGGGCGATAGCACAACGCGTGGCCGTCGCAACTGTTTTCCGAGACTTAACAAAAACAAAGCCGGCGCAGCGCTTGCGATACGGCTCTAACGGCTGGGTCGGCGCGCCGACGGCGAGCCCTTTCGCGGGCAAGTTTTCGCCTCCGCTCGTTGAAGGCCGCCTCTTCCTCGGAGGAATGCACAACGCGTGTCCGTCCCATCCGTTTTCCGAGACAGAACTGAACAAATGAAGGCGGCGCAGCGATACCTTTTCCTGCCCTCCTCTTCCCGGTGGAAGTGACACGGCTCTGATTGGTTGCGCGCGTTGCGTGAGCGCACGCCTATGCAGCTGAAATCCTTGCAAATGACTCACGCTTCGGCGCCGGCGCAGCTGCCAACTCATGAAAACGCCCTTTCCCGCAGCTGCTCTCTTCTTGGAAGAACTGTTCTTTTTTTGTGTGTGCGAGACCATGACAACGCCACCGAAACTTGTGAGCTAATACAAGCTTTGCTTCAAAAGAAGCAGTGATAGTTTCGTTGCCCATTCCCAACGAAAAGGCCATGAACGTGCAGTTTCTTATGTAATATACAGTTTCACTGGAAGGACGAAGCAATGACAGCGATAGCAAGCACGCGAAGCCTGCGCTGCTGCGCAACGTAAACAACAGCCCTGAGGCAACCTGAGGCATAGGTATATCCTACGCGACGGTGAGTGTGTATGAGGCGAAACTGCGTCATTAGAACTGTGGCGTCATCGTGCGTCCAGACACGTGTTCTAAGGTGAGGCACCACCGAGAGCTGACAGTTGACGAAGGTCGCCTTCTAAAAACATTTATTGCCACAAACGCGCCAGGAACGCATCCGCGCATAAATGCCGACTGGGCTAGACCGCAGGACACTTTTATGAACTATGATTATTGACACCCTTATCGGTGTCCGGGTTGGCGGCCATCTTTTCGGCAGAATTACTCAGTTTTAAAGAAATTATAGGTAAATATTCTGATGGTAACAAATATGCGTCTTGATAAGTACTATTTACTTAATAATGCATGCCTTTTTAGCCCTTCTGTGTAATGTCCAAACAATCCGGTAGGCACAGAACAACAACATTTCTCCATCTCGTGGACTTTCCTGATGATAATTGCATGACGTGCTTACATGGTATAAGTTCTAAGGCGATAGCGTTAAGGGCCCCCTGTCGCAGAAAATCCGGTGTCGGCATCGGCATCCCGTGAGCAAAAGTTGCCGTATATATATATATATATATATATATATATATATATATATATATATATATATATATATATATATATATATATATATACATGTATGCCACGTCTTGCTATATGGCACGTGGTTAATGCAGGTTATATGGCCACACCCCTGTATCCATACCGTTCTCATACCTTGTCTTGCACTAGTGACTAAGCTATTCCTCGGTATATTGAGACTGATAGCCCACTTACAGATGTCATGAGAAAGAAAGCACCGACAGGACATGGCTTTTATGCTAAATCTTCTCAGACTGAAACATTAAAAGGGAGAAACAATAACAGAAACCTTAAAATATCCTAATTTTTTAAGCGCGGCTGCACACTGTCTCCGGAAACGGTCCACGTAAGAGGCCGCGTTTATACCGGAGCAGGAGCAGGAATAAAAATTTTATTGTTGAGAAAAAAAAAGTGACGGAAGGGAGCGGTGCAGCGTAGGTCCCTATTCCAAGACTCCCGTGCCCACCGCGACCCGCCCAGCTTGATCCAGGAGGCGTTTTTGGGCCTCGAGGTCAGAAAGAGCAAAGATGGCCTTCCCAGGGCTCCCTTAGTGAGGTGAGTACAAAATGTGAATTAATAGAGTGAGGTCTTTTCGCGCACTCCGATGTTACGTGGGGCAATGAAGGCCAGGACCCTCACCACGGGCGAGAGTTATTGTACAAGGTTGGATTTAGTCTACGGTATCTAACTATATGCGGGTAAGTATTCGTCTGTATTCTTCTATATTTCGGCGCCTCCGCCACATTGAGTAGTTTGTGTGGTGGGGCGCACTGTTCTCGGGTTCTTGGCTGGTGTTCCAGTATATCGCGGACCAGTAGGGGACCGCCTCTTTCATCGTTGTGCGTATCTCCAGCTCGGTTAGTAAAGCCTCGAGCTAGAGTATGTGCCTGTTCGTTTCCCGAGATACCCTCGCGGCCAGGACACCATAAGATTGCGTGGTATTCTTTCGATGTGTCGCCCATGAAGCTCGCCTTCGGGCATAGCGTTCGCCACCAGCGTTTCCCGGTAAACATTATGGTTACATAAGCTGCAGTTGCCGCGAAGCCTGAGAAGAAGTCTGGGATCTTTGAACACGATCGCGTACCGCTCCTAAAAACGAATCTTAAGTGTCCACCAATTTTTTGTGGAGCCTAGCATGAAACACTTTCTCGTTCAAATTACCGGCACCTGGATCATCACGCCCTGCACTTTACCGCACTAATTTCCAGCGACTCCATTATCGCACATATTTGCGACGGGTGCCCCTGTTAGCCACCGTGATTGCTATGGTATGTGGCGAATTTCATTATACGCGCTCGGGCACAGTTGAATTGCTCACCAATATCGTCGCTAACACCGGCAATGCGTACACAAATCTTAAGGCTTCGCAGTGATGATGTCGAATTTGTAAAAGCCAACCTGATCACGAGCTGTGATATTTCAAAACGCAGGCTTCTTTTCGCTCCTACAAGTTCAAAAGCGAAGGCGTCAAAGATCTTACCTGTGCCGTTCAGGGGCATCGCGAGCACGTGAATAACGTAATAATGAAAGATAAAAATCACTAAAACTGCGTTCATTATGAACTATACACGACTTCCGAGTGCAATTAGCAGTGCTAGTGGTCGTCAGTCAAACGGCCGCTCAAACTGCCGCGGAAAGGACGCGCTTTTTAACCAAACGCGCTGTAAGACGATCCACATCGAAGTCACGCGCAGGCCAGAAAACATCTTCCTTTCTCTTAGCCAAGTCGTAATGGTAGAAGGAAGGCTGTTTTCCGCGTGTGCCAAGAATCCGTCATCTGCCGCGTAATGTGGCTATATTACTTCTCCGAGAGGCTGAAAGGAAAGCACGCTTTCTTTTTTTTTTTAATACTTGGGTTCAATTTCTTTTTACCCGACTTCAACGACGCATAGTTTTACAGCTCCCAGCACTTTACATTCCTTGAGGTTTGTTAAGCAATGACTTCATCAAGACGCCGCTTTCCTCCTGTGCGACCTTAGTTTTTTCCCCGTACTACTTCTTCCGTGATAAACAGCAGCCGATCGCAATCGTAGGTCTTCCCCAAAACTGTGCTCTTTCTTCGAACAGAAGCTGGCTAAGTATACGATCTCAATTTTCGATGTTTCTTACGTTAGTTTTACTCCTTCGATTACCCATGTAGAACACGCAAGCAAAAACTCAGTCATTCGCGTTATTAACATCTCAATAAATTGAGGTTCTAGATAGCCTGTAAGCATTGTCGGCTTCAGAATTGATCATACAACATTAAAAAAAAACTAGTTATCAGCTGCCTGATATCAAGTGTTCATCAAATGACAAATTCCGAAATATTTGCGAGAGCGAGACAAATAACGTCGCTTGAACAAATCTGTGATTATCGCTGATCATTATATAAGCTCATAAACGAGCTGCTATAAAAGTTACGGCGTTTACTTGAGGGTGGATACTCCGACTGGAAAATTACCGCCAGGAATTATTCAAGGCACGATCACGTAAAGATAAAACAGAAGTTAGGACAAACTTTTATACATTGGTCATTATTACTTGTCGCCAAATCCATTCATATTCCACTTTAATCTCTGCGGCACTGCACAAGTTAGGCTTTAGGGAAGATGCTGATAAAAGCGCTTATGAATTGGCGTAACATGCCGGAGACATGAATTGAAATTGGTGCTTGTCTCGGGGTGACCCGTGGCAAACTGCCTCCATCGGTAGAGTAAAAACTCGTAGAGATAAATAAGCATGACTCCACTGAGGAAACATTTCTTAAACATATGCGACACAACAAAATGTGTGTGGGTGCTCATGTTCACGATCAACGTTATAACAAGCACTTGATCAAAAGCTGCAGAATGCGTATTTTCCGCTGGAGGCAGTACAGCCAAGGCATACGGGCCAGCTTATTCTATTAATTTATTTGTATATTTATTTATTTCACGTAATTTCAAGGCCCGAAGGCGTTACAGAAAGGAGTGGAGTCTAAAACAAAAGTAATGCAGTAAAAATAAAAATAAGAAGTATTAATAAAAAAATATTAACAAAAAGCACTCTGAACCACGGTCTTGAAGTTGGTAGAGTCCGTGATGAGTGCGATTGTTGTGGGAAGGCGATTTCAGTCCGTGCTTGTCCTAGGGATGGATGAGTCACCATACCGGTTTGTACGGCACAATAGAGATTTTTCAGCGAATACTTTGCTAGCTGCGATTCTTGGAAAGAACGTGCCTGATGCATCCTTTCAGCCAACCGACAGGATTTTGTTTCAACGTAATGGGACGTCACCATGAAAAAAAAGTCGTTTCTAAGCGTACCCGATGAAACCGATACGAAGAGAATGCATGGAATATATAAGTGTCGTGGTATATCCGGAAACTTCATGAGCGACAAGCCATCTTGAGATTTCAATGAAATCAAATTTGTATACGCCAGATCATTGCAACATAATGTACATTGATATGCAGTACTTGTTCATTGATTTGTTTAGTTCTGTATATATTGATTCACTTAAGATACTCAATTACCCGCGAGGAAACATTAAAAAATGGCGTTGCCGCAGAAAATTTTGCATAGAGTGCGTACTTAGAATATCAACTAGCCTTTCTTTATAACTTACCTAACAGATAAGAACACACACGTTAAATTATGCGTGTTACTTGAGCAAATGTGGCTGAAATTGCTATAAAATAGAGGAAAATAAGAATTTTCGGGCGACTTCGACAGGGTGGCTTTGAACACTGAGGTATATGTTAGACCCGACGTAGCAATTTGATACGTGAATGTAAAGTGGACTATTCACTCTTTTAACTCATATAGCCAGAGGATCGATTCTAGTTGGTTACACCAAGCCACTCTGAATAATTTATAATCACTTTTCCGGCAAAAAAAGTGACGCTATTGATTCCCTTGACTTAATATACGGTCTCGCCAATTTCATCCAGGAGGCTGAAAGAGAACTGCCGAAGAGCGCAAGTATCACGCACTTAGACGGCGCCTGTTATTGACGATGCTGTTTACGTCACACCGGTGGGCGAGAATGAAGCAAGAGTCCTTATCAATAATAATACAGAAAACGTAGCGCAGTAAGGACAAATGACAAGTCGAAACAGGAAAAGCACTGACTTTCAACTCAGAACGACAAGAAAGAGGGTTAACCGATGGGCCCTATTATAATGAGAAGCCAACAAACGAAGACACCAGGGATAACATATGGGAAATTCTACTTACTAATTGAATTAAGGAAATGATAATTTAGTGGCAATGAAAGTGGATGAAAAAATTACTTGCCGCAGGTGGGGAACGATCCCACATCTTCGCATTACGCGTGCGATGCTCGCACCAATTGAGCTATAGCGGGCACGGTTTTCCCCATCCACATTCTTGGAGATTCATGTGTTGCTACTAGAAGCTTGGGAGGGTTAACCAGCACTACCACTCGTGTGTGTGTGTGTGTGTGTGTGTGTGTGTGCGTGTGTGCGTGTGTGCGTGTGTGCGTGTGTGCGTGTGTGCGTGTGTGCGTGTGCGTGTGTGCGTGTGTGCGTGTGCGTGTGCGTGTGTGCGTGTGTGCGTGTGTGCGTGTGTGCGTGTGCGTGTGCGTGTGTGTGTGTGTGTCCATCTGCATCTACAAAAGGAAAGCACAGAGAGCAAGATGGAGTACACAGTGCGGTATGTTTTCTGTATTGCTTCTTCCTCTCTGTTCTTTCATTTTAGAGATTCAGGCGGTTGTACATGTATGTATATATGTATATGTATGTATATGTATGTATATGTATGTATATATGTATATGTATGTATATGTATGTATATATGTATATGTATTGTAACCTTAGTTGAAAGTCAGCGCATGTCCTGTCTGAACTTGTCCTTTGTCCTTACTGCGCTATGTTTTCTGTATTACAACGAATAAACAACACGCCGAGACCTATTCCCATCTGAAGTCCTTATCAAGCCGGGATCAAGCTCATCCGACGTTGAGGCGGAAACGCTCCTGTTACTAATGGTCTGAGGACGTGGCTGCTACGCTCTTCGGCAGTTCAATATCAATTTTCTTGTTGAAACAGGTTAGAATTCGTTAGGCTGGAAAAATCAGGAGAGTCGACTTTTTTTTCTCTCTGCAGACGATTACACATTGATTCGATGACGATCTTCCATCCTGCATTGGGATCAATTGCCTGGCTGTTTCCGCTAAAACGTTAATATCCTGTTTTAAATAATCGCTTCTCCAAACCTACCTCATGTCATTATGAAATATGTGCTTGTGTGATAAAAACAATCTAGAGAAAATTCCTTAATTTTACATCGTCCGTATACGTATAAAGCCATTTGTATTGCATTTACCGAAACACCTCGCTAGAGGTCAGAGCTTCTAATTCTACAATGTCAACTGATATGCCTGTTCTGGGTTCTTTCTCTGTTTTTTTTTTTTTTTTTTACTGTTTGAGAAGTAAAATCATATTATCCTAAGGGAAAATCAATATGCGATCCCACAACTCATTCCCGTTGGACGTCTGTGCACTGCTCCCTGTATCCCTGTAGTAGAAACCCAGTGCACTTGCCTTTGAAATGTAATTACATAGGAGATGTATCTGAATAGATCGCACTAAAACTGAAGGGAAACGTTGCAAAAAATTTTCTTCGAGAGAGACAGCGTATAGCTAACATGAAAAGGGCGAAAGAAGCAAACGCTCCGTGAAAAAAGAAAGAACGTGGCCAAACGCCAGCGAACCGAATAAAGCAAGCATGCTCAAGCACAAGAAATGTAATCATAAACTGAAAATGCTGACATTGGTCTTAACCATAGCGGTGCGTCCAGTTATACAACAAAATGACGTTTCGCCTCAGTCTCGAACTCTTTTTGAATCATTTGCAGACCACGTCTCACAGTACGCTCACGTAGCAGCCGCAACATAGACTACTGCGATTGCACTGAGTATTGGTGATTAGAGAGACTGCGTTATTCTCAATCATGTTGTGCAAATGGCGATACTTCTAAGTTTATACACAATATAGAAGCGAAATCAGAGAACATTTATTCGAACCACTTTTCAGTAAAGATATTCCGCAATACTTTGCTGACGTTGCAGGTCCTCCGCTCTCGCCTTCTTTGGTGGACCGGTCCTTGATAACGCACAACGTGTAAGCAGCGAAACTGCAAAGACCTTTCACTTGGTAACATGAACGCGCATTTGCGAGCAGCCATTTGTCTTGGGCTTTCTAAAAGTTTTAAACAGCTGCAGCTTCTTCCTCTCAAAACTCGAAAGCGGGAGTATAAGCAGATGTTCTTTTCTGATATATCGCTCGTATGAAACGTGAATTCGTGGACACTTGTGCGTAAGAGTTACGCTTCACATATAAGCTTCACAGAGCACAATTTGAAGTTCGACAACTACCGCAGTATGTACAAAGTTGAGCAAATGTCAAAATGAATGATTTCGTGACCATTATTGCCGTACACGTTACTTCCATGCTAGCGTTGCAACTTGGACCAAGTGAGCACTCTTATTTCTTTTAATATTCATTACCCCCCAGAAAACAAACAAAAGTATATAATTCATGCTCATAAATGTTCAAAAACATTATTTTTAATGTATCAGTCATGCTATTGACAGTCGACCATGAACTTCTCATTTCCTACTTTAGCAGTAAGCTGGCGATTGCTCTCCATAGTAAAAGCAAAAGAGAAAAGCTTGTACACTGTAAGGCGTCCATTTCTGTTGCTCAGTAGTGTAGCATTTATCTAAAAAGTATTGTTTTATAGTTTTCTATCGCAGAAGCCTAGAATCCTTGCCTGCTTTTACCTACCTAGTGATCTTAAAATTCGAGAGTCCTATACCATGACACTGTTCTAATTGAGTTGAATGCGGATAAGAGTCCTATAAGACCAGATATCATGGCGCATAAACTTCTCGTATCTTATTTGAATTTGAATTTGACTATTCTATGCGGTCGCAGGTATTTGGAACTGTGTGGTGTACTACAATATTGTGACGAGAGGGAGAAATAATTCCCTAATGCTAGTTGTCAAGACAGCTTTAGTTGCTTTGATGCACAATAGCTTCAACTCGATCCAGAACACGATAACGGCCCAAACGGATATTTCACACGTTTCGGCTACAAGTGAAGTCCAAACGGTAAACATTGCTCGTGACACGTTGAAAATAACTTCCGCTTGAACAAGTTTCACAGTTACTGTCGACGCTAATATGAATAGCATTTAGCCAACGTAGTGACAACATACTTCCACCACAGAAACGCGTCACGTCTGAGCCGCGTAATGCAACCGAACTCGTTTTTAGTGCTTCCTTTAAGACGCGCCACGCCATGTTGCGGTGCTCCCTCGAAACCCCTGTCCTTTTGCTCGCCCTCTGAGATCCGTACAGCGCCACTTCGTGTTTACTCTGATGATTAATCCTTCGCTGCTTGCAGGTATTTGTGGAGCAGCATTGTTGCATCGCGCTGCTATACTTGAGGAGCTCGCATGACGGGGGTTCTATTGTACCTAGCACTCGAGAAATTAAGCATCTTTTTCTCATTGAAGTGCGGTGTAAAGAGGCTACATAGATTCAAAGTGTCTGAAGTAGGCTTATGGATGCTATTGAAATTACCGAATAAGTAAACGTCCTGTTGTTCAGCTATTTGCAAAAGTCGTTCCAACAACCCCGGCCAACTACTATTTTGATGCAAATCAAGAAAAAGCTTTCTCAAGCCGCAAATCAAGAATGCGCACGTAAAAAGGTGGGGACTTTTGATATCCCCTCTCGAGCAAGACTAATGTTTGTCATCGAAGAAGCTTCCCTCAAAGGGGAACAAAAACGTCTCTACATTTTGACGTTTTAGCCCTGACACTATCATGTCCACAGAACAATCTTCGTTGTTGCCATTGCTTTTGCGACTTCTCATCAGGCAAAACAGTGCCGCCTTGTCACGTCCCCTCAATTGTCCGGGGCAAACGCCGCACAGCAGAGTTTCTCTGTAACACCGTGCAGAGGGCGACTACGGCGAAGTGTGCGTTCCCTGCTCCTGTCCTGGCAATGGTACCACCGTGTGCAGCGTGAATAACGGTACCGGCTGCCAGTGCGTGAACGGCGTGTACCGAATGGGCCTTCGCGGAGTCTGCGCAGTCCGCGTGCTTTGCTACGATAAGAGCAGTCATTCCGATCACAGGGTCAACCGTGTCGCCAGAGGACCTCGAGTCCCTGTTGGGCCCAGTGGATTTGTTCGGGGCTTCCGTTTGAAAAGCGACTCACGGCACCCTTCCTAGGGAAAAACGTGAGTAAAGTGTTTTCACATTTAGTCATTGATACTTTGGCCACGTTTTGCCTGGACGAGAGTAACCAGGATAACAGCCTTAAACATCCCTATGCCTTCAAAGTGGTGCGAAAATTTCTCAATCTGGTTTTCTCTCTTGTACTTCAGAATAATTTTTCGCAGTAAGTACGGATAACAAGTGACCGCAGCATTCTGCAAGTATGACCTGCAGGGCCGAAACTTAAAGGGGCGCTTAGGAGAAACACTTTTTCTGCTTAGATTGATAAAGTATTTTTTCAGTGTTCTATTTTAGTTAATTTCACGGTAACAGTTTCATTACTGGTAGAAAAAAAATGAAGGTTCAAATTCCTTTTTTTTTTAATTTCCAGCCGGAAACCCAAGGCCGGTACATCAACACGACGTCGTGTATTGATTTCAAAGAACTTTTTCCTATTTCGACGGTTGTGGTTCAATACAGGTTCTCGATACATCCTAAGTTGTTGGCCTTCCTAGGATATAATGTAGCCCATATCTCAGCAATAAAAAATTAACTAGACTTGAGTAGATGACGTCAAATTCCATGACGCCATGTTGAGCTAGTGGGTTAACTAAGAGCCTCGCTGTTACCTCTTTTGTGCGTTTGCGTCTTCTCCGGCTCATCAAGCCTCCTTTCACGGCAAGAGTGTATTTCGTTATAGTAAATTAGGATGATTCACAAGTACAGCTTAAATTGTACTTCTCAATCTGCCTCTTAGAGGATCAAAAAGCAACCTGCGAATAAGATAAGGATCAATCTGGAACTGATGGAAGGGAAAATTACCACAGACGTCACGACAACAGACAAGAGGACATCTGTGCGTCGTCGAGAACAAACCGGTGTAGCTGCTTTTCCATTTGAGAATAAAATAAATAGTGGAGTTGCGAAAGTACCGTCAACGTTAAAGCAAAATTAAGGTCACCTATTAGATTAACAGCATGAGTGCCAAAGAAAAGCAACATTATCGAGGAAACCCAATATTTTAAAAAAACGTTCTGCTGACGCAACGCCCATTTTTGAAATCTATGTAAAGCGAAGATTTTGGCAAGTGTACTCATTCCTGCGTTTATCACACAAAGGAAGCTGGCGCACGCGAGCATGCTCTCACGCACCCGTGACGTGCGATTTCAAGATAGCTCTTGGATTGCCGTGCATTTCTTTGTTAATTCTCTTTTATTTTAAACATCTGTGTCCACCCGCCGTGGTTGCTCAGTGGCTATGGTGTTGGACTGCTGAGCACGAGGTCGCGGGATCGAATCCCGGCCACGGCGACCGCATTTCGATGGGGGCGGAATGCGAAAACACCCGTGTACTTAGATTTAGGTGCACGTCAAAGAACCCCAGGTGGTCCAAATTTCCGGAGTCCCCCACTACGGTGTGCCTCATAATCAGAAAGTAGTTTTGGCACGTAAAACCCCATAATTTATTAATATTTGTGTCCACTTCTGGGGCAATCTCTTGTTGCATGTATCTGCCACAATATGGACCTCATAATCATCAACACATGGCGTTCATCTCAAGGAGGCTAGATGCATTTGCACGATAGAAATATATGTGCGATCGTGGCCTCATTTTACTTGGACTGCATGCAGTGAGGCGTAGTCTGTTGGCGTATGAACGCTGTGCTGTTAGAGGCCGATCTGCGCCCGAGCACTTTGTGGAAAGGGTTGCGAAAGTGTGCGATGCGCATAACACGATTGATGGCGATGGTGTTAGCGTTCGATGCTCCGGCGTACAGAAAGTGCGATCTCCAACACTTTTCGTTTTACTTGTAGCCTTTCTTCGACATGTAGGAAATAAAGAAAGAGAAATATTGTCGCCTAATGATTAGAGCATCGGGCTGTTACACTGGGAGGGGGGGACCAAGGTTCGATTCCTGCGCCGCACACGGGATTCAATGTCGTCTTTTCTTTTTTTCCTTTTTTTTGCGTACCCAGTGGCCCGGTTGGTCCAACAGCTGCTTTCGAATCCGATTACCTACGCGCGATGCCCAACCCATCCGACCACGGACTGCCTAGTGAGCCAAGTTGCGAGCTGTTTGGAAAGACAACGGCGGCAGCACCCACCCAGCCAGCAGCCGCGGCCAAGAAAATCCGGGAGGGTTCCCAAAGGAAGCTACACTAAAATATAATTTCTGGGCAACATGGGCCATAACCACGATAGGATTATAAGACGCACTGTAATGAGGGATTCTCGATTAACCTTTGACCACCGCGGTTTCTTCTACGTGCACCTAAATAAAAGTACATTGGCGCTTCTGCGTCCCCCATCAAAGTGATATCGCCGCTGCAAGGATAGAAGGCGGTACCTCAAGTTCAGCAGTGTGATGCCACTGCCACAAAATCGCCACGGCGGGTGACACGAGGCTATTCGCTGCTGTAAGGATATGAGGAAATTTGCATTAGTATGCTGGAATTAGCTGACGCCAGGCGGGTAAGTTTCGTTAACTGAGAAAGGTATTTGTCCTGTGATAGACATCAAATAGGCTGACGGTCATAATGACGACGACGGTGATGATGATGATTGTGATGAAGGATTAAGCATTTACGTAAATTGAAACAATTGACTAAAGTTGTACGAGTTTCAACTCGGTTGCGCGTAAGTGAGCGCCATAAAAGGGAGCGGTCCGTCTTGTGACGTGCACCCGATACGATGCATGCTGTCGATGTAGCAGATGGTGCTACAGACGAGCGCGGGTGACTTCCTAGTCTTGGTAACGACCTTATTTGTAGCGCGAATACCGGCTCCTAAGCGCTGTGCCGGCGCATAAATATGTGTCGTTGAGAAAAATAAAAGCTAGTTGGAAGTCATTGCTTGCCTTCGGGCTCTTTTTATCTTTTCGTGTTATTTGTGAAGTTTTGCACTGTTTAGTAAGATGCTCAACGCTGCTGCCTTTTTGCTGCCAGAGTCATAACAGCGGCTACCAGTACTATTAGTGCAATAGGACCTGAGCTTGTCAGTACGGCTTTATATGGCGAAATGAAAACTGCCGCGTGGAAGCTCCCCCCCTCCCTTCTGCCGCAAGCAAAAAGGAAGCAGAGGAAGACGGACCGGCTTCACGCTGCTGCTGCTTCACCTCTCTTTTTTTGTTTTCAATGAGGGTTTTCAATCAATCAATCTGCGTAGTAAACGCATTACGCTGTTCTGCCTCTAGGTGCATGAAGCGAGATACTTCGGTAGAAAGTAGCCAAACTAACGCCACCATAGAATGGTTTACGAATCAGGGGTGACAGTTGTCCCAACTGCTTTCACGCAACGTTCATTTTTTTTAGAAAAATCGTGAGCGCTGTTTGTTATGGAGAGCGAATCTTTATCAGGTTTTCTTTCCTCTTTACGACAAAAGGACGACTTGCAATGCTTACAACGGCATTTGTATGGGACCCACTCAGCCATACACAAGTCTTTTAATGGTGTGGTTGGTTCCAAGAAATAAAATAAGCATTGAAGACCCTACTCGTTTCGCCGCACCTTTAACCAGTTGTACCAACGATAAAAGTTCTAACAAAATATTAATGAGTGGCCGCAACATAATTGACAAGATTTCAGAATCTGCTGGTAAGAGTTTGAGCTCTTCTGAGGGAATTTAATTGTTTCATTAGTCTTGAGACGTAACGTCGCGAAGTTTTTTTCTACCTGGTTTCTTGGAACACAAAATCAAAGCAAACAGCAAATATTATTTGGTGCAAGGATTGTGAATTTCGCATCCAAATTGATCCAAACCTAATTTCGAATGCCTCCGCGAGCGATGAAAGCTAGTGCTATCAGTGTACCTTGAAGCCAAAATGTGTTGAGCCAATTCAAAGCGTATTCTTCACTAAGACAGAAAAAAAGTGCGGCAAGAGCGCTCGTATGATAACGATGGAAATTGTTTTATTTTCGTTTATTTTTTATTCGTTCATTTGTCGAAGTTTGCGGCTTGAGCTTGTTCCTGCTCGACAGAATGTCCACCAGCAATTTTACTTGCAAGTATTCAGGCTATTCAGAAATAATCTGTCAGAGAAACGCGCAAAATAATTGAATGTGCGTGATTGGTTTCTCCATCCCGACGGCGCCCAACACAACAGCTAAGCTGTGGCGCTGCAATTGCCCGCTGGAAGATCAGCGGGCGTTCCACACCCACTCTTTTCGTCGAGCCAAGCTCCCCTTTTTTTGTTCTTTTTTTTAAACTATAATAAACGAACATTTCTTAGTCTACTCAAGGTAAAGATAACTTCGCAGGTGCGACTCAATAGCATTTAGCTTGAGGAATTCTAGAGTTCTTTCGAACAATGGGAGAAGAGTTGGAGAAGTGTACTGACAACAGTGTGTGTTATATTGAAGGGAACTGTGTGTTTTTCCTAAGCAAAGCCACTCCATTTCAAGCCACTCCGTCCTTTTTTTCTTGATGTGGTGGTCGGTGAAGGGAGTACGCCCCCAATACCCCGTATTTCACCGCACCAAGGCTGCGCGTAGCTCTAATTTAACTATAACGTCCTGGTGGTTAAGCTGTAGTGGTAGCTAGCTTGCGTATGCCGGGTGGTGCCTACTGACGTATTTCCCAGTCACACGAGCGTCTATTTCTCATTTTTACCTGATGTCTTCGTGCCCGAGGACCGTGCCAACCATAAACATGTTTCTCTTTCCCACCTTGTCTTAGCCCCTTGGCACACGAATAATCGCCAGCGGCCAGCCTACGGGGATGTCTTTCTAATGTCTTGACCGAACTCTCAGGCACAATACTGATACAAGGGTGTAAAGAAGCATTTCACCCGTGGCACATAAACTTGAATTTGAGGCTGTGGATATTAGACAATGAGTGGTGGTGAAACAGGCCATAATTTGTGACCATGAAGCTTGGGATCTCAATGCATGAAAGGAGCAGATAACTTTCTATTGCGGATAACTAAGCACAAACAAAAGATCAAGCTGGAACGCAAGATATATACCAGCGTTGAAATTGCGCTAGTGTTGCCAACACGTAGGCTTCCAATCCCTTAGGGAGAAGTAGCACTATTACGGCTGCGAAATAAAATGTCTGCATCCTGCAAAAGCTTAGCCAGCGTTCAACGGTACTAGAAACGACCTTGATGCTTATCTACAATTGTTCAAACACTTGAAAGCGTTCCTGTAAAAGTCACACGCAAGAGATTCGCCCTCGCTCCCGTTGATCCCTTGCACGAAGGGAAGGCTTTAACAATTTCTAGTGGTCTGGATAGTTCCACTTCCTGGAAGTAGACAGGCTCAAGGTCGCGTTAAGGTTTACGGTCAAACGCGGAAGCTCAATTCGAAGGGTTTCATCAAGCCTGAAAGAATAGCGCGCAATATGTCGCTAGGCTTTCACGATGCTCATACCTGAGGTTATAACTGTTGAAGAAGATGAGCTTTATCGAGCACAGATAATTTCTTATTATGTATTACTCTAGCAGCCGCACACTATTTAGCAGCTCCTAGGCGCACGTTCCTGCGGCGACCGTCGGCGTCCTACCTCGTAACCGAGCGAACGAGCACAGCGAAAGATAACAGCGAATGCGGAGTGCAGCGGCGGATGAAAAAAGTGGCGATGGCGAAGAGAGCGCGAGAAGGAAAGCGGAGGAGAAGGGTATGACGAAAGCGTCAGAATAAAAGCGTAGTGCCACGCACGAGGGGATTTGCGGCGACGATGGCGACGAGATGGCGCCAGAGTAGCGCGCGTCATCTGCACGGAAACAAAGCACTGCATGAGCGGAGGTTGTCTGCGGCGGCTGCTGCGAATCGCGCCCACGCATCATCCGTGCGCTTCATCTCGCGATCTCCCGACAAGTGAGGCAGTCGCGCCACACTTAACTCCGTTTGCAACGTGCCGCATGAGTCGATTGTCCGAGCCAGCCAATATATCGCGAGATAAAAACACGTATACACCTTCGCTCAAATGTCGCATTAGGGAGTAACCCAATCGTCAGTGAATTTTTTAAAGCGAAGAAGCTGCAGTACACCGTAAAAGCTCTTTGGTTCGGCTGACTGAATCACACACGCCTGAGGCAAGTGCACGTTCTTCAGCTCTTTCCTTCTTCTCCCGCTCTCGTTCCTCGGCTCGCAACCTCCGCTCTTCAGCTCACTGTTTGGCTAGCTGGCGCCCTTGTGTCATCAAGCAAGTCAACTAGGCGACTTTCATTAAAAGCCCGCTCTTTTCACAGGCCAGCCTGTCCTCTTCGAGTGCTAGACGCCTCGACTTGAGGGCAAAGTCCTTTTGTTTAATGAACAATTGGTGCCGCATTATTTTTTCAAGCAATTCATAATATGCATCCTTCTCACTGCACCTTCTAGCTGTGCCGTAAAAAAAAAAGAAAGAAAAAGAAACGTTCACAGAAAATTAGAATGCAGTACAACAGCTGAGAGGCACATAAAGGAGTGTTAAGAGCTGCGAACTTGAGAAAACAACCACAAACTTCATTATCATTTTAGATGCAAATTAAAAAGACAGTACTTCATTACATTCATTACAGTCATTACATCAAGGGGCACATGCAGGTATTGAAAAGCACATACCACGTGGCGCATTTCGTGCAGCAGGGTGGGACGTGGAAGAGGTCGCCTGAAGCTGGCCAGTCTCAGTTCCTGTGTCTCCTGTTTGGTCGGACGAAGCAGCTCTGCTGGGGCCAGCGAAGGGGGTCGGAGGCTGCTCAGCGATTACGGGAGGCTGTTCGTCCACACTCAAAGTTGCAGTGATGTCCTCGGGATCGTCGTTTCTGACGTCTTCGTTATTCAGAATTTCTTTGGAAATCTGCGTGGCGGCGGCTTGCGCATTGGCATCTGCATATACAGTGACACGAGAAAGAAAATTGTGTCAAAGGAATTGATACCGTGACATTTGCGTAGCACGCTGAGCACAGCAGCAAAATGAAAAAGTCGCAAAGAAAATTTACAAAGGTGCAGCCTAGCAGCTAGGCCGGTTGCCGACAGACACATTGCCGAATGCACTCACAGGCGCCGTCTACAGTGTCCCTCGCAACGTGCAGCTCGGCCGTAGCATCCCCAGCAAGCGCCGCAGAATTTCGTGCTGCCGCTGTATTTTCGCCGTTGCGAAGGTGAGCTCCTGTAGCTTGACGGGCACTCGCCGCGTCGGCCCTTCGAGGAGCCCGAATCTTCACTATCGGTTTCCCGAGCTAGGTCGAGTATTTCTTGCAAGAGTGCCTCGCGCTGACCGTAGTCCTCCTCCGCCACCGACCTAAAAACAGACACCAAAAAATAGGCATTAACTACTTTAAAGAACATATTTCGCGCAGTTAGCCGACACTCACCTGCGGAGGGCTCGTCCGAGCGGTATTCTGTGATGAGCCGTCCGAGCAACAGGTAGGTGTTCTCGCGCACTGTCGGACTTGTCAATGGCTGGTGTGTTAAAACCTGAATTTTTGCTGCTATATGTGTCCGTTCCCTAGGTCGCGGAAAAGAGTTCTCGTTTCGCACGTACGACAGCATCTCCAGGTCAACTGCAGGGCTAAATTTTGTTAGTGCTGCCGCAGGAACTCGCGCGACGTACTTTGGCCGGTGCCATATCGAAAACTGCGCTCTCATAGACACGCGAGATATCGAAATCCGCGCTCTCGTATAAAAGCGAGAACACGCGAAAGACAACGTGTACCACAGTGTACGCTACGCAGCTTTCGAAAAGCTGCGGGCGCACGCAAGAGTCCGCAAGGTAAATATACGTGGTAGCGAAGCTTCCATAGGAGCCCATACGTTCAAAACATGGCGGTCCATCGGTGGTTCATGGGGCTTAGCGCCATCTGTATGTGGTGGGAACACTTCCGGTGGAAGAAAAAATAATGTGACGCCATGTCCGTTAAAAGCAGAAGTGACGTCATTTTGTTTTCGAAGGCGCGAAATTTGTTTTGTTGTCCTTCATTTGGAGCTAAACATTCATATGCCCAGCCATTCGACTTCATGGGCGTTTCGAGCTTTCAGCGTGGAAAGCGATGCAGGAAAAGGCCAGCCGTACGGTTGTCGAAATCGCATCCCTGCACAGAACATACCTTCTTTGGAGGCCGACGAAAGCTTTAGGCGTAGAGTGCTGATCCTATTGTCGGATGCCAAGCCCGTCGGCCAGCGCAGTCGCACGAAAACAACTACAGAGTTATCTGGCAGTCGTAACTCACTACTTTGGCTGAACAGATTAAGAAGCGATGAAGCTACTTACGTCACCAAATTCAGACAAACTTCGACAAGCAAGAAAGCACAAACTGTGAGGGGGGCGTATTTCAGCAGGTGAACTTTACGAGTGCGCCTTTCTGCCCATTTCAAGACGTGCATTGCATTGCGAGTGATAGTGGCGTCAACGCCCCCTGTAGCGATGGGCGCTGAAAAGAAATGCATTCATTAATAATAATAAATTAAACTTGTATTTTCTTAACTCGTCACGAATATATAAAATTGACTAGGAATTTTATTTTCGTTGAATGAATCTAACTGTGTCTCGTTTGAAATAAAAAACGAGTTTTTCTTTCCCAGTGTTTGTTCCCTCCAAACATAGTCGCGCTTCATCGCTGCTCCCATAACCCCCCATGCTGATGTCGGTGGCAATCTGTACTGAACCGCTTTTCGCCCGAAGCTTCGCGATCTATTTGAATGGACCTTGGAGTCCGTGCGTGCTCCTGCGTACTGCGCATGCGCACTGTCGGCTCCGCTGGTTTACTGCGTACGCAGAGCTGTTGCGGACGCCCAGCCCAACTAAAACTGTCTAACTACGAATTGTTCCCGCAGTCGCTTTTTTGGAATATTTTTAACACAGGGAGCGATTGCAAGCGCGTGACGCAATTGTGTAAGCCTTATCCGAGGTGAGTGCTAGGCGTTTTGGTTACCATTCTCGTGCCCGACAAATCGCTTGGGGCTCTGAGTGTATGACGACGACGACGACAACGTAGCGACGACGACTATGAAAAGTCTACTATGGAATAACGATGACGGTATGACGACGATGGTATGACGACACTGGAATGACTAGAATAGAATGACGACGGTGGAACGACAACAATGGCACGATGACCGCGGTATGATTACAATATGATGACGTCTGTGGAATGACTATACGATACAATGACCGCGGAACGACAACAATGGCATGACGATGATTGAATAACAGGGAATAACTGTCGAAGAAGGAATGACAACGAAGGCGCGATAACAATGCGATAACTATGTTGAAATGACGATGAGGGCGTGACGAAGATGCCATGACGACAATAGAATGACGATGCTCGAATTATGACGATGGTGTAACGATGGTGACATCACGATGATGGTATGACCACAATGTATGAATATGACTGCGTGAAGATGACGCAATGAGGATGATAGCATGATGAGTCACATGAGAATGATCGAATGACGACGACTCTGTGACGACCATGTAGTGACGGCACCATGACGAAGATAAAATGACGACCCTGGAATGATCAGCAATCAGTAGAGAGAAATTAAAATATGTTTAAGACGACAGTTTAAAACGCAATCCCTAACTGACTACTTATTCGACGAATATCCTCAAATATTAATGCACCTTCCTACAATGGGTACATACACCAACTTGCTAACAAAAAAGAAGCCTTTTCTTTTTCTCAAAAATAGAAGGCCGCGTTCCCGTAATTGTTACATATCCCTCGGAATTCCCATTACTTACGCTCCAGAGTGGCTGCGGATTCACATTTGTTGCATTTGTCCGTTTGATATATATATCCGGATATGTGATGTGATGTGATATGTGATATGGGACTAGCCAACGGCTGGGTAGGGACCTGCAGGCCCCCGCTTAGCTCCTCAGGACCCCAATAAAGTCATTTGCTGCTGCTGCTGCTGTGATGTGCGAGAGCGCAGGATTCGGATACGTACCAGTTTGTAACTGCCGCCATGCTTTTTTGCCAATTTTCGGTGAGATCGCAGGAATACTCCCTTCTGTAACCTAAATTATTCGGTGATGTCATTATATCTGGTCATTCTGTCCTCCCACTCCCACTGATCTACCTCGCAGTCACGTCTGGAGGGTGCCGAGGTGTCACTTGCGACCGTGGCTCGGTCCGAAAGCCCTCGAGCCGCGTCGTATGCCGCCTCGTTGTTGCCGTCCTCCGCGCGGGTGTGAGCGGGTGTCCATGGGATGTATATCGTTCTTTTGCAATGTCGACCTCCTGCAAGAAGAATGCATAGTGCGTCCGGGGAGATTCGGCCGTTGGCAAAGTTTCTTACTGCCGCCTGAGAGTCGTTGACTATCACGGTTGCGTTAGTCTGAGCTACTGCGAGCGCTATGGCTACTTCTTCCGCTGTCTCGTTACTTATGGTCCGTATCGTCGCGCACGTCTTGCGCTGTTTCTCGCTATCTATTACGGCTTCCGTAAACTGTTCGCACGCGCTGGGAGGCCGCGCTGCTCAGCCCCTTCCCCCCCTCGAGGATCAACTGTGGGCCATCCAGCGGGTAGATGATGCCGCCAGGACCCACAAACTCCTCGCCGTTACCTAGGCGGGGCCTTTGGCCCTCCCCACCAACTCACAGCACAGACATTGAAGTTATTTCCTCCTCCTCCTCAAAGAGCAAAGATCTCTCAAAGAATTTATGATTGGTTATCATACAATACAGTCGCTTCAACATACTCTTCCACAATGAAATGTAGCAAATTTTCATTTTCGAGCACCACACTTCCAAACATGCTGAAAGTTAACCCGAAAACCTTTTAGAACGCGGTAAAAAACAACAATGGCTACAAGTCGACTGTCTCCTATCCATATGGCGATTAGGTGCCGGCACCTCTCACTGCCTCTTTATTGAATGATGTTTTCGTTCCAATGTTTTCATCTGCAACACCTTATCAAATACGTAACCTTCCACAGTTCCTCTACTTTCCCACTGATCCGATAGATTTTGGCTGGGCAGGAAACACAGCACTGATAGACAAACTAAAGCTAAGTTCGTAGGGAAGATCAGATTGACACGAATTTCCTAAAAAAACACAAAAAAGCAGTGCTCAATTATTCTGGAGTCTCTTTTTTCGTTATCGTGCAACTGAGGTTCTGTACCCGAAGAGTAGAAAATAAGTAAAATTGTGCCAATTTTCAAATCAGTACAGAGAAGTAAACTGTTAAACTTTCTACCAATTTCACTTACGTCAGTTTTCGAGCATATCGTTTTAACAGAAATTGTGAATTTTCTGGAACATGGCAATTCTTTCTCTACCTCGTAACATGACTTCCGCAAGTTTTTATTGTGCGAAAGTCAAGTTATCACGATCACAAACGACTTATACGTGTAAATTGACTCTGGCTTCATTGTGGATCGTTCGTTTAGATCTTTCCAAGACTTTTAATGAAGTTATTCGCTCATTGCTGTTATATAAACTACGTGCGTTAAATGTTGAGCCACAAAGACTTGATTGGATCCGTCAATTTCTTTCCTGCCGTGTCCAGTATGCTACAGCTGACGGCTCTTCTCTCCTCCAGCTCGAGTAGGTTCTGGCAGACCTCAAGAATCAGCCCTTGTCCTTTGGGTCCTCCTATTTCTCATTTATATTAACGACTTGCCCAATAACCTTTCATCTCGAATTTGTTGGCGAAAATACGCTGGCTAAACATTCTGCATTTTATATGAAGTGTTTTCTCTCTTTCGAATTTGTTTCTTCGCATACGACTGTGTCATGCACGAGAAAATAACTAACGATTTGGATGTGACATTAGGTATTTCAGGATGACCGAGATAACGTTACAGCGTTGTGTCGCACGTGCCACATGGTCGCACATAAAGCTAAATATTGCTAAATGCAAAAGCATTTGCGCAGTTAGACGTGGTGTTATCTCTCCGTACTACTTTCTCAACAAAACTCGAGGCAAACCACAGCATCATGTCGCTACCTTGGTGTTTACATATGTAGCGACTTGTTGTTTACATATGTAGTGACTTATTGTAGGGACTTGGTGTTTACATGTGAAGTGACTTGGCCTTTGCATATGTTGTGACTAGGTATAGCGAACCACGTCTTAAGCTACTTGAAAAGAAACTTCTACCTTGCCCCACTCTCACTGAGACAGTTACTTTATACTACCTACGTTCGACCCTAGCTAGAATACGCCTCGCCTGCGGGGGATCCACAAAGCACTACACTAATATAAGCTGTTGTGGCAGTACAGGATCGTTCCGATCGTTTCATTTTACCTAACTGTAATCGCATTTCTAGCGTCACAGAAACCAAAGCACCGCTTAATCTTCCCTCCCTAGCCAGCCATAGAAGGCAGTCACGCATTTGTCTTTTTCACAAAGTGCATTTTCACACCCCCGCTCTTCGTTCCCTTTATATACTTCCAGCACCATTTCACTCACGCAGGCTTGGTCATCTCCATAGGATTAGCATAGTATATTTTTCAACTACTGTAGACTCACAATCATCCGTTCTCATAACCGCAAAAGAATTGAATCAGTTACCTACCCCCATAATGGACATAACTGATGCAAGTGCTTTTAAATATGCGCTATCAAGCCTGCTGTAAGAATACTGCACAATTCTTTTTTGTGTGTACTTTTTTTAATTCCTTTTTTCTTTCCCTGTTATTTTTTTCTGTTCTCTTTTCCTGCTTGTGCCCCTCACCTCTGTTATGTATTCATACCCTGAGGGTACGGCAAATACATAAATTAATCAACATGACAGAATGACAGGCGACAAAACTACAACAATAGCATGAAGGCGACTGTATGGCAACCACGCAACAATGACAATGAAATGCTGAAGAAGTTATGAAGGTGATGGTACGGCGATGGTGTTATGACATTCCAATGATGATGTTTGAATGACGCTCACGGTATGACGACAACGGCGTGGCGATGACGATACAACGGAAATGAGATAACGATGTTGGAACTATGGCGATATATCACATGGTGATAATATAATATGACGACTGCAAAGCGATAACGGGACGATGACCTCGCAACGGCTATGTCGGCATCAAGACGACGGCAGCATGTTAAAGACCATGACTTGGCAAACGTCCCACGACATTGCGGCCGCATCTATAGGTTTTTCCACTTATATGACAATGATGATTTTTTGGCAACCCATTTGAGATGGGACGGTGACAACCAGTCACCTAGCCTTCTCAAGTTAATAATATATGCTATACATGTTTGTCATTCTGGTATTTCGGTATGCAATTGCTTAATCTTTTTTCTCTTCCTGAAGATTTCCATATCTTGCTAGTTCCACTACCTATGCTTCTAAGGAATCCGGGCTTACCAATATATTCCCTGCTGTTCTTCCGCCAATACTATTAACTCATCTTGTTTATCTCGACTGCTGACCTTTTGTGTTTCCGTTCACTTTAATATCCAAGAGCTTCTGGAAGGTGTAGTTTACCAACGGTGATCACTTCTCTCCGGCTTTTTTGCTGCAACATGCACAAGCCTCATCTTGTTACGAATATTTGCTCTGCTATGTTCTTGTCCTTCAACAACCAGCTCGAGCCCCAAGACTAAAGTGTCATTTGTGATGCCATACAGATTTTCCCTTTTACATTCTTTCTTCCCGTTCTTGTGAATCTCCATGGCCTTTCTTTGTTTGTCTGTTTCTATTCTTTGCATCCAACTCAGTCTTTGTTTCTCTCACTTTCTTATTGGTGGCTCGTACGTAGTTGTCTATATATACTTTCAATAACCTTGTACTTGGTTGCCAACTTTCTTCACCTCTTCCTCCACTTTCTGTCCACGCTTTTCAGGCACAGATAACTGTGGGCTTTAGCCACCCATTTATTTTTATCCATGTTCCTGAGTCTTTCTTCAAAACTAAATTTGCTCTGCGCTTCCTCACTTCAAAAGAGCGGCAACCCAGTCATCTTGTACTTCCTCATTTGTGGTAATTCACCGTGCGCTTCCAAAGCCAAACAACCTGTCGATCTTGGCTTAATTTCTAACCCCGACAAGATAACCGATTTTTTATCACAGAAGGGCATTTACGAACGTTAGCGCTAGCACCATTACTGCTTTCCAGATTTCGTGCGCGGAGCGCCTGGATTCTGGAAATTCCGAAAAATTTGCGTAGCGCAACAACATCTGGTGGTGTTACCGGAAACCACCTTTGCGTCGCTTCACTAAACAATCTTCTCTGATTGGTGCACTTCAACCAGCTATTGCACTTTCTGGTGCGCTCACAGGGTTATACCTTCTGGCGTGCTGCCAATGTATGCTGAGCAATGCAGCGTCGCCTCCTCTCTCTCGCTTACCTCTCTCCCTCCTTTCATCGGAGAACGCCAACGGCGCGATACTGAACAACCAGCTAAAATAGCTAACGCTTAAGGTATGAGGCCTCTTGGCAGGCAATATTTTATTTCATTAGACAAATTATGGTATTCCTTTGACTTGTAACGAATTCTGTTTTAATGCAAATTATGCGTTTCAAGCGTTGAAAAAGTTGTAATTTCCTGATTTAATGTATTTGTATAAAAAGCGTCAAATTTGCCCCTCACGGAAACATTCGTACCACTCAAACCAGTTGCTATATAGCAAAATTATTTTGAGTTTATGTAAGCCCTCCTATGATTTCCTCAATTAACTAGAATGAAAACATGTGTTGCGTATTTGAGGAATTATCCACCATAAACTAGAAATATTCAGACAAACTGCCTTGTCGCAAGGCTAAATTCTGAGAAAGTGACCATAGCTTGAAATATTTACGAGCGGAATTCAATAATCCTAGCTCACTGCACGCCTCGATATAAATTAATACATCCTGCAACGTTTCAAGAGAAAATATTCGCTAAGTATATATTCATAAATAATGGCGGAGCACAAAAATCAATAGATTTTCCTTTTGAGAAAAAGAAGGATAACTATAGGTTACAATATTAGCGCGAAAGCAAAGTGCAAGAGGACTAATACTCTCCAGACTTGTAACAAGACTCGCCTTTGACATCCGCCTCATGATGGTTTACCCGTTTTTCAGCTGAATTTTTTTTTTTTGTCTGGGTTGCATTGCTCCATCAGACGACTGGCAAGACGGCTTCATGAGAAGAGAGTGGTGCTTTACATGGCAGGCTTTAACACTGAATTACTAGGTTGAATTTGAATTTGCTGCAAGACATCTCAAGTTGCATGGTTTCCGCTGTTAAAGTGACAGATGTGAAATGAAAGCAGGGCGAACATAATGATTGGCGGGTTGACGTACAACTTTTTGAAACCCTTTGCCAGTGATGATAATTATGATATCAAATGGCGTTCCGCCGAAACGAGGTGGAGGTGGTGACGAATATCAAATTGCATGCGTGGTCTAACCAGATTTTGCATGTATTACAGTTCATCTTGTTTACTGTATTTCGTTGAGCTTCTCTTTTATCACTAAAGCTTTCTTGTGCATGTAACAGCTATGCTTCTATCATTCTCTTCCATGCTTTTCTTTTCATTATTACTCTCACCGTCTCTTGCTTATCTCGACTGTCGACCAGTAAATGCTCTCATTCGCTTTGATTCGCAGCGTTTCTGGAAGGCGGACGATTCCTACGAGCCTACTACCACTGCCAAATCAGGTCATTGAAGCGTCCTGTGTGTGTGCTTAAGCAAATTATTGCATACCTATTGTAAAATATTAAGTTTTTCAAGTCATACAACGCACTTAAGCAAACAGCAATACTCAACTTACATATATACAATCATTCTAATATAAGAAATAAAAGAAATAAAACCGAAACTTCTCAGTTCTGGTTTCACCAAGTACGATGTAAGCTGCAAATTCCCCTGTAACTTTTGAACCGGACAATGTAGAGCCATGATTCTTTTTGCGATAGGTAGAGAAATGCGTGTGGCTGCACAGAAACATTAAATTGAAAAATGCTACTTTGAGAAGAAAGTTGGCATTTCGAAAGCGCCCTCATACCTAAAAATGAATACGACGCGTTGTTTCTCCTGTTTAAAGGCCTTATATCCGCACCCTACCAAGAAGGCTTCTCTTTCAATTCGACCCGCCGCCATAACTAAGTGGCTGTCACATTTTGCTACCGAGTTCGAGGTCGCGGGTTCGAACGCGGCGGTGGCGGTCACATTCCAATGAGGGCGGAATGCAAAAAAGCTTAAGTACCGTAAACAGGGTGCGAGTTAAGAAGACCAGCTCTCTAAAATTATTCTGTGGTCACCCATTGCACCATGGCTCGTAAACAGATTGTAGTTGTGGCTCGCGAAGTTCCTGAATATGTCTATTTCTTTTTTTTCGCTGAACGTGCGTGTGAATCTGAACGTTTTCTTCTCGTTTATTTCTTGTTTTCTTTGTTGTACGTTGCAATACTCTTCGTTCACTTTGCGTGTATTTTTCCATTCCCGCCATGTATTCTACAGTGGATACGAGCCACGGCCAAAGACCATCATCATCGCCTCTGACAGCCGCTGCACGGGCGACCCGGACCGCAGCCGCACCTCGAAGGCGTCAACAGCAGATCGGGGCGCTGTTCGGATCCGTCGCTCTGTAGCGTCAGCGGCAGAAGAAAAGACTCGTTAAAAAAATGCTGCTGCCCATCGACGCCTACCGCCTGCCGTGGGAGAGCGATGACCACTGGGAGCTTCGCAGAGAGTTCATCACGGCCAATGACGGCCTGGTTGAGGAGGTGAGAATAATTTTTCGCAGGTTTAAACGGCCGCACGAAAGCACACCGGATGAAAGTTACGCATATGCAGGAAAGGGGGAGCGCAAGTATGAATGCTTCGAAAGCAACGCCTCTTGAACAATTGGCTGCTGTAAACTCCGAGACGTGTACTTAATATCGTGTACGGTTGAACAACGTCGCCATCTGTCCGCCAACGTCCCTGTTCACTCTGCCATGATCTGTCCAGTAGGGACGCTACAGTCCTGGGTGTCGTCATTTTCTATCGTCTGCTAGTGCCCCGAGGCGCTGCGCTCGCACATTTCACTGCAAAACCCCTTATAACGCGTGAAGGGGCTTCTTTGGCACTACTATTTCTTGCCGTTTAAGTGTTACTGTTGCCCATGCCATTTGCGGTGAAAAATTGAAGACGCACCTAGACATCGCCTACCTGTCTCTCTGTTGGAGCATAATTCGTAGTGCTCTCTTCCGGCTTTGTGCAAAGTTTTTGTTGGAACTTTTCAGGAAGATTAAGCAACGCCTGTACTTGTGTAGCTGTGCTTCTCTTGTGTGTTGATCGGAAGTAGCTTCCGCGTTGCCTCAGTAATGCGTCAGCATGCAGACAGTGATAGTTAGTACCAGTGCAGTGTGAATCGAAGCCATGGACGCAGGCTTTTGTTCGGATTTACGAGAATCCTCGTGTCTTCTAATTTGTGAGTGCGGCTGCACAGAGCAGTATCTCGCGCTCCCTTTTACACCTTATTTTGGCCCACAAACAATTGTTCTCGCATTATTCCACATATCACGGGCACAAAATGCCTGTAGTTGCGTAATTTTGTTTATAGTTTTTTCGCCCCAGAGCCTAGTAATAGCATTCGATAGACGAGGTGGATGGTTTTGGTGTTAAATAGTAGATTTATATGTGGTACCTTGCTAACCGCGCAATCTGCTGCACACAACAAATCGTGGTCCCAGGTCTTGTGCGTGTAACCTGAAGAATGGAGCAGTTGCTCTTTTATCCCTCCAGAGCATTTCAACGCATCCGTGCAATTTATTAACTGGAGTAAAGATACCTCATCTGTAGTCAGCTCCTCGCCATCTTCAGCGTCTCAAAAGGTTTCCAGAACAAATAGAAGCATAAGCACGGTCTCAATACACTGAGAAGCGCAGTCCGAGGAGCCAATAAGCGAACGTGAACATGAACATCTTGGAAACAGCCTGCCCGTACTGTCTCCCTCAAGCGAACGTGAAGTCGATCGTGTCGGAAAAATGGAGAGACCACGCATGAACACCGACGCCTAAAGGCGTCGGTGTACACGTACGCTTGCAAGTGCGCGAACCCCTACGCCGACGTGCCTTGTTTTCGACGCGCCTCGCGAGGAATGACGGTTTCCACCTCAAAGAGACACGCGCCAGCGCGGGCCCACCTGACTCACTGATACGCGTTTTGATAGACATCGTTCCGTACGTTATTATTAAGGCGAAAACCTTTGACAGCTCATAGGACCAAACATCTGATCTCCAACGTTATGGCACCAAATTTTATAGGGAATTGAACCCTCGACATTTGGTGGGAGTCGAAGCCACTGCCTGCGGTGATAATCAAGGCTAATTTAATTAAGACGCATGACCTTTTGTGGGAGTTCAACTCGCGACCTTTGCTGTTAATTAGGGCGAATTGGGCCATCAATTTCTTAATAAGAAAGTGTGAAGCCAAGGCGAAGGAGAAGCATCAGCATGACCTGTGGTAATAATTAGGGCAATCTAATTAAGGTAGAGTTGATTGGCATAGAGTTAATTAAACCATTGGAACCGACGACCTATCGAGAGTCGAACCCACTTGGAGATATGGACGAACCGGTCATATGTCCAAGTTGGATTCTAATTGAAAACGTGAAGGTCGAGAGCCGAACCCACTACCTTTGTTGAGATTCGAACCCGCGACCTTCGGGGTTAATTAGAGCAAAGTTAGTTAAGGAACATATAATTATGGTATAGTTATTTAAGGCACTCTAACCAGCGACCTTTGGTAGGAGAAACAAGTAATATGAAGTAACAACGCATTATAGGATGAAAATGTCAAGTAATGTAATGAATGTCCCGTGAGCGGGCCGGCTTTTGCCTTCATCCTATTTAGAGTATGTCAAAGTGCCTGTCAAATTTTCTAATTTGTTGGAGTGCTGAAATATTGACAAATGCAGTTATTTTAATGCAAAAGCATTATGTACTGCAATGCACGAAAATTCGCCGTTGTCGGCGGCGTGACCACGCGATGGCACCAAAAATCGTGCCCTACGGTTAACCTCCTTCTTTCTCATTCTTACATAACAACGGTCTCGAATCAGTCAACATTGATGCCTTCAGGTAGCATGTTCAGGTTTATTGACCAGTTGCCTTCACTCAGAAAGATCACGTACTCGTGACGCCTGCGGCAGAAAGAATGTTCCACATCCGCCGCCAAGGTTTGTGAGTGGTGGCGCTGGCTAACGCTCCCAAGGTTAGTTTAGCAGTAACACATAAATACCCAAGAAAGTCGATGGGGAAACCGCGCCGCGTAGCTCGATTGGTTAGAGCATCGCATGCGTAATGCGAAGACGTGGGATCGTTCCCCACCTGCGGCAAGTTGTTCTTTCATCCACTTTCATTGCCATTAATTTAGCATTTCTTTAATTCAATTATTAAGTGCAAGTAATTCCCCTGTGTTTTCCTTGGCGTCTTTGTTTGTTGGATTCTCATGACATAATTAATAAATATGGGGCCCCTCGTTTAACGCCGTTTCTTCTCACTCTAACTACAAAGAGAAAGACGCAGCCCGATTCAGAAACGAAACCCTCGTTTGTTTTTATCCCAAGACACACTGACCAGGTAACTTAACACTCGTTAGCCTCGTTCTATCAGTGAACAATATCTATATTTAGCTTCTGAAAGTACGAAAGACGTTACTGACTATATATTGCAAGATGCTGTGTGATATACTGCAACACGAGTCACAGTGTGGAGTTGCCTATGAAGAGCGAAAACAGTCAAGTATCACAGCTGTGGCAGTGGACCAGAGCCGCGAAAAAGTGCTTGCAGCCTTTCGGTGGTCAGCTACGCGCAAACACTTCGCTTTTTAAGCACGAAATGCTTTTACCTCCCTTTGTCGGTGACCTTCAAGTGACCTTGAGTCAAAGGCCAGAGCCGTCATTTGGGCACTCAAGCGAAAAAATCCGAGCAAGTTGTAAGAACAAAACGAGGTCATCCACGTGACCCGTCAAAACCTAAACAAATACGATCTCTCGCCTCCAAACCTTTGTACATGATCGCATCACGTACGATAGTCACTGCCAAAACAAGTTACAAAAAATATTGCTTCCGAGTTCTTTATAATGTTTATTGACAATATCACTCAAGCTGTAACTTCTAATGCGCTGCAGTTTTATTTGCCATTTCCAATAATGACATTCAAAAGGCAGATACAGGGCACCGCATGCCTGAGTGTCATCTTTTCGCACTGAGGCAGGGTTGCCTCTGCTCTTTCGAACGCCAGTGGTTCGTGAGTTTTGCGGCGCGGATCTTGGGTTGCCTCGAAAGGTGCCGCCACTCTGCGTTGCACCTCCTTCAGGCGATTTTCTTCTAGCTCGCTGCCTGTCGTGCCGCCTTCAGCCGGTTTTCTTTATTTAGCTGGGCAGCGTCCATATGGTAAGGCACAGTAAGGCGTGGTGCGGTGTGGTGTAGTGGGGTGTGGGGTGCCGTTGCGATCATGCACTACACCCATTTTAAGGTAGCGGATAGTATCACCTTCAACCAATCTGCTTTGCCGGTTGCCATTTCATGCTTAAATCTACTCTAGATTGCAGGAGGGCCAGCTACTTTTTTAAACCTCGGGCTCGCTTTAACGGCTCTTTAAAAAAATCTGAAGAGGCTCGGTTGTCAGGCCGGGTATTTAAGCGTGCAGCGCAACTCTTCCCGTTATTTCGTCGCCGAAATCCTTGAAACCGATTTAATTAATGTGATCGGCAGGAAGGACCCTTTCGCCTTCCACGAAATACCTGAATTCGACGTCATAAAATAGAACCGTGAGCAACAGCACCGAGCGGTAGAACCGCCATGAACCTGGATGTCGTAGCCATCTTTGTTTACTTAAACAGTGTTGCCAGCACAAGCAGCGGATTCTGAAGTTGCCAATTCTCGGCAAGTATGGCCGCTGCACGGTGGCCATTATCCGCCTTGATGACTATCTCACCGGCTGTCGAAAGGTGACGTGTTCTAAAATTTGTGTAGGGAAGCGGAAGTTGTACAAAATGCAAGTTTGCGTTTTCATCAAGATGACGAAACATGACGGGGAGCTGCAAATTTTACCGACTAATACTTTTTCTGGTCCTCAGCAGCTGTATTGCGACTTCAGCGCGTTAAAAAGGAAGTAAACGCTAGCGTGCAGAGCTCGTGAAATGCATCGATCATTTCACGACTATGTGGCTGCCGCCATATCCGTCATGTCATGAATATGTGGTTGCCTTCAAGATTGCCGGCATGTCAGCTTGTTTCTTGGCTTAAATAATAATACGTGAGTAGTGCGACAAGAAGTGCCGTTTCGTAAGAGACAATTCGAAGTAGGTTGACGTTTCGCTGAACAGCCGTAGCCAAAATTTTCTGCCAGGATTTGTGGCGCAATGAACCACGCGAGTTATGCTAATGAGCACCCATATGCAATGGCGGTCGAGAGGCACCTGTATCGCTGCAGTTTCTTCGTTTGTTACCATTAAATATATTCTGTTAATAACGCAAGCTCATAGCATTTGCATCGCTCACGAGTAGTGCTGGCATTTGTATTTTGAGCTGTCGTATCTTTTTTAATAAAACGGTTTTATTCTACAAATTCATTCGAAGTGGATAAACCTTGCAAACTTACAACCTACAATTCGTAAATTGGCATAGCTGTAATAAAGTAAATAATAAAAAAGCTAATTAGTGAATTTTCGTTAAAGATGTGGCTATGTGTTTCCATTTCTCGTGCAAGTAATGTATGTCCTTCAGCAAAAATCACTTCAAGGTTGTTATCTTGAAAGTTGTTGTTATCAAAGTTGTTCAAAGTTGTCTGTGTGTGTGTGTGTGTGTGTGTGTGTGTATATATATATATATATATATATATATATATATGCACACACTTTCATTTGTCAGAGGCTAATTGCCTGTAACTACTGACGAAGTTCTGTCCACCGGCCGGAACGGTTTGGCAATAAAGCAAAGGTTACCGCGAAGTTGTGACAATCATTGTCACTCATTCATTGCCTTGCCCGCTGTTGGACAACTCTACAATATATATATATATATATATATATATATATATATATATATATATATATATATATATATATATATATTATAGATTGTGATTATTGCTTCGCACGTGTAGCACATCTGAGAATACGGCAGTACACGTGCCACGTGGCCGCATCAAACAAGCGGTGCACCTTTCCTCCGCAGGCCAAGTTGCTGAGCCTGTCGCAGGCGTTCATCAGCATGCGGAGCCTGCGCTGCGCCTACCCAGTCGAAGTGCGCTCCAAGGTTGCCGAGCTGTCCAAGAACGCGAAGAGACTTCCGGAGCTGCTCGCCAAGCACCGCGAGAGCAGGAAAATCCTGTTCCCGTAGCAACCGAAGCCAACCATCATCAACAAGAAGCCGCAATATACGCCGATTGTACTGCGGCGAACGCTGCACTCGGATGACGCTGTACGCCAAAGCCAGTGCTCTGCAGCGTGGAAATCGAAATGGAACTGACTCTCTCCTGTCTCCGCAGCGGAAAAAAAATTAATGCGAGTGTCTCCAGCCTGTAGCAAGCTTATATTTATCAGATCCACGTCGTTAATAATCCCCTTTGCGGGTGTTGCATGAGCCAAAATTAAAGCAACCGTTTCTTTTGAAAGAGACGCGTAAAAATCAAAAAGACCGCTCACGTCACCACAGTTAGTGGTTCACAAGTGAGGACCCCAAAGGCGAAAATATTTCGTATCCATACTCGGTGCATACCTGCTGGCACTAAAGAATCATTATTTGCTTATTATGGAGAACGTGCTCTATATATACCTCGCTTTAGCACACTTATAACGTAGATTGACAGGTTTGATTGCGTTATGACGCTGCTATTGTCATGTAGTCTAACGTCACGTAGCAATGTGCGTTTGGCTTGTATTGCGAGATGCATTTTCACAAATACTGAAGCAAGTAGTGCTGATGTTCTCGAAAACATCGCGGTGTTGTCTTTCTTTACTTACATCCAACCGGAAAAGCCTGCCCCCCTCTAACTTAATGTAGCAATAGCAACACATACTCTCCTCGCGCCAAACCATGTTCCTTTTGTATGAAAGAAGAGAATAAAATTGGCACTGCTTCTTTGCTCTCAAGTTCCTTGAAGTTTCCTTACGTGGAATGGTCAGTATGGGATACTTTAATGTTGGCTCACATATGACGGCATAAATTTCAAAAGAATTGTTTGAGTGCTAACGTATGTCCAAATAGGTGGCACTGATTGTACTCAAGAATTCTGGATTATGGATTGTTTCATCCAAAAATACCTAAAGCAGTTTTAAAGATCCCAATCATTCGTTTTATAGCTTAGTTTTTCGTACGAGACTCTCAAAGTTAAACTCAATAATTTTATTAAGAAGGCAATGGCACAACTATGAAAGTATTGCTTGCCAGGCCGTTTGTGCCTTTTGGTGGACGCAATCATTAGGTTTAAGACTAAGCTTTCTTTATGGAGTCAACAATGTTATCCGACATTTTAGTAAACAAATTATGCAAGCTACGCAAATGCTGCTTGGCCAGGTGTTTTACGCACTCTGACACAGTTCTTGCGAAGTGGAATCAGCCAGTGCATGACAAGAATACGTGAACCAACTTTTAGAATTTGGTGATAAGGGTGTATTCGTTTATACAGAAAAACATGACGGCAATCCTATTCGCAGACGACTCCCTTTTGTTTGACACTTTTAAAGTGTTTGTGCTCGCAGATATTCCCATTCTCAATGCTCTGTGCGTTAATTTCCCATTCAGAGGCGGTAGTAATGTTTAAAAAGAAATTTCGCGTGTGACGCAGCTGATTTCTGAATTAAGCAGAAGCCGGTCTTGTTCTCAGAGTAGCTCTTATCACCTCCGCTAGCTTCTATATTCAATAGGTATAGATATGAATAGGTATTAGGAATATGTCGCATTAGTGTCGTGTGCAAGTTGCCAATGTCACGCGACTGAGTTTATATTTGGAAGACGACACGAAGTGCTATTTCTTATCGCGATCAATAATTGGCAAAGCGGTCCGACAGAGAGTCCCGGGGTTTCGTGTGCGGACGAAACACTGCTAATAAAGGATAATGCAAGGTATTGAACGAGTTGCGAGTTCGTAATGATGCGACATATCGAAGCCTTAATTTTAGCACAGATGAATTGGGAATTACGATCTTTACTTAAGACACGAGTAATAAGGTAGTATCGATTCAATGGCAAGTCATAACCATAGTCCAACATTATAAATACCCGAGTGTATGAATGAACAAAGAGAAATTTTTTTCAAACAGCCACCTAGATAATCTGGGATGAGGGTGTATCGGGGTGCAGCAATAATAAAACGTAGATAACTTTGGGGCTAGAATAAGTATGAGATGGTGCGAATAAATTGAAAAGTACCAATTCGGCCAGCGCTAGCATTCGCAAATGCAAATATCTGCTTAAAATCAGATATCTTGTCGGGGTCAGAAGTAACCAAAGTTTCGCATGCCGATTGGCACCAGAGGCTTACTGTAAAAGGGGCGTTCAGTAAGTGATATGCAGCTGCATTTCAGTTTTCTGCTACACAATCAACGGGAATACAGAAACAGCAAGATGTAGTAGTGGCACACAAAAAGTAACATTGAGCATTATAAGGCCATTTCGAGCGAAATAGTAAACTAATTGCGCGAACGCAGCGGCTCATGCCTCTAGCAAACAATAAAAAATGGCCCTAACCATAGCCTCTAACACTGCAGCACTCCTGCCAGCGGACAAAGGAAGCACGAACTGCAGATGTGTATTATAGCCATCGCGCCCCGCAGGCGGATGGCATCGTCATGACACCTTTCTATTCTTGTACTGTGCTGTACTCACCAAGCAGGTTATATTAATCCTTGCGGAGTGGCAGCAGTGTTCTGTGACTGACGACGACGCGTCGCCATGTGGCTCAGGGCAGAAAGCGACAGGCGCAGTGCGGTGTGCACGCGCATGTGTGGCGTTTACGTCGTCTTTATGCAACTCTTTTCTTTCGATTTCTTGACTTCGGTGCCCTTAATTGAACTTGTGTCTTTGCAAGACGACTCTGTGCACTCCTCAAGCTGATGGTGGGCTCTTGCGCAGCATTCGAGCGTGCGAATCGCGTGAAGCAAACACCGAGAAAGGCCTCTTACGTTTAGGCAGGCATCACTCGATGTCGCTCGCTTGTTTTAGCATAGTATAGCGTGCAAATGCACTCGCGAGTGAAAATATTGTACTTGTGTGTCCGGACGCCACAAGATATATTGTAAAACACGCTTGGACGTGATACGTTTCCCAAGAACTCTGCATTGCGCAGTCTGTGGGGGCGTGCCATGCACTGACTGCTTTGATAAACCGCACAAGCAAGAAGGGTACGAGTGGGTAGCATTTCTGCCATGTTTTAGGCATGTGCATCCCAACTGCAAAAGCCAACGCGTACGATTCGTACATCTCAATGCTTGTTCCCCTGCACTTGCAAGTGTAACGCCAGCTGTGTATCTGCTTAGATTTCCAATGTCTTATATGTATCCCCATTTGTGGTTTAAATAACAATAGCGCTTACTCTGTGCGATCTCATTTCTTTTAGGCAAGAGAAAAGGGAGCGAGATTGTCGAAAATGTAGAGAATTACCTTCGCCCGAAGTGCCTGTTATTGATGGAACCGCTAAAATATGCCCCCTACCATCTTCACCAACGAAGCAGCAGTATAGGCAGAAAGCGGAGGAATCGGAAAGCGGCGTGCATAACCTCAAGAAGAAAGTTAAAGCACTGCAGCAAAACAAGTGCAGCATATTAAAACGCATTGGTGCTTGTCAGAACTTCGTCGACCAGCTGAAGGAACACACATTTTGTCGGGAAAGGGCTCGAAAGTTTTCCAAGCATCCTTTTCTGCGAATATCCAGCAACTTCTGGCCCGAGTCCGTGAAAAGATGAACAAGCAATATCCATCCGAACTTCGCAAATTTTCCATGGATAAATTTCGCTGTGCTGAGCTAAGCTGCCGTTCCGATGGATTCAACACCTCATTCCAGTGCTCAGAAGACTTTCCCAATATATTATTTGTGATCATAGATGAATGTCACGTGATTAAAATCTTGAAAAACCTCTTAAAATCTTCTTGGAATCCTTTAAGCCATCTAATTGATATGCAAGGGTCTAATGTTAAGTGGTTCTACATTGAAACTATTAAGGTCGCGTGCAACAAAAGAAAGGTTTGCACCACGGAAACAAGCTGACGAAGGTTAAGCTAGTATGGACGAAGCAAAATATGAAAGCTTGCCTTACCATGGAGAGCCTCGGTACATCTCTTGCAGATGCGCTAGACTTCTGTAAGTTCGAATTAAAGCTTCCTCAGTTTCAAGGTGCCCATGCCACAGCGTATTCTATTTACACGTTTTATCGCCTCTTCGACATACTGAACTCGAGGAACCATCTGGCCCGATAATACAAAGCCCCCTTGCGAAAACAGAATGCAGCCTCTGAAAAGTGTTTCAACAGTAATCTGAGAAGTAAATCAGGGGTGATGGATGCAGCTGGGTGACAAGTAATAGACCGGCTCCAGAAAACTCAATTTTTAGGCATCATTATTTGCATGAAAAGTGTCGATGTCCTTTTTGATGAACTTCCTACCACAGGAAAACTGAAGTACCTGCTGACGCACAAGATGTCTAACGATTATTTGGAAATGTTCTTCGGCTGTGTGAGGGGCAAGAGCGGGTACAATAACAACCCCACTATGCGCCAATTCAAAGCCGCGAACAAGTTCCTCCTCATACACATGGAAGCAACGTCATCCGATGCTGAAAACATCTCCCGAGATTTTGTGACTTTGTTAAACATGTCGAGTGCCGTCAGCCTCATAGATTCACGGACAGTGGTTACATCTCACAGGAGGTCGTCATTGCTGGAACTCTTGAATGATGCCCATGACCACACGCATCGTGTGAATCTCCCACAGAGCCTTTCAGTGGTTTCAAGTGCTATTGTGCCGTACATAGCAGGATTTGTGGCAGGCATGGTATGTGCTTCCGCCACTTTTGAGGAATGTTATGCTGCGCTGCACTCGAATGAGCTGCCAGACGTTATCGCTGCATAGAACCAAGGCGGCCTTGTCGCATCATCGAATGATTGTGCTGAATTGGGGTGCTAGGTTAATGACGAAGGGGGTAAGAACAACGCAAAGGACAGGAGGAAGGCAGAGACGATGTACACAGCGCTGACTAGTAAGTCAGCGCTCTAAACGTCTTTTCTTCCGCAGTGACATCAGCCTACTTCGGCTGATGTCAATGCGGCTAGGTTTAGAAAATTTTCTCTTTTCATTTATTTTACAAAGCTGGAAAACAAAACATCAAAATTTATACATTTGTCCCTTTCATGGGACAATAAATGGTGTCCCACACGTAAATTAGAAATCTCCATAATAAATTTACGCTGCCACCTCCCATAGATGAATTTTTACCTATACAGGTCTGGTCTGGCACCGTCCCCTCTGTGTCCTACATGTCAGTAACCTGGAAACATTGACGATTTTATACTAGTATGCCGCCGATTTAGAAATCCGAGGAAGAAATTCAAATTTTCAATCTGGAAATTTGGTAATTTTTAACTTCTCAAAATATCCTCTCCTTCGCCGTTTCTTTGAACTTTAGCCACAGAAACATCTGCGTGACCATTTACGACTATTTGTGTGACACAAGAAGGCTGCCATGTTAATTACCGAAATCAATAACTAGGTAGCTCATTAAATTGCTGATTCTGTGTTCGAAATTATTGTAATATCACCTAAACGAACAACAAAAACTTTGCTGCGTATACATATGTACAATTATTTTTATTTCTACATCTCGCAGGTAAACCTATTTCTTAATTATTATAGACGTTATACGTCCCCATGATCTACTTTTTCGTTTAGGTTTTTCCCTCTCCCGGTTCTCTTTAACCTATAACCACCGGCTTCTTGGCCGATCGCCTGTAGTGGGCAAGCGCCACAAGTGAGGAACAAGAAAGCAAGCAAGCAGGCAAGGCTCTGAAGCGTCAGTGGCAGAACGAACGATTTGGTGACAAATGCAGAAGCCCATCGACGCCTACCGCCAGCCGTGGGAGACTGACGAGAACTGGGACCTCCGGCGAGAGTTCATCATGGCCAACGACGGCAAGGTCGAAGAGGTGAGACAGATTCTTGTTTCGTTGATACGACCCCATAAGTATGCTCGTGGTGAAAGACAGGCATACGCGGGTTGAGCTGGTTCAAGTACTCTGAAGCAGCAGAAGCTTGATGTGGGCGAGTTGGTTGAGCATACTTGATGAAAAAAGAGAGCGCTACGAAGACGAGGACGAAAGAACAACATGTACGACAGACAAGGCGCTCTGAAGCAGCAGAAGCTTGATGTGAGCGAGTTGGTTGAGCATACTTGATGAAAATAGAGAGCGCTACGAAGACGAGGACGAAACTTTAAATAGATGCAACCAAGGACGGCCCATCGTGACATCACGACCTCCCTATCGATTGCGATGAGGTTGATGCACGTGGCGATGGGACATGGTTGAACTTGTGAAGACAGGAAAGAGCCCAATGTAGAAGCGCCTTGTCTGTCGTGCATGTTGTTCTTTCGTCCTCGTCTTCGTAGCGCTCTCTTTTTTCATCAAGTATGGTTCAAGTACGAACGCTGAAGCAACGCTTCCCCTAATAGTCCGCTCCGGCGCAATGCCGCAAACCACAGAGCTTTTGTCAGCCTCTGTGCCGGAGCCTGGAGAGCGTTTTGGCTTTCCCCTTCTGGCGTGATCGACGCGCGCCCACACATTGGCAATCCTGCCGAGAACTGGGTGTGCACCACGCCATGATCCATACACTGGCCTGATTGGATCGGACAGTAAACGCCAAGTTAAAAAATTTTGTTATCGGGCGCTGATAAACGTCCACGGCTTCCCGTCGGTCTCTCTCGTGCGCAATGGAGGAGCGGCGCAAGTAACGTGGCTGCCGGAGTTCCTCATCGCGCCAGCGCTGCAACACGTCTGGTATTCTCACGAGATTTCCTTATTAAATTATGGAGTTTTAAGTTCCAAAGTCACAAGAACATGAAGTACGCTGTAACGGGTGACTCCAAATCAATTTTGGCCACCTGGGTTCTTTAACGTGCACCTGCATCTAAGCAGAAGAGGAATTTCTTTTTTTTTTTCCTTTCGCCCTCATGAAAATGGAGCTGCCGCGGCTGGGATCGAACCCCCGACATCAAGCGCAACGCTATAGATACTGGGATACTCCAGTGGGTTACATTTCTTACATTTTCAGAATCGTGTCAAGCGCACAGCTGAGGAATGGATTTAGAATTTTCTATTCTATTGCTTTTTCTCAAGTTTACCCAACCTGGTTCTCAGGTGAGAACTCTCAAAAGGAATGTAAGATACGATATATGTAAGAGATAAATAACTAGGCGTCCAACTTTAACTAAAACGTTGTCAGCATAATATTCAATCTTGCATCACAGATTCACTGGAACGCACTTCCTAAAATCGTTTTTCGAGGCCACTAATTTTCGCAAAGCACTTGCAAGTTACATTAGTCTGCTGTCTGTTTCAATTTTTCTTATACAGGTGCAAAGATAATTATCCTGCTCATTTGTAAGTGCGAATACTCAATTATGTTTACTTATTGTTGGTGATTTATGTATATCTGATGCCCGCATCTTGTACTAGGTATATTTCTTTTATCATATTCTCCGCTGTTTGTGCCAATCTGGTCGGCAGTGTTGTGAAATAAATAAATAAATAGCTTCAAGATGTTTGTGACACGTCTTAAATGCTAGGTTTTTTTTCATATTCCCCGCTAGTTGTGACAATCTGGTCGGCAGTGTTGTGAAATAAATAAATAAATAGTTTCAAGATGTATGCACTGTTGGGCAGACAGTGACTGAGTGGATTATGTTATAGATAAAAATCCACCGCTTGACGAGTAATTACAGTTATAGTTGGTGCAATAAACTTTATGAGCTATGACAATGTAACTGTGATTGTTTATTGCAGTAAGCTATGCCCAAACTCAGTAATGAGTACAAAGAAAAAACTTTCCCAAGTAACTTAGCACCTAATGTACACATATGACAACGGCTATGTAACGTCATGTTCCCGTTGGTTATTTCATATACCGGTCAACCTGTGAAGATTAAAATTCGTAAAAATCTTGTAGACAGCTCACAGAACAAGTGGAGGGGAATAGTACACGTCTTACTCTATCTTACTCATATGTTTGCCCTCAGCACACACCTTTTCTGGGATACGTACCCACCATAATAATGATTATTTTTCTCGTAAATACCGCACACAAGCAGGAGAATCTTGGAACAGTAAGGACTCGGAGGCTACACATTGTATTTAGATACCGGCAACTTTCTTTGTTGCCGATTTCGCCTCAGTAAGTGCTCTGAATAAGCTCACTCGACGCTGGTATCCCTGAACTGCTAATTGCTGTGAGTAAATTTTTCAACCTTCCTTTGATTTTGGTACTAGCACTGTATCCTGCCCTCTTATTTATTTTTCATATTTTTTTTTCGCCCTACAAACTATGTCGCAGCAAAAGAAACAGCACCAACTAGCTCTGCTCTGAATAAACTTACTCTACGCTGGTGCCCATCTGGTGTCCTTTCAGAATATGAAGACTTCAAAGGACAAAGTAGCAGTCTATTTTTGTAAAGCATGACGAACATTTATAAAAGCGAAGAACTAGCCCGACTTCGTAAGCATTACGAAGAATTCAGGAGAGTCGGCAGGTATGTTATTGGTCGTCAGTTACGATTATGTTGCATACTGGCAACCTATCATGTCAATATCGTCGTAACTTAGGTAACAATTCAAGCTAAAAACACAGGACACCCATTAGATTTGTGAGTATAAAGACACGCAGGCTCAACGCACATGTTGGAATCTACTGGAAGCGAACGTTTGGTGACGCAGTAATTTAAATTCACTAATGACGACGCGTCAAATGTTTTTCACTGTCATCCTATGCAACGTGTAATCTAACATTTTGTTTACGTTTATACATCACAAAGACCCCAACTTTACCATTCGTTCATTTTTTTTTTTTGTGCTTACGGTCTATACCGCCCGCTAGCTACGCTGAAATACAAACTACAAATCAGGCGGATGGACAGCGTGAGACGTCTTCGAAGCGATGTCACCAGAGCGACGGTGACCTATTCAGCTTGTCGAGGGAAGAATGCTGATGACAGGTGCGTGTGCGGCACGCATCAAGCAGCATTTTTTGACTCGGTACCCTTTGTGTCACACTTGCACATAGCAATTCTGGGGGACTGGTCAAGAATGGGTACACACACAGTGGCATGCACCAAATAGTTATGTAAAATAAAGTAAATCAAAGAATCCGGTAAATGTAATCCGTTATTCCTGATAGGTAACATCGTTTGTTCAGGTTTTATGTAGCATTTCTTTTGTTTGTTACTCAGAACACAGGTGCGCTTACTTGCACTACTTTATCGGTCTACATACAAGGCTTGTGTAAGCGTGTTCGCTGGGGAAGGCGCTTTGGCATAAACCAAATATCATCATTATCGCTTCGCCCAGACAAAACACTCCACAATGCGTTGGCATGGTGGTGAAAGGCGGCCACCTTGAACAAGTGGTGCCCCCTTTTCCTCGCAGGTCTTGCTGCTGAGCCTATCGCAGGCGTTCATCAACATGAAGACTCTGCGCTGCACCTACCCAGCCGACGTGTGCTCCGAGGTTGCCGAGTTGTCCAAAAACGTGGATAGGCTTCCCGAGCTGCTGGCCAAGCGGCGCCAGAATAGGAGCATCTTGTTCGCGAACGAACCAAAGCGCGGTGCTACCACCAAGAAGGCGCGGTATCCACCGCTCGAGCTGCGCTGAACGCAGAACCTATAGATGGACGCTGCTTGACGACAGCTGCCAACAGCGTCGGATTTAAATTGATGTCTCGTTCAAATCAATGACATGCAGAAATCTGGGAATTGAAAAGTGCCGGGGCTTCTGATAATACATTTTGAACAACATAAGTAAACCACATTTTACAGCGAAGCTGTTAGCCTCTCGGTGACCGTCATTTTTCGTGTCCTCGTCCGTTAGCGAAGAATGTGGGCCGATTCCGGTGGCAGTGTAGAGGCCAGCAGCAGTGGCTCGTATCCCCGTAATGCAGAGGTTTCAAGCACTCAGCAAAGTGAAGCGAAAAGTGCATACATACTTTGGAATCGCGCATACAACATACAGAAAAGCACACGTTTCAATAAAGAACAAGCACAAAACAAGCATCCGAACCACATAATTGATGATAAGGCACTCCTCATAACAATGCGAAGGACTTCGCCCTCCCCGCATGCGGTTCCCGGTAACGATTACTGTTGCGCAAGCTGCCGCGGCGACGGCAGCTTGCGACGTGGGTATGATGTCACTAGCATTTCGTAAATAAAAGAACCAGCTAGCAGCTGATTTCAGTGTTGTTGGAGCATCGCTATGGGCGACGGCGTGTTGTCAAAGTTACCATTAATCCCATTACGACCATTAGTCTAAATTACAATTGCTATCATTACTCTAAAGCAATGAAGCATTGCATACACCCCTCAAAAGTTGTAGTGGTATTTCCAACAGTCACGCTGGGCATCCACTTTCGCAGTGCCAGGATGGAGAGTCAATATTTCAATTAAAAATCTCCAATGACACCAAACTAAACAATACCGCCGTAATGGCTATAGGGTCCGACAACGCTTTGTGTTAGAATAGAAAATTTTTTGACAAAAATAAATGATACGGGAGATTTTTATAGGTGGTTTGGTGAGCGAGACACGCCCAAATTCGTTGGAAATGAGCGCAAGTACTGATTCGTGATGGTTAACGCAACTAATGAACAGAAAGCTACAGAATAAAGGCAGGAAAGAAGGAAACGAGGACAAGAACAGGAATTGTGACTGCGAAAATGAGAAACAAGCAAAAAACAAAAATAAGAGCAGTGAAAACGCAACTGAAAACGTCCATGAACTGAATCGAACTGAAAACGTCCATGAATCGACGCCGTATTTATTTTAATGGTTGATAGTTATATTATTTTACCACCGTCATAATATTGTTGTCGTGACCTGACAGTCGTAGTTTTTGGCAAGCTAAAAGGGCATGCACCATCGTGAGTTGAAACTTCCTACATCTATTCTCACTGTAAAAACGTAGCTGAACGCACCATTTATTTGTATGGAAGTAGTCATATGCACTTAAGTGCGCTTTCAAAGACGTCTTGGAATGCGATAAAGCACTTGCATTAGGTGCAGCGACGTAAATTCTTTCGCTTTACTTTCCCGAATCGATTCACCTGTTATTGGCAGAAGATAATTTTGTTCTTGTACCCATGATATCAGGCCACAGTAGCAGCAACAACATTCCGATTTCACCGAGGCAACAAAATGATCGGTTCGGGAAAGTAAACTGAATCCCCCTTAGTGACCGATCAAGCGCTCGCCTTCTATCGCGGCCACTTGTACGTGACTTGACGAGAAAGCGTGAATGTGCCAAGCCACTCGCTTGCTTCCGGAATAATCCGGTTACGTGCCACATACTTCACGTTCTCTTTCCTTTACTGCCTTTCTATTAGAACCTGAGCACGTACAGTCGACACCCTAACAGCACGAGACGTCGTCCAGTTTCAGACGGCTTTTACCTTTCAGTACGCGTATTGCTAAGTTATTGCTAGAAAGCTATCAGCTATGCGCTAACCACTCACTCATTTCTGCGTACGTCGAGTATTAAATTTCGAAAAAACTTTACAAAGCAAAAACTTCATCGAGTCACGCAAATTAGTGCAGCTCTATTCTTTCGCCAGGCTTCACACACAAACGCGCGCGCACATTCACTCACACACGCACACAGACACACCGACACAAACACGCACGTATACACATACATATAGGCAGACAGACCGAAGCAGTAGCAATACCAAGTTCACAGCGCTGAAGGTAACTATCAAAAACTTCAACTTTTCAATGTGAAATATAACATCGTCATTATCAATGAAACACAGCTTTCTTTGATAATGACGATGTAATATATTACGTTGAAAAGTTGAAGGGCATAGTTATCGGCAGCACAACTTTATTTTACAGCCTGTTACGTTTGCCTGTTACGTACAGCGCGACGTTTGCGCCCCTTGCAAGCATAACGATCGCACCTAAAGCAAGATTACGCTTCGTACGAGCGATTTTTCAATAACCAACAAGAAGACGGTGAGAGGAAGACTTTAATGGAAACTGAAAAAATCAGCATTACTACTACCAGCGTTTGATACTCGAGCACCTATCAAACTTTGTAAGAACGTTATATACACGAAAGGATTTGCACAATGGCCCGGTTGGTCGGGGTGCATGGAAAGAAATGTGGCGCAGCCGCGTCAAGGTCAGCCGACGCGTAATGTGGACGCGCATATGGGACAAAATTTGGGTAGGAAGCGCTAGTTTTGTTTGTGCAAAAAGGGTCTACACTATTTCGGGACTGTGTAATATTTGCTAGCGAGCATGCGCAACTGTTAGTGTTACCATCTTTGACGAGAAAGAAAGCCGGTGCCGAAAAGGGTGGGGAACAGGAATGTTGCATTTTTCTGTCTGTCTGTCTGTCTGTCTGTCTGTCTGTCTGTCTATGCGTGTGTGTGCGCGTGCGTGCGCGCGCGCGTGCGTGTGTGAAAAGCACTGTATTTATATTGACGATACGCCAAGTACTAGCTTTCCATGACTTAAATTTATTGAAAGGTTTTATCTAAAATTTGGTACACACCTAAAATAAAAGCAGAACTCATCTCACGATGACTTTCGATGTTAATGCGAATAGCAATCGAGCAATGTATACGACAGATCATATTCCGGAAATTGCGTTTTTTTTTCTTTACACGTGTGGGGGAATTGTGAGACTTTCGTTGCTTCTGTTTTGTGCCACCATACTTCGATATCATCCCACTATGCTAAGGCACTCCCTTACCGAGGTGGCCCATGAGCGTGGAGGCATGACGACGACTGTATGAAGCCGACGCAGTGACAATGGAATGAGGAAGAAGGAATGGCATCGATCTAACGACAAAGGCGTATAACGACGATGGCACGACGACTGTGAGATGTGGTTGTTTATATTATGATTGTGGTATAACGACGACGACATGAGGACAGTGAGATGACGACGATATCGTGACGAAGGTTTGACGGCCACAGGATGAAGAAGAGGGAAGGACGACTATGGTATGACAGCGATGGCATAATTACCATTGAAGGACCACGGCATGACGAGAGACGGATGTCGAAGTTACAATGATGACGCTGAAACGAAGGCGACGGCATCCCGACGAGGGTATGGCACGAATGCGTGACGACTGTATGACGACGATGCAGTGAGGACGAGGACACGACAACGGCATGAGGGCAATTGAATGATGGCGAGTATAATGACAATGGCGTGGCGATGACTGTCTCGAAACCTGTAAGACGATGACGGCATGACGAAATTAGGATGGCAATGATGGCACGATTACGTCCGCATTATGAAGACAACCTGATAGTGGAAGCATAATTGCGGCTGTCCGGTGATGACGCCATGACAAGTCCGGCATAATCACGGTCGGATGACGGCAGTATGATAAAGGTATAATGACGAAGAAAGATCCATGTCCATGGAACAAATAAGGTGATATGATGACGACTGTGTGACGACAATGCCGTAAGACGACGGCATGACGAGAATCGGATGGTAAAGCCGGAATGACGACGGTGCAACGATCACGACAGCACCACGACTTCGATCACGCATCTAGTGGCCCAAGCTATCAGACAACATGAACCACTGGGTCGGAGTAGAAGGAGTGACGATGGCGGCATGACAATAGTCAGATCACGAAGGTGGAATGACAGCGATTGAACAACTACTACGGTATCACTAAGCCGGTGTAACAACGAATGCATGACGACTGTATGATGACAATGGCGTGATGACGATGGCATGACGAGTGGCGGATGTCAAAACTTAAATGACGGCGATGCAATGACCACGAAGGCATCCATACCACAAGTCTACCTATACCTAGTGGCCCAAGTTCTTAGACCTTTTCGGCCACTGGACCGGCGGCGTAGAAGGCATGACAACGACGGCATGACGACAGGAAGAGATCACGAAGCTGGAAGGGCGACAATGGAAGGACCACGACGCATCACAATCAGGAGCACATATCTAGTGACCCAAGTAGGTAGACAACTTGGGCCCATTGGGTCCGCGTAAGAGATTAGATAGATAGGCTCAAAACAGCTGAAATAGGAAAATAATACTACTCGCATTTAAAAAGTTTTAATGCTAGTGGATAAAGCCCCAGTCCCGCTCCGCGAGCCTTCATAGCCCAGAGATCTTTTGGGGCACAAGAATTAAAACAATGTACGTCCATTTCGGTGATGTTGCCCAAGCTATAGTCGCGCTCGTCGAAGCGCCAACAGTGGGCGGCCGCCGAGAGAGACGTACTGGAGAGAAGCACATGTTGCTCTTGGACCCAAATAAGAAAGCTCAGATGAAAAAAATTAATGTGAATGGATGGATCACCTAATGATAGTAACTTCGGAAAGCATCGTAATTTCAGAAAAAAAAGTTTGTGGAATTAAGAACGCTTTCGCTTACGGCAATTTGGAGCGTTTTAACGTGTGTGATATCCCTGTGTACGCGCGACGTTTGCGTAATACCGTGTTACCGGACGCTGGTAGCATCATCTTGTGACGCTTCGTCGAACCGCACTGCTTTGTAGGCACGTTTTTGTGTTCTGACTGCTTTTGTAGAAAAAAAGTTAGTAAGGTAACGTGCTCACGATTACACCACCGCCAAAAAAGTGCACCAGCAGCGAAGTAGAATGCGCTTGGTTAATACAATGATAGCTATGTGTTTGTCTGGTTAGTAAGTAAGTAAGTAAGTGGTCCGGATCCCTTTTGACTCAGGGCAGGCGTTTATCAACGCCACAGGAGATGTTCGGAGTACAAGAAGGAAAGAAAGTAAGGAGAGAAAAGTAAGGAAGTAATGTAAGGAGAGAAGCTGTACGCCACCAGGTGGCGCCAATAGATCGGCCTCTTGAATTTAAAGTGGAGGAAGCGTCAACCGGTCAGCAATCAAGATAAGCAAGAAACGTTTATAATATGGATGGAAAAGAAGCACAGAAGAGATTGATATGACCGGATCAATTACACGTATATGTAGCGGTACAAAGCAGATAAAGAACTTTTGTGGAATAGAATAAAGATTAAGGAGATGCACACAAAAATGCTAAAATAACAGGGATGTTAACATCAATAACTCAAGCAGACTAGGCGACTGTTTGCCAGCGCCCCGTTTCAAAGAGGATGCCAATAAATAATCAATCATCATCATATCAAGTTTATGCCTCCGGTAGCCAGGAAACGCCATTCCGTATACAGGAATACCGGACACGCTTAAAATATTTTTTGTTAGCTTGCATCATCGACACAGCCTTGCCATGCAAGGAACAATGTGCCGGTTCCGGTGAAACCAGAAATACCTTCAAATGGCACGTTCGTAAAGAGGTTAATTCGGCATCTTGACGGTAAAAGCGCCTGCGCAGTAGGAAAACAGGCAAGATGGCAACCATAGGAAAAGGAATTTAGATATTGTCTTTCCATTGGAGGACCATTTGTATACACGCACTATTATAGAAGTTGTAGAAACGCTTCGGGAGTGGAAAATGATAGCAAGTGTATAGGTTTCGCCACACCTATAAGGTATCTTATATTAGATAGTAAAACTGATCTCGACCGAAAAGCTGAATCTGGTGTAGTCAGCCTTGTCGTGACGTCGATATCATGCAGAGCGAAATGTTCCGACGTTCTGTTTCGTAGGGGTGAGCGAATATTCGAAACTGTCGAATAACTAATCTGTTCTTGTCCTATTTGGTTAGGTATTCGGATCGAATAGTTACTATATTCATGAATCGGAATATTTTTCGAAAAGCTTTCTAAGGCCACAAATCACCCATATGTGTGTTAATTTTGCGTAAAGTATGAGAAGTTATTTAGTGGAACACGTTATATGTCACTCAGGCAGCCAGACTCTTTAGGCTAAACCTCTAGCATTCACTTTTTAACAATGCGTCCTGACTATGTGAGCAGACTGCTTGTTGGCTCCTAATGTTCAATTTGTGCTTTCTATTAACGCCTCAGAACCTGCAGTACGATGACATAAACTTGCTAGCACTGTGAATATGCCAGGATGTGAAGATTGATGGGGAGACCAGCATATGATTATTCGAAAACTATTCGAAAAGTATTCGGTTCGGTTTGCATTTGGCACTATTCAATTCATATTCTATTTGGCTCCAAAAATTTCTATTCGCACGCCCATGTAGTGGTAAGGCTATAGGTATGGTCATGTTGCTTATTAAAAAGCAGACAAGAGCTCTGCGCATATGCTTTTTCGCTCGAAATAAGGAAATTGGATCGAGTTAGGTTGCTGTTCGAACATATTTTATCATTCTAGAAACAAAAAAGAAAAAACACTGAGGCATGGCAGTAGTGTTTCTATTGTTCTGACCAACTTCACTTTTAAAATGATATCGGCAATGTCGTCAGGTGACTTTGGTGCTGCACGCGGCTTCACAGTGTAGCTGCAATATTTGCAATGCACACAGAAGGTCGCGCGGCGGGGTGGCCAGTGGGAAAAGTGCTTCAAGGATTTATCCGCAAAGCGTGTTCGTATGGCTCCGTTCTTGCGGGCACGTTCCTGATGTGTTGACAGCTTGTATTTACGCCATGAAAATAAAACCATATAAAAGCAGCAGGATGTGTCGTGTGCCTCAGTGCACCAATCGAGCGGCGAAGGATGAAATAAGCCTTCGTTCCTTTCCTATGGATGCGTGACTAAAAATTCGTGGGCGGTGAAGCTCCCGATCGGCGAGCATGTGAAGGCGCCAATGCACGTTTGTATCGTGCACTTTGTTGGGGCCAAACACTTCTTCTGGAGCGGCATCGGTAAGTAAAATGCTAATTATCGACATCGATCATGAAAGCATAAGCATCAAGCTTTTATGAAGTTATGGTTGCAGCTTACGTGACGTTCAAGGAAGTACGAAAAGACAAGAAATGAAACGAGTCCGCGACTATGCCCTACGACGTTATAAGTGGTTGTTTATAGACCCGTTGGGCAGCTGTGTCTGGTTTCCGAGTACCAGCGGAAAATGAAGGGCGCGTTAATTCTGACAGGCGGTCGATATTTTTAACAGGCCATATTCGATGCTGCCTACGTTCACGAGACTGTGCTGAAGTATCCTTCCGGTCTTACTTTTTCGCGCGGTAGTTTTATGAGGGTTTTTAACCTTGTAATCTATTGCACTGGAAGACCTATGCAGTACGACTGCTTGTTAGAGCAAAAGAAGCAACCCATCTATTTATTTATTTTTTTCTTATCCCGGCCACGACGGCCGCATTTCGATGCAAAACCGCCCGCGTACCGTGCAACAGGCAAGCACGCCATGCTGGATATGCATGGCATACATCTTCAAGAATGACATTTTATGTACTTACACGGGGTGCGCAAGGCGTGCGGAGAGTGTGACTGCAAAATGCAACAAAGAGCTCATGCATACTGATACGACTGCCTTCGTCAAAAATAAGCTCGAATTCCTATGAGGCTTGTCAGAACACGCGACGTCTGTACAAACAGCCCTGAATATGGTAACAGTTTCAGCGCTGCATGCCTTGACGTACGCCGCGACAAATAAGATAGCCGGCGTTCAGAAATTCCTTGTCTTAGGCACGGGCTTCTTTTCCTTTTCTTCTACAGACTTGAAGGTGATCCATCATGTCTGCTAATGACATGTGCTCTTGAAACAAGAAATCACCGCCCAAGCACTCGGTGCAGACGGTTAACCAGCGAAGCTGACACGTGTGGCCCCGGTGTTTACCACTGGGTCAATCCCGACAGTTCATTAAACGACGGCTTGGTAGGCTGCCGGATCCTCGGTACGCAGCTGCTGCTTGCACTCGGCCGCACGCGCCTGTTCTTGTGCCCGGCTGCAGCATCGGCGCGGCGTAGACGAGCTCGTTCGCGGTTCAGCTCCCGGCGTTGCTGATCGAAAGCTGTGCTATGGTGGCTAAAATAGCTGTGCTCCTCAGGAGTACGCATGACGCGTGGCCTAGCGCCATATCAGAGCCGCAGAGAAACTGCTGCGCGCGCCCTCGGCTGCTATGGAGAGCAGCGACGTCACAACAAAGCTTTCGCACCGATCCTGCCATTTTGTGCGTCAACCTGATCGCCGTCTCAGCTTGCCGGTCCTGTCGTTTGTGTTTCATCTTGAGTCCTGGTCTTCTGCGCCTTGCTAATTCAAGTCGCTACTGGCGCAGCCATTCGCGCGCCACTCGTTCTCCTTTTTTTTTTTTCGCGCATGCGCATTGGGTTGCGCCGGAGGAGTTTTCGGCTACAGGCGACGGACGGAGGAATCGGCTAGCCATATCCAGCTTTCCCTCCCTTTTCCGCAGCCGATGAGAATAAAGTCGGCGTGCAATGAATGCACAGTCGGCGATCCTGATAATCTAAAGAGACCACAAACCGATTTGTTTTGCAAACGTTTGTCCCTAGGCTAGCCTAGGCACAAACGCATACAAAGAGAGCAAAGAAAGTTCGCCGCTGTATTACCTAGGCAAGGTCAGATATTTGAGGAGCAAAAGCCCCCAGATTTTCTCTCTGGCACCCGCTTGTACTGCGCCTGCAAACAAACGTCGGGCGATTCCTCAAATCAGTCTCGTGATAATCTCTGTACCGGCCATCCTGGATCACCTCGCGCGCCATCTACAGTCCGCGCACATTGCGAATATGTCTAGCATTGTGCGATACAAGATACCCATTTCAGCGTCATTGCAATAAATTATACCTTCAAATGCTGATAACTACTGAGGTTAAGTTTTGAAGCTTGCTAGCTATAGATAGTAATCATAACAAAATTACATAAAACATTCCCTACACATATTTCACTGGAGCGCATTACCTACTATTACGCATGAGCAATATAACTTTGTCCTTCTTGAATATAGCGTTAAAAAGCCATTCTGGTAAAGTCAGATGACCACCCGTTTGTCTTAAGGATCTTGGAAATAAACAGTGTAAAGGCCTCTAAAATGTATTTAGAATGAACTCAACGGATAAACAATCGTACTTGTAAATTTTATATACAAGCAGAAAAATTTAAGTATATGCTTAGAAGTGTTTTGCGTCGTTATAATTAGCCGCGCGCGGTAATGAAGCAGAAAATATTTTTCTGTAATATTTTGTTTAACCTGCTACCCTCGTGTCAACACGGCCTGGTAGCCTCGACAGAACAAATCTACGTCCTTGAGCTAAGGTAACATCGGTTGCGAGCCAAGCCTTCGACACGTACTGGCACGGGGCACGCCGTACGCTTGCGTGGTCTTGGTTTGAATACGGCTGCTATGTGGTTCGTCATCTCTGCTGATTTGCTCATTACCGACGACTGATCTCCGAGGCGTAATCTTGGTCAGAGGCACCACAGAATTCAGGGTTACCGGCTCAGAGGGCCACACAGCCGACGGCTTGGTAACCGGAGTCATGCTAATTGGTTTCAGCGCAGCACGTGAGACAAGAACGGGCAGAGGCTTCGTAACCAGAACTTGCAGCGGTTTCGGTTTCCAGGGAACTAGCGGCTGCGGCTGTCGCACCATCAACGGCTTCGGCTCTAGCTTCGGCAGCGGCTTCGGCATTGTTGCCAGCAGCTCGGCTATCGGCTTTGGATACAGACACTTTCGGCGCTTGCCGGACGATTGCTGTTGTTGATCGGAGCGTTGTGCCGACATTGTTGAATCGCAGACTCGTTTCTTACGCGAAAACTGCAGCTGCGACTTAATTTTGCGTTTCTGCTTTAGTCCGCTTAATGCGCAGTCACGTAACGTACGACTGAACCGGCGCGGCGTCGCTTGCCTCGTCTCACAACTCGGTCGGCAGTAGTTGCCTCTGGTGTTATTGTCCACTTAGATCGTCGTCGAAGATGCAGCGGCCCATCGACGAGTACCGTCAGCCGTGGGAGAGCAAGGAGCACTGGGAGTTGCGGCGCGAGTTCATCATGGCCAACGAGGGCCGGTTCAGCGAGAACCGGGTGCTGTGCCTGGCGCAGGCGTTCGCCAACGTGGAGCTGCTGGGGTGCAGCTACCCAGCCGCGGTCATGGCGCAGGTGAACGAGCTGGCCAAGAACGTCACCTCCTTGTCGGTGGTGCAGGAGAAGCGGCGCGAAAACAGCCGCGTTCTCTTCGTCAAGGGCGAAGACGACGACGCGAAGAGGAGGAAGGCAGCTTCGTTGGGCACTTACACCCGCGCGCCACGATACGACGACCAGTCCCGTATGCGTGCCGCGGCATTCTTTCAGCGTTAAGAAAGTGTAAGGACGCTGACCAGAAGGCAACCCCGTTATTGTACCGAGCTGGTGACTCGATTTAGGTTGCGACTTGCTCAGTTGCGCGCATGAATGTCAGCGAGAAGTGCCAGCTTAAAGATAACTTGTAGCAGTGTTTGCACGACAGACCGTGTTGCCGAAGCTGAGTGAACTGACGAATCTAGGGATTTTTGTCGGGAGAACGCAAATGCCGGTCATGACAGCGTGACCATGAAATTCACATCATGCTGCCCATGTCTTTTGGTACGAGTGTGATCATTGTTTGGAGTTTGTACTTAGGGGACCACACATCAGGTGCTGATCAACGTGTTTTTACGCCTAGTTATATCTACATGACCATTCTGCCGCCCCGTTGCCCACTTTCAGCATTTTCCATAAAAAAAAAAAAAAGAAAGCACCATCACAGTCAACTTGGAAATTTTCTGCTCCGAAATTTACTCACCCTGTCTGCACCTCATAGCCGTGCGTTATATCTTCAATGTGCCTGCACTGGCTGAACTAGTTTAGCGAATGCAGCTTTCTCACTTTCAATTCGATTACTTTCTCACAATTGACTGCGCAGTTGCCCCTTAAGTTGGCTAAGACAGCACTAAACGTCACATGATGGTTGTTGTGAGGCCAATAAATGTAAAAAAAAAAACAAAATTTCAATGCATTTTCATTTCTAACCCAGTGTGTAATCAGTTTTGCAGAAGCTGCTATGCCTTATTCAGATCAAAATTACATCACACATTTTTGTTATGCTGTGAAATTGGGAGTACTAGGAGGGGGAAAAAATGATTGAAATCTTGTTCTGCTGTCCAGTAAAGCCATGCATGCCACAGTGTGCTGGCATATACGATACTTGATGCAACTGGTGTCGTCTTTCGAGGCTTCAAGCTGCTACCTACAATCTACAAGTGCGCAGCCTTTGATGTTTGCAACACCGATAGCGTTGTATATGTAAACATAAATGCAATTGCCAAGTTGGGAGCGTCCACAGTAGCAGACCAGGATCAACATGACAACAGATCAGAGGACGATGAATGCACAGAGAAAGGTGAAAGTTTAGGTAGGTGAAAAAAGCTGCAGCAGCAAGCACAACGACGAGACAGGTTGCGCCTGGTTGCTTGCATGTATGCAAAATCGTGAAAACACTAAACCTTTACTGACCACAGTAAAATTCCGAACTTGGTGAGTTGAGCCATTCAAATAGGAAACCAAACAGCGCAGACTACAAGGGACAATGTTTAACTTTTTAGTGAGCTCGAATGATGGATACAAAAGAGATAAGACAGGCGCAAATGCCAATTCCCAACTTGAAAGTTGGCGCTTATGCCCGTCTTATCAGTTCTGTCGTGAATCCTGCTGCACAAAAAAAGCATATATATATATATATATATATATATATATATATATATATATATATATATATATATATATATATACACACATATATGTGACAGAATACCAGCTAGCTCGGATCTCAAATTGCCAAAGACAATGTTTATTTTGTCTTTTTTGACTGCCTCTTGTGGTTTGCTCTGTTGAATTGTACTGACACCAGTATCATTCACTAAAAAAATATGCACTTCAAGGAGCACTCAAGAGATACTTTCAGATGTATTGCTAAACCACCTTCCTACAATGCCAAAGAAGTTACTCTCGCCACAAGAAGACTTTTCGTAAGCAAGAAAAGATGCAAAAAATGAAGTATTGGTGGCAATGCCACCTGGTGGTTCCCACACCAACATGCTATGATGCTTGCTTTAACGGCATCTGCGCAGGCCTGGATAATTTTTCATCTGGAAAGACGGACTACATTGTAATATACAGGGGCTAGAAACAGAACTTTCCATGTTTCAAGAAGTTTCACTGAGCTATATGGGCCGACTGCGAAGAAAATACTCTTGAATACCTAACGTTGCTCGAACATATTGGTGCTGGAGTTTTCATGCAAAATATCGATAATGAAACTTTTATGTTCATTTTATTTGGTATTTATCAACCTATTGCTGCAAAATTAACTTGGCAAAATACTTTTAACACTTGTAAACTGATTAAATGCTTCTCTTCTGTATCTCTTAAACCCTGTAAAAACCAACATACCATTTTTGATATGCAGAATTTGATACCTCGATTTTAATTTACGCACAGAAAATTAAGTTCAAAGGTCATAGCAGCATATTTTTATTTGTTGGAGGGAAGTTTCATTTTTTTATAATTTAGCACATGCCAATTACTAGCTAATTAGGGAATTTCGCTCATTAATTTTTTTTTTTGTACGAATGTCCTCTGCATGGCCATAAATGAATGTTAACAAGTTGTTTTAATTTTCTTTAGCGTGGAACAAAATTTTGGCTTTGTGAGCTAAAGTACCGCTGCATTTGTGTTCACACATACAAAGGATTTCAATCTTTTGCCCTACTGGCAACCTGATTCATAAAATTCAGGGAATGACTACATGTACTGGATTGTCGCAATAGCATCGAGTGCCAGGAGACAACATATTCGCTTATTGCGGTTGGTTTGTTTCCTTTTTAAAGTGAAGCTTGTTGTGCAAACCTGCCTTGACTTTCCTGACCGTGGATGAAGAGAGGTTTAATAGACTATTAAAAGATATCATTATAACAGAGGTCAACCGTCTGCGACAGTGACGTGGCAAGAGACGTGAAACCAGTCTTCAAAAACTTACAGAAATAAACATACTACAAAAGATCCATGTTAACAAAAGTTTGAATTACTGTCCAGCTGTCCTGCCAAATATATTTGTGAATATATATATAGATATATAGAACGAGAAGAAAAAAACCGGGGAGCCCTATTTTTATTATGTTATTATGTTTATTATTTTATGTTATATTTACTAATCTCGTTAACTTTCTTGACTCGAACACATTTTTTACCTCTGCTCAACATGGTTTTCGCAAAACATTCTCATGTGAAACCCAACTAATATCTTTCACTCATAGATTACACTGTATTTTAGACCGCGCCTCCTGTGCCGACTGTGTATTTTTAGACTTTAGCAAAGCATTCGACAAGGTTTGCCACAAACTGCTCCTATTCAAGCTGAGTCTTTTAAACCTTGACAGTAACCTGCTGAAATGGATTGAGTGTTTTCTTACTAACCGTCATCAATTTGTTACTGCGAATAATTATGATTCATCATTGACTGAGGTTCGTTCTGGTGTGCCTCGGGGATCAGTACTAGGGCCCCTACTTTTCCTGATTTATATTAATGACCTACCATCTTCATTGACATCTCACATTCACTTGTTTGCTGACGATTGCGTGATATATCGTGAAATAATTACTAACGACGACACTAATGCTCTTCAGTCTGACTTGGACTATGTGATTGATTGGTGTAACACTTGGCTTATGGAACTTAATATTAATAAATGTAAAGTTATGCGCGTGCAGAGGAACACCAGTACTCCTCCTACTTACTATCTAAATAATATTCCTCTAGAACCCGTTAACTCATACAAATACTTAGGAGTTCATATAACAGCAAAACTAACCTGGAACATTCACACTCAGTACATAATAAGTAAAGCTAATAGCATGCTCGGTTACTTACGCCACAAGTTTTCAAAAGCTCCACCATCCTTAAAATTACTACTTTATCAGTCATTAGTGCGTCCTAAATTAGAATACGCTGCAGCTGTGTGGGACCCATATCATGACAACCTCATTTCTTCACTCGAGCTCGTCCAAAATAACTCGGTCCGATTCATATTTTCAAATTATAACCGTACTGCTAGCGTAACATCAATGAAAGACAATCTATCTCTTCCATCACTTGCATCTCGTAGAACAATAGCACGTTTGACACTGTTTCACAAATTTTATTAGCATTCCTCCCTTCACAGTAACTTCATTTCTCAACCTCATTACCTATCGAGCCGCATCGATCATCACCATAAGGTCAGACTTCAAGCAGGCAACACTAACACTTTCAGTCAATCTTTCTTTCCCAGATCATCACGGCAGTGGAACCACCTTCCCTGTGAAATTGTATCTATTGTCGACAACAAACTGTTTCGTAAGGCTTTAGCTAACATTGTATAATTAGGAATTATTAACATGTTATTTCATTTACTTGCCCTACTTACAAGCGACTAAGGACGACACTGGTTAACATTGTAATAACAGGAATTATCAAGATGCTACTTTTTTTACATTGTCTGTCGTACTTACAAATTTTGGGCAAGATATTACATAGTATTGTATAATTAGTAATTACTAACACACTGTATTGTTTATTTTCCGTACTTTATTGTTATACTTCCCGTTTTCCCACTCCCCTCTGTAATGCCTTCGGGCCTTGAGGGTACCATAAATAAATAAAAAAATAAATATAAGAAGCCAACAAACAATGACACCAAGGACAGCATAGGAGAAATTGTACTGATCAATTGAATGAAAGTGAATGAAAGAACAATTGGCCTCAGGTGGGATACGAACCCACATCTTGAGCTACTACAGCGCCATTTTCCCGTCCACTTTCTGGGGTACTGATGTTTTACTACTAGAACTAACCCTGGGAATGTTCGCCCATGCCACCACTCCAAAGCCTTGGTGGCGGATGTGGAACATCATTTCTTCCCCAAGGCTCGCGTGTACACGAACTTTTCGGGTGAAGGCAACTGGTCAATAAACCCACACACGCTACCTGAAGGCGTCAACGCTGCTGGATTCGATCGGTAAGAGCATCGCACATGTAATGCTAATTAACTGGGTCTGTATACCGCCTGCGGCCAGTCGTTTTCATCCACTTTCATTTCCATTAATTAATCTATTCTTTAATCCAATTAATAAGTACAAGTAATTTCCCCTATGCTGTCCTTGGTGTCATTGCTGGCTTCTTATGATGTGATTGTGTATATATATATATATATATATATATATATACATAGTCGCAAGGATTATGTGAAGGTACGATGACATTGCTTCTTTAAAACTTGCACGCTGACTACATATGTCCAGCACTCTTGTGCGTAACAAAAAAATTACTTCCTTCATAAAACCTGCGCATATAATGTTGACTACCAGGCACCTCTAATGCACACTGATCTGTTACTGGAATAGTGAATAATATTTAACAAATTCTTTAATTTAGTTTCATTGACTTAACCATTCGGCATGTGCCACTGTGGGTGTGCCCATTCATGGCCAATCCTCCAAAAAGGTCATGTCCTGCTTTCGCACAAGGCTTAAAGAGTCTCTAAATCTTGCTATAGATGTGTCTGACTTTTCTGTGCACACAGCTGTCATCATCAAATTGTACGCATCGCCGTTCACTGTAAGACATTTAATTGACCGCTTTACTTAAGGTACACTTCACATAGATTCCAACATGTGCGGCGTATTTGCATAAGTTCTTATAGTCTAAGCATTCCTTGGCGAGTACTCTAGCCCACCACTGGAAAAGTGTTATGCCTTGTATCTGCACAAAAATGCGTAATTTGCTAAGTTAGGACATTTAACGTTATTGTAAATGTAGATGTTTGGAAGCTTTATATGCAATATGGAACAATCAAAACGAAATAAAAAAATTTATTGGATAGAGTTCCCATAGGGATACATAGGGCTCCATAAAAAATGTGGGGAAGCTTATAGTAGGTGTGGGCCAACTAAAATTTATGAGTGGGTCAACTTGAAATTTGGGAATGGGTGAATTTAATGTGGGGGTGGACCAACTTAAATTTGGGGGTGCGGGTGGGCCAACTTGAAATTACGGGTATGCCAAAGGAAATTTGGGGGTGAGCCAACCGAAAAGTCTTGCAACTTTACTGTCAACTTTTCTGTGTTACAACTTTAGTATCTAACCTTAATGGCGATTTACACAGCCTGCTGGAGTGATGCCATACTAACCAGCTACAGATAAACCCGTCGAAAACAAAATTTGTTGTATTCACTTCCCACCAACGAACACTTCACTCCATTCCTCCTATTTTTCTTGGTGCAAGTCCTATCCCTGCAAGTTTTTCATGTAATTATCTTGGTATAGAAGTAGACAGAAATCTTAAATTTATTGAACAAATAACCAAAGTAAAACAGATTACCTGCGGGATCAGGGTACTTCTAAAAGCACAACACATATTTAACCATCAAATATTACTATAATCATACTTTTCATTTATTCATTCTCACATTAACTACTGCACTACTTGCTGGTGAAACACTTTCGTAACCCATTTAAACACATTGCAAATCCTACAAAATCAGGCTACTGGGATAATTACATTTAGCCCATGTAACTAAACACCTCATATCTTTTATGAACTAATCACATTCTTTCAGTCACACAATTCATGAAATATAACCTAGGTACCTTTTCGTTTCGTCAAATCAATCACACGATGCAGTAGCTTGATACCATAATCTTCTCTAATAAATACTAATATTACCAGGTTTGAAATAAAAAGCAGCTTCATTTTACCCAAAATACATGATAATTATGGCAAGCAGAGCGTCCATTCTTCATCTACCGCATTCTGGAACACACTACCATTAGATATAACAAGACTTAAAATTCACAAATTCAAGAAACAACTAAATGATTACATTCTGTCGAATACTGATGCCTAGTTCATACTCACAACCATTCTTTCAGGGTGCCTTCACTTTATTTTCATTGTCATACCATTAGGTTTCTGTTTGGTGTCCTTGCCTTACATGCGAGTGATCAAATTATACTGTGTTTGTCACGTCAGGCTGCTACTATATTAGTTGTCAATGAGATTATGTTACAGTGCTTTTCTTCATGACATTTATGCACATGTAATTCTTCAGTCATGCTATTCATAGTAAAACCTGTAATTCTTCCGTGTTAACAATTTGTCGAAACTGCTGTAATTTGTGTTTTATTACGTTTACTTTGTAAAGGAGGTCCCATTGCAGTCTTTGACTTCGGGACCTCCTTCTGTACAGTAAAGTGTTGTAATCGTTCTAATCACCTCAATAAAAACCAATTCTGATTCTGACGGGTTTGGGGTGCTATGTAATTTGTGATCTTACATGGACTGAGGCGGCTCTGACCACCCTTCCTTAAAATAATTTCCTATCAAATAAAGGACTATATAATGATGTTATATATATGTGTGTGTGTGTGTGTGTGTGAATGATTGCCTGTAGCCAGGGTGTAGAACCAGAACTGAACCGTTAATTTCAGCCGAACCTGAACTGGTATTCTGAGGTGAAAGGTGCATAGACAATGACACACATAAGAGAGATGTACACAGAAGGCGCTCGTGCGGTCAGGGTCATTTCCAGTCTTTTCGAAGGAAGTGGTGTTATTAAAATCCTTAGGTTTGTTGACGACTTCTTAGTACTACTTGCAGACAGAAATTCTAGACGCATACTTGGTAATTAGCAAAACTTTGACAGCCTCTAAGGAGATTTTATCTCCCATAGGAGCGACTCCCGAACTTTTGGTCAAAGCCTCTGTAAGGTTTTTAGAGCTAAAATTGCTTTTATCTACTAACCATGTGTGTGGCGGTACGAGCCTTGGGCAAACAAACACCTCCTACTTTTTAGCTCTTTCCAGTCAAAGCGCATCAAATGGAGCATTGCCAATATGTGCCTTTTGAATGTTATTAAGAAGTCCTGTCACCATCGAGCACAAATAGTTTTCTTGAACAGATTGACCATTTAGGGGAGGCAGGCTTCCCACAGCATGTTCCTGTTTCTGTAGCAAAAAAAATTCTGAAGTCCCAAATTCATGAACTGAATAAGGAGCAGCCTCAAGAAAAAGAAAAGGTAGCCGAGATAGCACATGTATATCGCATGTTGCACGATTTGAAAAGAATCGCTAAGCGAGCTGATGTAAAGATGGTCTTCTCTGCCCATGGAAACTTTCTAGGCTCTGCGGAATGATAAACACTTGTCTTCGTAAAGCACCGGCTTGCATTGTAAACCACCAAAGCAAGTACACCAAGTGTCAGGTGGGAGTGTTGTTTTAAATACTTTTGTCGTGCAGTAGGAAATATGTGGGCCAAACTGAGGCTTAGACAGCATCACAACAAGGTTAAAATTGGCGGAGAAGGTCACCTGGGAATTCAGTGGCGCGGTTGTAAGTGCATGCCAAATTTTCATGCATGCTCTGTGGTGTTCAGAAGCCGTGGAAAATGGATAAGGTTATTAATTGCGGCAAACAGAATCATTGAAGCAGTCAATTGTTGCACAATTATCACTAAAATGAACTGCTTTACTTGAACGTGACCGAGCACTGATGAACTGTGACAGGGCTTTGGGTATAAATGGTGCCAGTTTCTTGGAATAAGTTTTCTTGGAATGTAGGCACCTTGTGTGTGTATCTCTCCTATATGTTTCATCTAGGCACCTTTCACCTCTGAATATGCTGAACCAGCATGCCCAGTTTTTCATCCTAACTGAACGAATATTTTTTGTACCATTTGGAACTAAACCGGTACTTTTTGCAAGAACTGGTTCTACAACAGGTTCAGCCAATGGTTACGGCTGAAATTCTACTAGAGCACAAGGCTGCTCTTGTGTCGATTCAATGCAGCACACAGTGTTGCCTTAGGAAAGGTCATATGGCTCGCCACAGTGATCTCATTGGTTCACGCAGCTTTATGCATAATCGTCTCAACTGCACACATTATCTAAACACAATGGTGGTGTCATCGTGGAGGGTACTGTCTAAACTGTACCCATTGTCTAGGCACAATGGTGCTGTGTCATCATGGAGGGCACTGCTAGTGCTCAAGGCATTGCAGTGTTCAGGTACAGTAGCGCACCAGTTGCACAATCCAGCACGCATGTTGCAGTTTTTACTGTAACTTCAGTGACTGCTGCTGTTCTTGCAGCACGATAAGGCTTCACAGAAATCTTCCATGGCAAAGCATGGACGGTGACAAATGAATAAACTCTAACAAGAGCAGGTTCTTCATGATAAAACTGGTGCACACAAGGAATGAAAGACACAGGTAGTTCCCAACACGTGCCGACTTGAAACTGTTCGTTTATTTCAGGAAAAGATTGTGCATATTTACTCCTACTAACTGAAATGAGCATGTGTAGAGAAGTCACAGCAACAATACCAAATGGTCACATGTTATTCAAACAAGGTGAATTCTTTGTCAATAAGAACAGCAGATAGATTACTCAGGCACATGTTTGCATGCTTTCTAATATGGAAGGCCTTCGTTATTTTGCATGTTAATTAATTCTTACGTGCAAACGGAACCACTGTCCCATAAAAAACGGGATCACAATGATTGCGTTTATAGTGGTCAGCTAAGTGTGAGCTACTACCTTTCCCCAGTGACTTAAGATGCTCTTTAAGGCATGTAACTTAACACACCAGCCAGTTTGTTCTATGTCAACTTCGCCGCAAGTCAGAGGCTACAAGTATACCACACCTGTTTTACATTTAATGAACTCTTGAGTTTTCTTTCAAAGCAGGGATACCATTTACTTTTTGTCTTGTCATTATTTTTTGCCACAGCTTGGCAGAGTGATCATAGCTTTGTCAGAGGTGCTGAAAACAGCATCAACACCAAATTGGCTAGCTACGTTCTTTAGCACCTGAACAAAGCGATTGACATAAGACACGACTGCCACATGCTTTTACTCTGTGCCCTCTCTGCTTCCCGACCCTTTTGGTTCCACACCCTTGAACACATTAAAATGAAATGCTGAGGTTTTACATGCCAAAATCACGATATGATCATAAGGCACGCTATAGTGGGGAACACTGGGTTAATTTTGGCTACCTGGGGTACTTTAACGTGCACCCAATGCATGCTACATGGGTGTTCTAGCATTTCGGCCCCATGGAGATTTGGCCATTGCGGCCGGGATTCGATCCCGAAGCCTTGGGCTTAGCAGCACAACACCAAAGCCACTACACTCCAAGACACCGCAAGTCCACTTTTTATGATTTTTGAATGAGCAGTTATGGTGAACGACAGGCTTAACCGATCTAGAGCTATACATCCTGCGGCATGCATCCAGAGCAGCTGGATGCATACTGCTTAGGCCATTTTTCCTCTTTCACTTTGTCCACATTTGACATGGGACAATACCAAGCTTCAACCTCTGCAGCCGCCTAAGGATGCGCAATGCCCTTGTCTGCGACCACTGCACTGACCCATGCATCACCCGTGATGTCATGTTGCCACCACACCACAATATTAATTATGTCTAGAGGAGCCCTTGTAGCAAACCCAGTTCATTAAAAAATGGAACAATTTGTAATGATAGTGTAATAATAATACAGAGTGACCTTTTTGCACCATTAAAATAAATTAGAATAAGATGGCTTTCCTTTTCTAATTAGACCACATAATCCAGTCACAGAATTCAGTGACAACATGCTTACTTTGATGATGCCATGGCAAATGCTGCCAAGTGCGTATGAATGTTTACTAAACATAAGCAGTGGTGGAAGCGACACTTGGTCTTTTGGAGCAGCTTCTGGAGCAGGAAAGAGGTAGTTTGGAGCAGAAGGATTTGCTGTTTGGGGCAGGAAAATTCTTTGGAGCAGTAACTTACTGCTCTGGTGTGAAGAGGAAGCTCTGCATAAGTTGGTACTTTCTGAATCATGGCACTCAATATGTATTATACCAAGAAACAAGTTTTTTTCGTCACTTGCTGTTCAATTTTATTGTTATATAAAAAAGATGAAATTTCACCCTAACTTACACTTAATTCTGCACTTCAATAAAGGAAGCCTACGCAGTCATGGCAGCTATATTAGGAAAACAAAGCTACCAAAGGCCATTATACTCACAGACTCCTCAAGTGTAGTGAAAGCTTTAATATCATTGCACAAACATAAAAAGCCTATAATCAACGATCTTCATGCACTGCTGCGCACTACCTATATATCTAACCAACACACTGTAATATGGTGGATGCCCGGGCACAGAGGGATTGAGGGAAATGTGCTAGTAGATGAAGTGACTGAAGCCATAGCAACGAAAGCTAGGTAATCTGTGCAAAGCTGTTCCTGCCACAGACCTGAAGCCATTCCTGCTTAAGAAGCTCAGGAGCTACTGGCAACACTTGTGGGATGCCGAAACCCTGAATAAGCTCCCCGTCATTAAAATCCACTCAGGAGACTGGTCGTCACCATCAGAGTCACGACAATGTGATGTGTTCTTTTGCCGACTGAGAAAAGGGCACACATATGGTGCCTACTATCTTTTAACTGGTGCCAGACCTCCCAACTGTGGTAGATGTGGCAAAAGGCTGACCGTGCTCCACGTTTTGCTGGAGTGTTAGGGGGCAGAAACTGAATGGAAGAGGCACTTTCCTGTTGCGTAGCAACAGAATGTACCCCTTCACCCGCACCAAATACATTTAGGCTTCTATGGAGCCATTGTGCAATTACCATTTGTCATTCGCCGCTTCATAGACTGCCCCGTATACCATTTATCTTGGCGCTGCCTGACCGTCCCTGGCCCTTGCGCCAATAAAACCCATGCATCATCACTTCACTAAAACGTTAATCCCCCCCATGCTGTCTTTGGCTACGCCATCCATTTCATATGCTAAAAATTTCATCTGTTATAGAGTTTTCATCTGCCAAGCAAGTTCAACATGCCCAGCCACCCAGTTATTTATTAATATGGCACAAGCGCTGTATCCTCACACAATAATAATGCGCAAGGATAAGCTTATGTGCCGAAAGCTCATGCTAGTCACAGCGTATGGCCTTCTAGACTGTTCCAAGCAAGGCACTGGCGCACCATCTGTCCGGCGCTCACACAATGTTAATAAAGAATTGGGTGGCTGTTACTTTAACAGACACAACTACACATCCCTACAATTGAAATTACCAGCTGAGCAAGTTGGTAGCTGGTCAGAAGCACAACTAAGCAGCACATATCCATGTGGAACAGAAACTAGGACACTATGTCTATTGCTCTCCTTAGATGTGTAGATTGTGTATTGCTGTCCTTAAATGGATTGTGTGCCTTGTGCATCAGTGTCCACTTCCATATCTCGTTTCTGAAAATTTGTTCCATGTATACACGTTGCCTAGTCGTAATCGAATACACCTTGCGTACTTGTCAATATACCACTCGGTGACCTCGAGAAAGGCACGTCGACAAGCTGCGCCCTCACAATCCTGCACCACCATAATTGCATAACATAATTATTATTCCAATAGCAATTGTATGTGCACTCGAGGTAAATTTCCACGGCCGTCGTCAGCAGCGCCATAGCATTCCGTACGACGTTCAAGCGCGATGAGATTGCGGCCACCTGCTGCATTTGCTGTAGCTGAGGGAAAGCGGGCGAGGGTGAGTGAAGAAGGATGGTTGCTTGATGCGTCACGCCTTCTCATGCGCGCAGAGTATTCCACATTTGGAGCAGGTGCACGTCAGCACAAGTCTGATGCAATGCCTGCGCTAAGCGGCAATTTCGTGCAGCAGGTAGCAGGATTCCTTTCACGGCACAGTTTGGCGCAATCAGCATTTCCATCACTGCACAAGTGAAATGTTTACTCGAGCATGAGGGACCTGGGCAGTCAGAGTTTTCTACTAAAATTTCTACAGGATACACTGGCCTCGCACTCATTGCACAAGTATGGAAATGACGGTTAGGTTTGTGCATGAATTTGCCCAACCTTCGTGCTTGTGGCTTTATTTACTGTGCTGTAGCTGCCTTTATTGGCCTGAAGTTCGAAGCCGTCACATTGCTTAAATACTAAAATCATAAAGGCTGCACGCATGCATAATCATTGCACATTATTTATAAATTATAAGGCACTATCTCGTTGAAAAGCACGAATTTGCAAAGCCACGAATTCGTTTGAAGAAGGAATGCCAAAGGTTTTAGGCAAATCTATCCCATGGTGGCTGAATTGTTGAGCCTCAGCTCCTCTAGACACTTACGACAGAGTTTCCTCTAATAATTATTGTAGGAAACCTTATGACAATAGAAACCATGAGATGTTTTGAAAGCACTTCATTTTAATTCTTCTCCAGTTTGTACAGTGTTCTGTCAGCAGCATCCAAGTTTGCAAAAAGTGCATACAAATGCACACACAAGCATTGCATGTTCCAGTAGTAGCGGTCAATGAGCTTCAAAGAAATGTCCTCAAAAAGACGATGCGGGAACACACAACAACTTTGACTGAAAGCTTAGACAACTTGGATGGCAATTCTAAAGTTGGCTCCTCTGCACAGCGCATGCACCTTACAGTGGTGGAGCAGAGAGAGAGAGAGAGAGTTAGTAGTTCCTTAGGACCTTAATAAAGTTTGTTGACTGACTGACTGACGGAGAGAGAGAGAGAGAGTGTGTGTGTGTGTATTATGTTTCGTTAGTCAACCTGAGCCTTAAGTCTCGGCTGTGCTCTATAGGTACCTCTTTAATAAACGGAGGTCACAGGCTGAAATTATTTTGGTACACTCTTGTGCCTCTTTAGAATCACTTTTATTAGAAGGACACTGCTTACAACATCCTCATGTGTTCCCTTTCCTGTCTTGTTCTCCAACGTTCACACTTTCACACAAGATGTTTCAGCACCAACTAGCCTGATCAGTTGTGATAACAGTGACCTGTGTTGTGTTGAAGAAATGTGCGAGAAAACCATGCAGGTACCCATAGCAACTACACAGCTTTTGAAAGGTTAATTTGGCAGCTTGGTGGAATACAGATAGACATAAACATATCAAAAACAGAAAGAACACAAGACACTCCTTGCTCTAAAACACTCTGATCCGTCAATTTTCTTAAAGTAGTCACGCTGCTGTGTAAGAAGCCAACTTTAGAATTATGCAACCAGTTCATCATTGCACTGTGTACTGCTCGATATAAATTCTCTGGTGCAGTGTGTTACACAGGAGTTGCATTTCGCACAACTACTCTAAGATCACACATAGCATTGACTTCGCACTATATTAAAAAAGATCAAAGGTTAGACTGCTATGCTTTGTCGATGAGGGAATGTGAAATGCAAGTCTACAAGAGCATCCGCGGTTCTCTAGAGAAATGCTCAAGACACGCAAAAATGGAAAAGAAAAATGCTCCTAGCTTACTACAGGAAGTAAGGAATTGCACTATGCGACAGACAGAAATCACACAAAATGTTGCAAACAATGTGTAATGACTATCTTGCTGAACACCTTGCAAACATATGAAAACAATCTTTTGCTAAGCATAGGAAACTTTTTTTATTCTTAGAATTACTTTAGAACAAACATTGATTAAGCATGTGAAACTTCTTTTTATATCGTTTCGTATGCAAGCAAATTAAATAAAGTTTATTGTACTTACAATGATTTGATTATCGCAGATATCCTAAGCATATGAACAAGTTATCCAATATGCTTATATGCTCATGTGCATAGGATAACTTCATTACTGTACACACTTTAAACATATGAAAGCAAAGTTATCCTTTATGGTACTCACATCTTCATACACTTAGGCTAACTGAATTATCGTAGGTATCCTAAGCATATGAAAATGACGTTGGACTAAAGGTTGTACAGTACTTGCTGCCTAAAATAGACACCGCAGTTCTGCCAAAGCTAAAATGAGATTCATTGCACGTGCTCACGTATTGCCCATCTCAAATCTTCATCCCCACTAGCTGCCATGGCTGCTCATACGATTACTATTTGTCACCGCCATTCTCTCATATTCAATAATGGCCTTTACCAAAAGTTATAAGAATGACTTTCACACAAGGAATGGCAGTTGGTGCTAGTGACACACGATAGGCAAGAAAGAGATGTCAAAAGTGCGACATGGAAGGAAAGGAGTCGAAACATGTAAAACACTTTCAGTCAGACACAGACAACAGTGTAAACGTTTTGAATTATGCAGGCACCCACCTTGCACTTCAGGTAAGCTCGACATAAGCTAACAAACAAAATGACATTAGCACTTGACAATGAAAAATGAAAAAAAAAAGCATCAGATTAATAATGACCCAGCAAATGCTAGGTCAAATAAACCCCTTCTGTGTCATACATTCACGCATTTAGCTGCCTCAAATGAGCAAACACGAAACTGGTACCATTAATCCAGTGTGTTTACAATACACAATCATACAGCATTTATATTTACTTATCTTTCACAGGCACCATTGTTCATTTGTATCCTTTACTGAATAAGCAGAATGCTTCTTTGCTTTTGTCTTATTTTGTGACACCACACTTTTGTTTTTACATCCACACATTCCAGCACTTGCAAAACACACATTGCCAAACAGGTCACCATTACTACATGTCGTGTTGCTTCACCTTTGGCTCATATTGGGATGTACTGAACACTACAGGACAGCAAGGTCTCTATAAAAACAACAATTCTAAAAATGAAACTGTAACGCAGGCATAACAGCCCTTATACACTTGGGGCTCGAATGACAATCAGCAGATGCCCGAGCTGACAGAATATGTAGGCTCCCCCGATTATGTCTGAGCACATTGTGCGTTAAAACTGCCTCAAAGCTGACGCATGTCTCATATGATTCAGGCATGCTAAACTACTGGTAAGAAAGGTAGACAGAAATTCACTCCTACAAAGATAAAAAATCAGACACTGGAAATGTGTTTGAGCACTATGATGTGAGGCTTTCATTGCACCAGCAGAAGAATGCAAACATGAGTGAATACAGCACTGAATAAATGCAGCTTTCCACTAACAACGTGCAGATCTTGAGGTTGTGAACTAGCGCACGCTAGTTGACAACACAAATCACAAGTCATTTTAAACCACGCAGGCAAAACTGTGCGACCCCAGCTAGACGGAAAGCTCTCTACCAACCACTAGCACTGACCACATTAATAGCCAGTCACACGAGCAAACTTAGTGACGCTTTCAGCAAGTGCACTTCTACATGGCGAGTGTCACTTCGGTGGCGTGCTGCTACATGCGAAAGGTGCCATTGACAGCAGTGTCAATGGGCGAATCAGCCAATGCATCATATTTTTGTTATTTTAGGCAATAATTGCAATATAATATTATTAATCATCGTGAACCAGGACAAGACGTCAAAGCTTTCAATATGGGAGCGAGACGTTGCAAGTTTGGAATAGACAATGTGCAAAACCTGCAAGTGTGCTTCTCCGCACACCTTCTTTGATGCAACCAAGATGGCAGACCTCAGGCTAGAATCGTAATTGAAGTATCAACATCAGCCTTCGTTCGTTCCCCGAACCGTCCAATGTTTCAAAACGTTTATCTCAGCTTCAACATTAACAAGTACTATTAGCAGGGACATAGCCATCTTGGTTAGGGAAAGTTAGCTCCATGAGAAAGGCTGCTTACAGACTTTAGCATATTGTGCATTGAAGTGCTGAAGGTGGCAAAGCATACGCACCTCAAAAATGAGAGGGGTTTCATTGCAAATGACAAGGGGATGTTTACAACACTTGAAACCACACACACGTACACACACATAAATAGTGTTTTCAAAATTAGGTTTACCCTGCATTGAGCATTATTCTAGTTGTTCTTGAAGCATTGCTTTCGAGGCTACACACTTCATTGCAGTGAAGTCAGTTCGCCGACATACTCACGAGCGAGTATGTACTGCAGAGTGTATCGCTGAACCTCTCCATCTAACAGCCTATGAATGACATTAATAGCGAAAAGACGGGGAATGCGGGAGATGGAAATTCAAGACAATGAGCAAAACGTGAACAAGATGAATACAGGAGCCAACGTTTCGACAAGTGGACTTGTCTTCTTCAAGGCGACGTACACTTTCCTCGCCACAGTATATATAGGTGGGGTTCTAAAGGGGACAGGGTGTGAGGCGGGAGGGTGCGGAAGGGTGTGGCACCCTCCCGCCTCACACCCTCTCCCCTTTAGAAAAACCCCACCTATATATACTGTGGCGAGGAAAGCGTACGTCGCCTTGAAGAAGACAAGTCCACTTGTCGAAACGTTGGCTCCTGCATTCATCTTGTTCACGTTTTGGTCATCGTCATTAATAGCGAAGTGCACTTACTCAAAGTGACACTAAATATTGCCATCCTCTCCTTACAACACCCTCCTTTGCAATCAAACATGATTTTAAAGATTTTAGCACTTAACGCCTGTGCACCCAAAGCACAGTGCACTTTTTGCATTCTAGCTGTAATGGAATGCAAATGGCAATCGAACCTGCAACTTTGTGATCAGCAGCAGAATGCCACAAGCCAGCCAGTCATAATAATGTGTTTTTAAATGCAAAACTATGTAGAGGAGTTATCACGCAGGCTCTTGTGCTTCATGTCGTCGTTTGTGCCTAAGAATGAGGAGGTACAAGCGTACCACAGTACTGAAAATGTTGTGTATGTTACGGACACTGCGAAGAAGAAGGACAACAATGCTCCATGTTGTTCATGTTCTCTATGTTGTCTCTTTAATAACCAACGTGTTAGATTCTGAAGATCACTAATTAGTCTGACACCACATTGTTTTAGACACAAGTGTTCCGATTGCTAGAGAGCAGCGCTAGCACAGAACAGAGGAGTTGTGGCTGCATAACAGAATGCAGTTCACAGTATATAAAGACTTAAACACCCAGGTGTAGTGAAAGGATTAAAAAGATGTGAAATTTAGCGAAAGAGTCACGCTGAATATAGTGAAGCAAAAAGTTCTTAAAGAGTGAATAGGACCTTGTACAGAGGAAAGGTGTACACACGGGTCGTCATGAAACGTTGGGAAAGAACTCGGGTATAGCAAAAGATATTGCGCTACACTTATACAGCTTTTCCGTCTTTAATGCACACGTTCAGACAAAAGGTACCTAATTGGAACATTTGAGCTGTGGCCGAACTGCATCCCAGCAACCTCCAGCACGGCCTTGGAATGAAGGAAGCAATAAACTGGATCAGGCAAGCACACAGATTGGCAATGACCGCGAGATCAACACCCTCTGTTGCTTTACCGATAGATCGGTTTCGCTTGCAGCATCTGCAAATGAACGTTCGATAGCGTGATGGCTCTGCACACCTGTCCTCGTATCTTGCATCGGCTGTAAACATGTCCTCATGACACAGGCAAGCGTAGCTGTGCTATTGGCGATATCACGCTAGTGAGTGTTCAGCTGCAAATGCTGCCAATGACACTCCGAGCTACGGGTGAAGGAATCGATCAAAAGGTGTGATCTCACTATTGGCACCGATTTGCGTGCATGCACAATCCAATTTCTTCATTTCGCACCGAGGTTACATGAGAGCACAAGGATGCAGTTTGGTCACAGCGTCCATGTCCCAATTAGCTTTGTCCGTAACCATACACTTTCTGCCACACTTAATCGAAACACACTTCAGGTGCCTTTTTTCTTCTGTGGAGGAGGGTGCCGGCAATGTCCGGTTGGGGTGCTTGACTGTGTTAGCTTAATGCGTCCTCCTTTGAAAGCGTCTAATTTTTTGCTGCTCACACCCTAGGTTTTGATAAAGTTAAGCTGCCAAAGAAGCATTTTCAATGAACGTCATCAATGCGATGGTAGCTGTACAAGTTGTTCAGAGATGCATAGACTTGCAAAGGTTGTTAATTCCTTTGTTTTTTATATCCCTTGCATCGTGTGCCACTTTGATGCCTTGTTTGTTTTCAGGTTTATTTTCTATTGCCCTTGCAGTACGCTGCAGAAACAGCATTCATTCTGGGGAGTGTGCAGATTATAAAAAAAAAAGAAAAAGAATAGGCACTGCAAGCTGCTTTTGTCAAGCTACAGTAACCTTGCTCTCATGTTATGCACAATCTTGTTTCTTTCACTTTTCACTCACAGTAAAACAGACAGGTGCATTACATCCCCGTAAAGGAATCCTTTTAAACTGAGTAGGTACCTTTCATTACTACATTTTCATTCTTTTCGCAGTAACAGTTTACTTAGAAGAAGAAAAAGAAGAAGGCCACACTTCCATCTTTAGAATTCTACCACCAATGCCTCAGCACCGGCACAACAAATTTCAAAGTAATTTTCTTTTTTTTTTCATATTTGGGCTACTGGGCTGTAGCAAAGGTTCTGGAAACTTGCCAAGTTATGCTTTTGGCTACTCTAGAGTACCATGTAGTCCACATTTGCAGATTAAAATCAACCTAGGGCCCAAGCACGTGCTGCCAAAATTCATATCACAGCTAGCTGGTTCAGAAAATATAGAGTCCTTTGGCCACTGACCTTAAATTTTTTTTCCCACTTTTCTAGCTTGCCGAGCCTCGGCTCACGGTAAAGGCTATTTTTCCATTTCAGAAGAATATTTTAGTACTGCAGTAAGTTAATACTGTTCGTTTTGAGTCCCTTTGCGCTACTGGCAGGTGCTTGCTGTGCCATAATCTGTGGCTGTAGAAAATTGTGAAGGCCTCCCAAATTTTATTTGTTACATCAGAACTGTGACTACGAGGATCCTTTTCGTGGGTTCACTTTATTGTTTACTACAATGCCAGCCACTGAAGATGGCATGAAAGAAAGAACCAACTTATGACCAGTGCTCCGTGCAGATGTAGTTGCTGAATGTATAGATTAAGGGTGCTTGAAAATCATTTTTTCTAGTCGAGAGAAATATTTCAAAAATACTAGGCTTCGAATATAAATTCCAGATCATATTTTGCACTTCTCGAAAAGTTGAAATGGACAAAAGTGTGGCAGTTTGGGCGAGTTGGTATGTCATGACATTTTTAGGCTTGTAACGCAGCTCAGAAAGAGCAAAAAGGAAGGTGGAAGAGGGGTAATGAAAGGGAACCGTTCCCTTTCGTTGCCCCTTCCACCTTCCTTTTAGCTCTTTCTGAGCTGCGCTACACGCCTAAAAAAGTAGAAATGGAATCAAGCATGGAGAAGATACGCCACAAAATTGAAAAATAAAAAATAAAATACAATAAACTAAAGGAAACATTTAGTCCTGTATTCATGAAACAATCTCACTTGTGAGTGCTGCCTGCAAGTGCTTATTGCCATGGTAATTGCCTGTTATCACACTAGTCACTATCGCAAGTGGCGAGCACGCAAACACCAGCCAATGAGGCAACGCTCTTGTGCGAGAGAAGCGTTGCGGATACGAGTCCCTAATAACCTTTGACATGCGCAATGCTTTATGGAAGTCTATTCAATCAGTCAGGATGCAAGTGGGCAAAATGTTGGTCTTCACAGTTTCCGGTTTGCTTATGGTGTGTGGACACATTAAGCAAAGTACAAAGTTGGGCAACTTGGTGCATGGCTGTCGATGGTAGTGGTGCAAAAGATTGGGAAAGAAAGAAAAGAAACGGACAGTTGGCACTCTTTCTGTGAGTTCCTATTTTTCCTTTCCTATATTTTTGCACCCCTAACATCGGCACTTTGAGCAGCCTGTTGAGAGCGTGCAGAGACCATTTTTAATGGTATCCAGACTCAATAATCAGAGTAATACTGCACATATGATCGTAATCTAATATATTCACAGGCACAAAATTTTCAAATTGTCTACTTTGATTCAGAATGCAATATACATATTTAATTATTATATATAACTTCAAGTACTAGCAAGCTTTTACTGCACATACCACTCGCTACGCTTAGTAAGACAACCAATAAACACAGAATAAATGCTGGCGAATGATTGCAGGCGATTCACGACGTAAAAAAAAAAAAAGTGTGCACTCTTGCTGAGTGGGAGGGTCACCTTTGTGCGCTGTCTACGATTTACGGTAAATTTGTACTATGAGCTCGATGCAGAAGGCACACATTGAGTGGAGGCAATAGCACGCGAACACACGAGCACACGAATACCTCAGTTTCCACACACAAAATCACTCCAGTAGCAATTTACCAGGAATGCATCAGAAGCACGATGCATGGCATCGTCACATGACACGATCACATGGCAAGGAGGAGGAGACTGAGGCACAAGGTTTACGGCAGACTGCAAAGACTGCAAACAATACTGATGCATTGCACTCACTGTCACAAGTGGATGATGCAAATTTGTTAAACATCTGTCTCGCAGCTACATTGAATGCTCACTGAACTTCGTGAGGTGTCCAAGTTGGTGAAGTGTAATAGCACCATCAAACGGTGGCACCTCAACTCCCGATGCACAACACGCGCTACTTGTAACACAAACCAACTCGGATAACATGAGGGAACAGTTACGACAACATGTAACATCTAAAATGTGCTTGCCTGATGGATAAGCTTTTTCCGAGTTTAACATCCTCAATAACACATGGGGCAAAAAGAAACCTGCATCAAACAGCTCCCGATTAATTTTCACCGACTAAGGATTTTTGAACGATGAAGTATGAGCATTCTTGCATTCTGTCCCCAATGGAGCGCAAATGCTGCGGCAAGGGATCCAAGCCGTGATCTTGTGCTTAGTAGTAGCATGCCATAACCAGCGAGTCATTACGGTGAGCACAAGAGGGTTTTCATAAGTTCAGTGACTAAACAATTTAATGTGGCATGAGCATAAATAGCCTACCTTGGCATGGTTTACGCTGGCATTGCATCCACATTGCAGTACAAATAGCTTGAGGTACAGCGATGTGTGCATCTGGGCTTTCTGAAATTGTGAATGGTTGTCAACTGACAATCAAATCAAATTTGCACTGTGTTACTGCAACATGTTAATATGGCCTGCTTTATAAGGTCAAAATATCAATCCATAATATATTGCTTCCATGACTTCCTATCCATAGCAGAGAAACAAGTGCGCGAGTGATATGTAGAAAAAGAAAATCGAACATGTAAAATAAATGACATCATGACATTGGCAGACGGACCTGGTGTGGCTAGGTAAATGGGAAGAGGGCACAGAGGTCGTTCTTAAAACAGTGCTTATGATGTTATCTGCGGGAGACAGCATTAGCCTTTACCTTCGTGTGTGTCCCTTTCTCCAAATTACCTAGGCCTTGCACAATATCCTGATAACAGGCATGTTCTGAAGCAAATGAAATTGGGCATATCTCTGCTTAAGATCAGACAGTGTTATACTACCATGGACAGAAAAAAAAAGAAAAAGAAAACAGATGAGAAAATTAAAGATGGAATGGTCAGACTGGCAGACGGTGCTTTAGGTTTTTATACGGCCCTATCACAGGCGTGCAATAAATCATCTCTAGTCCGAGATTAGAAAACTGCGTCTTTGCATGAAAGACACTAACACAATTCCTACATCCCTTGTGTTTTACGTTTCCTGTCTGCACTTCTTTTGCCTATGGTGGTATGCACGAGAAATACATATCACCCTTCCACTCTTGCACAGTGAGCGTGGTCATAATCCAGTTATCACAAAACATGTCACGAGTGCTTTCAAGTGCTGCTTGGTCCAACATTAGTTATCGCAGCGATTAACCAGGACGTCTTGTCCTGTTCTCCACTGCCTCACACGGCAGCTTACACTGCTTTGATATGGCTATTTCATGTGCTTTCCATGCTTCAAAGCAACACTGCTGGTAGCGAGCCACACTACAAATGTGCACAACCGCTTCAAAGGCTCGCATGTGCCATGCAGCATGAATGGCAGTTGCAATGACGAGAGTGGACAATTTTCGAACCAACATTTTCTGCAAGACAGCACCTCAAAGCATTCTTCTCTGACCAGTGAGGAACCCCTACGCTGTGCCGCAATAAAAAATAAATAAAAATAAGATAGCGTGGATGCAAATCCTCGCTGGCGAAGCCCTCATCGGCAGATATGAAAATGGTTCGGTACAACTCCACCGTGTGCTTCCATCGTTTCAAACTCCACATGGATGAGCCAGGCCATTTCAGAGCTCCTTTTCTTGGGTAGCAGTTCAGCTCACAAAGCCTGGAACACGAACAGTGCTGAACGGTGTCCAAAGTAGTTTGCACCGAAGCATCAGCCTTGACTAGTGTAAGACTTCGTTCACACAGCCATTGTCTTTCTCATCCTGCCACCACAGAAGCCGTGCCCAAAAGCAAAAGCCAATGCAACCGTGTTCAACAGAGCGAGAGAGAGAGAGACTGGTTGACAGAGAAAAGGAAAGTCTGCTGACTGCGCCGTAAGTGTCTAGCGAGCAGCTGACACCCGAACATCGGTCAGCAGTGCAGGGAAGGAGGAGAAGGCACAGAAAGATGACACAGAAAGGAAGGAAAATCCTTAATCAGTCTGCGCTAACAGGCAGTGTAATTTGGTGCATATAGTGACATTGTCAAAATGTACATACATCAATACCGAGCCCCTACTTTGGTTGAGACAAAAGTAATTTGGCCTAGTTGTTAAGGACGCATTGTACACAGTAATTACCATGACAGCATTGGTCAATTAAAATTTGGGCAGTTGAAGGAGTTTAGTGCACCAAAGCAACACAGGAGCTATGAGAAACCCTGTTACGGAGGGCTCCAGAATAATTTTGGCTACCTGGGACTTTTTAATGTGCACACAAAGTTTGCCACACAAGCGTTTCTGCATTCCATTCCTTTTGGAAAACAGCTGTCACAGCCAGAAAACAAACACAAGACCTCATATGTCATCAGAATGCCATAGCCAGTGAAGCAGGTTCACTTATACTTCAAAATGAATAACTGTGCTAAGCACCACAGCAAATACTATGTTCACACCCCTCAAGTCAAAAAGTGCAGACTGATTTCAGTCACGTTGACTGAAAATCAACGGCTCGACGGTATGAGGAAAATGTGGAGGCTTTTCGCAGGAGTTGCGAGAGTTCAAGAGTATTCTGGTCAAGTGCTTTCTGACAGGGGCAGACTCCGTCACCAGAGTAAGAATAGCAGCGTGCAGCAGCACCCTACATTGCAGGATGGCACTGATCAAAAAGCAAATGTCCTGAGAACGCTACTTTTGTACAAACATGTGCATCGACAGTAATTGGACAGAGTGGAACGCAGCTGTGTAAATGAAGCCTCGCACGTTAGTCCAGGCAGCGTTTAGATCACATGCTGTTCCCATTGGCTGTCTCAAGAAGTACTACCTCCCACGAAGGCTAACATACATGACCATCAACCTACTCCTATGACCAATGTGTCATGGCCGCAAAAAGTGTTCATTCAGGCATCATCACAAGGCCTGAATCCACCCTTGCATACATGCAACCTCCCTATACTGAGTCCTCTTTCCTATCACTCGTTTTACATCATCAGGTGATGGACACAACTGTTAAATGCACATTTTCTCCAGTTGCTCTTCAGCACATCACCTTTCACATCAGCTAAGCTTGCTGCAGTCTACGATATACTAAAAACACCAACTTATTCACCATTATTTAGCAATCCCTGAAATCACAGGTCAAGTTATTCACTGCAAACACAGTCGCCACAAGCTTTTTTCTTTTTGTTCACACTGCCACAAGGCACTCATAAATGAACTCCGCATGGTAGTAACCAAATGCGGAATCAAACTGACAAAGCACAAAGTCGAGTCCTTTAAGTTGACATCACAGTGATGCGGAAAAACAACCATAACCCACAAAACAACAGCCGAGCAGTACATTCATTTGCCGCGGGGTCACAGGCAGCAAAACAGATCTAGGCATCAGGTCATCGCCACCCAAAAGGTTGTGCTTGGCAGCTGCTACCGGTCAGGTAAGTCCTCCTGCACTGCAATCACTGTCACAGGTGCTGCGGGAGGCTGTGATGACGTTGGCGGGGGCGTTACCTCTGGTACCGTTCTGCAAGGAAAGCAGTGAATAACGAGATGAATACAGTGCGGCAATGATGACTGATCGACTGACTAAGTAATGGAGTTTAGAGGCCAACTGCAGCAACATTTCGGGCCTTCGGTTACCCATGGCACACTGAAAATACTCAGAGGCAGCATCTGAGACGTATGTCACAGAGACAACCACCACGCACCCGTGTCATCTGCTTAGGTGCTGTTGAAATGCTGACAACAAAAAAAACCGACCCTGCGGCTTTGTCAAGATTACTTTAGTAGTACTATACACTGCTCATCTATAACAAATTTAGCCGAAGTGAAATTTCGTTGCAGTTGGCCTTTAATATTACAAAGCAACAGAGGCTATGCAAAATGCTGAAGTAGAAGCACTCAGGATTAATGCAGGCAAACCGAAAGTCTTCAACATGCACCTATCGGTAAATAAGTGCTTTTCCATTCTCGCCTCATCCAAATGTGGCCACTGTAGCCAGGGTACAAATCCACTAATTTGCACTCAGCCACAGAACGACAAAGCCATTGAATCACCGTGACAGGTGAAAGGCAGAACGATGCTGGTGACTTCTTCCGTGGAGATATCGAATGTGTCCATGACCTTCGATGTAGTCAGGGGTATGGGCTCACGCTGTACGGCTGTTTCATCTTCGTCCGATGAAACACAAGTCTTCCCAGATGCTCTTCAGGAATTCTTGGTCTGTCAGTTCTTCAAGCATCACCATGTACGAGTCAGCTTGGATGTACTCGTTGGGATGTACATCGGCAGGCACATCTCCACTTTCCTGCAGGGCTGCCCACACGGCTACAATTTCATCAGATGGCGACCTGTCTCCATCGCTACCTTCGTTCTCAGAGTCCGAAGTCTCGGCAGCCTGCGCAGTGAACCCAGCATGGCGGTAGCAGTTGCAGATTATAGCGCTTCTCGTTGCGCACCATGAAGTGGCAATCATTTGGAGTGCCATAAAGGGGTCCACTTTTGCTTCGCGGCCCAACTGCATGTTCAGAAGCAGCCTTTGAATAAGGCGCTCACGGTAGGCCCACCTGATGCTCAGGATGACCCCTTGGTTGAGGAACTGAATTATAGAGGTGCTGTTCGGTAGGAAAAATTTAACTGCACGTTTTCCAGCTCGGCATCCTCTACGATGTGGGCGGAACAATTGTCTAAAAGTAGACAAACCATCTGGCCTTGCCTTCTCATGTGCCGGTCGAAGGCTCCGACCCACTCTCCGAAAATAGCCCGGATCATTTACGCCCCCGAGTGTTAGCCACGTACTTCATGGGAAGGCTCTGATTTCCTTTGAAGCAGCATGGTTTGGCACTTTTTCTGATGACCAAAAGCAGCCGCTTGTCCGAGCCGTTCATATTAGCACGCAGCAGCACAGTTATTCTCTTCTTACTGTGCTTGCCTCTGTGGCAGCACAGCCCCTTAAAATCCAGGGTCCTGGCAGGCAGCATCTCGTCAGCATTATATCGTCATCTCGTCATCTCATCAGCATTATAAATATCTGATGGTGCATAGTCTTTCAGGATGCCTGCGAGGCTGGCTGACATCCATGCAGTGGCGCCGTCACTATCCGCTGAAGTGGCTTCACCGGACAAAACTTCGCCGATGATGCTGTGGCGTCACTTGAATCTGTTCAGCCAACCTACGCTGGCCTTAAATATATTTATTTTTAGCATGCAAGCATAATCCAGCACTTTTTGCAGCACAATATCATCCTTAAGGACAATTTTCTTGACCCGCGTACACATGAACCAGGTGTAAACTGCCTTGTTCAAGGCATCATGCACCGACCGAGTCACCTTCTTGAGCTTCTCTGACGTGCCTGAAGCTAGCACTTTGGCTATAGCATCCTTGCTCTTCAATATTGTCGAAAGAGAGCTCACCAGAATTCCAAATTCTTATGCAATGACCGATTTTTTTCTGCAGCTTTGAGCAACAAAACGGGCTGTCGGTTCAACAGATCCCTCAGTCTTGTCGCTTGATCGCTCGTTTCTGGAAATCTAGAATTTGTTGCTCGTCATCTGGAAGTGCTATAAGCGACTAGCCAATAGTGCGAAGCCGGAACTGGATGTACATCACTCAAGTACTACTGATTGTCGCATGAAACGAGCAACCGATTGAATTTTTGATATGTGCAAGGATAAGAACCTACTGTATGACGTTCGGAAATATTTCATGCTGCTTCTTACAGTAAAACACATAAACTTAAATTGCGTCACAGAAGTTACGATGTGTATTTGCTGCCCTCTTACCAGCAACACCGGGCAGATGTCGCTTAATGTCGTTGCTCCTATGGGGTACAACTTGTAGGTGACGAGCAAACGCGACAGCCATCTCAATCACGTCGCTTGTTGCTGTCACGTGCAAGATCGCTTGCATGGGGTTTATACTTCCAACAGCTTCCAGAGACAATGACCAAATCGCGTGCAATCGTTAGTTGTCTAGAGCGCGTTGCACGAACGCCTCGTTGCACCCTACTGGAATTGGACCTCGCAACCAGTACTTCATATAGTGATTGGTGTTATACACCAGAGCCATTTTCACGAAACTTTGTACAAAAATGCATAATTAGAAATATAAAAATATCACGTATGTTACTTGTATGAGCACCATTTTTCTAACAAAATATGACCTAAAATGTTTCCTCGGAGCTCAGGTGCTCCTTCATAAGAGCATGTTGCAATGCCATCACCAACGCAGCATGGCACCTTTCTGTTTTGTTTACGTTGCGTCGTGGCCCGAGCAGCTCCAGTTTGTGTCTTTTTTATGCTATTAAGGTCGATGGTTTTTCAAGGCATGAAAAAACAGTTTTAGGCATTTCGATTTAAAAAATAGTTTAAAAAACTTTGCCCACATCTGCTCTCTAAAAACTTCATGAAAGTGAAAATGTGTCCACGAAGCAGTTCATTTTGGAGGGAATTTCGATGCATTATGTTCTATGGGACATTGACAGGGAATGAAAAAATCTATGCTGTGGCGAAAATTTGGTCGAAGTGGACTTTGCTGTGCTGGCATTCGACTGTAGTGCATCCTTGAAGAGTCTCCTACCCCACTCAAAATGCAGCAATTCGTTGCCCTGAGATCTTCAAACTTGGCTGGTCAATACTTTCCAAACTTGATCAGAGCCGATGAGCAGGCTGACACCGTTTTACGTGGTGACCGACAAGTGTACCAGTTCACTGGCTACCTCTCTCACCCCAGTTTCCCGAGACAGGCGACAAAAACGCTTCCATTTCGGTTTCCTCAATGTCCTGGCAAATGTGCGGAATCTTAATGGCGCTCAGCAAAACCTCCACAGCAGAAAGCTCACTCCGTAGGTGCAGCTCCCCTATTCGTCCTTTCCCGTCCGCCTGATCCGTAGTGCTGCCGAATGTGTTAAGTGCTATTTGTGTTGACTCAGCACATTTCAGGCCCAGGTGTCCTTACAGACAACTTGATATGATGAGCACAACGCATGTCTTCAGTGTTGTGGAATGTCCATATGCTTTCGAGAAAAACAGTGCAAAAAAAAGCAGGGCTGTGCTGCCACTTGTTTTCTCTCACCATGCTACCTTTTAGCTCTTTTTGTTATCAACATAATGTATAGGAGCACATCCAGCCTGCGTTGTCACAGACTGTATCACCATGCATTATGAGGCATGCCTTTTCAAGTGCTCAATGCTTAACCTGTAGGCTGTGCAGCACGCAGATCTGGCAGAAGGCTTTACAGGAAAGTTGTTATATAGGGGGATTCCACAACAGTGTTTGTACAGCAGCACCAATGTAAGGCACCGTGATTGGTACTGAATCTCAGCCAGAAAGCAACCGGCAATGCAGACTGCACCAAAGCCCCGAGTGTTGTGTCGTCAGTTTTGGTTTTTGGTCTGACATGTGCAGGTGGCACTGTTCGTCCTCTATATACACGCTACGACATTTGAAATAAACGACATTCAAGATACAACAGTGGTGGTGAAGACAGGACAGCAGGATAGCTCTACACTGTGCACCGTGGATTCAAGATATTGACACGTGTGCTTATCTTTATCGGCCGACCACGTTTCGCCGCTTAACAACTGTAATCGCACAGCGAGGGACGCGCCTGCATGTATCCGACGTTTCTGGAAAGTTATCGATGCTTCTACCCGGCTGTCTGTTGTCGCCGAACCTTGTGTTATCTGATTTCATCGCGTGACTCGAATGTTGTAGAACTTTGTGGAAGGCATGCGGGTCCCAACGATTAGTCTGGAACATTCGATGACTGCTCTATAAAAGCCGATGCGCTTGACCCGCTGATCAGATTTTCGACGATCGCCGACAGTGTTCGCCGCTATCGTTGTGCTATAAGTGTAGCCTGTTTTTGTGGGCACAGGTTCGCCCAATAAAAGTTAGGTTTGTTCTTCACAGTATTGCTACTGTGTTCTTGAACGTCACCACCACGTGACATCTGGTGGAGGTGCTTTTCGTTCATGTACCGGATGCCCCCGACAAGCCGTGATCCAAGCCCGGACCGCAAAGAGAACACCACCGTAGTTCCGGAGCATCGAGCAAGCCGCCGTCTTCAACAGCTGCCCCCAGAGCACGGACTTCTACCTGAGAAGACCAAGAAGATTGTGGACAAGGCAACCCCAATGGCAGCCCCAGCGTCCCCCATCGTGCTGCAGCAGCCCAGGGAACCTCCGACGTTCCACGGATCAACATTCGAGGACCCGGAAACCTGGCTCGAAACGTATGAGAGGGTCGCTAAGTTTAACAGTTGGGACAGCGACGACAAGCTGCGGCATGTCTATTTCGCATTGGAAGACGCCGCCAGGACGTGGTTCGAGAATTGGGAAGCCACCTTAACGACGTGGGACCTTTTCCGAAGCGGCTTCTTGCACACGTTTACAAGCGTCGTGCGAAAAGAGCGAGCCCAAGCACTACTAGAAACCAGAATGCAGCTGCCAAACGAGACGATCGCGATCTTCACGGAAGAGATGGCCCGTCTTTTCCGGCACGCCGACCCGGAAATGTCCGAAGAGAAAAAAGTCCGCTTCCTGATGCGGGGCGTCAAGCAAGAACTTTTCGCAGGACTTATTCGTAACCCGCCGAAGACCGTAGCTGAGTTTTCGGCAGAGGCATCGACGATCGAGAGAACTCTGGAGATGCGCACTCGGCAATATAACCGCCAGGGGCTCACGCCGCAGTACGCCATCCAAGGACTGGATTCCGGCGACCTTCAGGAGACCATCAGGGCCATTGTGCGCGAAGAACTGCGCAAGGTCCTGCCTTCGTCGCAGCCCCAAGTGGCTTCGATCGCCGACATCGTCAAAGAAGAGGTGCACCGATCGCTTGGAGTTCCCGAGCTGCAACCACAATTACCGCAGCCCCAGCCAGAAGCGATGACATACGCCGCCGTCGCACGCCGTCAAGGTTCCCCTCCGCGACCACGCCAGGGCCCTGCAACGACGCAATTCCGTCGTCCGCCGCCGCCAGCACGCGCACCCGTCGCCCAGCGTACCTACGCGAGGAAGACGGACATTTGGCGCGCCCCCGACCACCGCCCGCTCTGCTATCACTGCGGAGAAGCCGGCCATGTGTATCGCCGATGCCCATACCGGGAGATGGGACTGCGAGGCTTCGCCGTCAACGCACAGCGCCCGAGGGAAGGTGAACGCCCTCGTGACATCGCTGACTACCTCGCCGCTACTAAGTGGAGCCCTCGACGACCGTCCCGTTCGCCGTCACCAGGCCGCTACCTGTCGCCGCAGCGCCGACCATACACTGGCCCGGCCCGGGGCCGGTCAGCGAGCCCGTATCCGGAAAACTAAAGGCAGCAACCGATGGAGGTGCGGTTGCTGTTCGTCGAACTGACGAAGATCCTCCGCCGCCGACGAAGACGACGAAGAAACCATCTCGACGACCTAATGACGACACGCCGCCGTCCCGACGAAGTCAGGAAGCCAAGACTACACCAACGAAAGACGACTTGACGACGCGACGTTCCAGCTTCAGTTCAACACGACGCAGCCGTGATCCGACGCCGAGACCTAACTGTAACGCAAGACAAAGAACCACCGACCTCGACGTGCTTCTCGACGGCCACGCAGTCACCGCCTTAGTAGACACAGGAGCCGATTACTCCGTCATGAGTGGACCCATCGCCGCCCAGTTGCGGAAAGTTAAGACTGCATGGGAAGGCCCTCAAATACGCACCGCTGGAGGACACCTGATTACGCCGACTGGGATCTGCACGGCAAGAATTACCGTTCATGACCGGACTTACCCTGCCACCTTCGTTGTCCTCCAACAGTGTTCACGAGACGTCATTCTCGGCATGGACTTCCTGAATCAACATGGCGCAGTCATCGACCTGAAGTCGAAATCGATAACGCTGTCACAAGATCAAGCGATACCGCCGGAGAGCTGTCGTAGTCACCACGCCTTGAGTGTGCTCGAAGATCAAGTGAGCATCCCGCCGCGCGCCAGCATTATTATTTCCGTCGGTACTGAAACACCCGCTGACGTAGAAGGCGTCATCGAGGGCGACCAACATCTACTGCTCGACCGTGAAATTTGCGTCGCAAGAGGAATCGCTCGACTTCACGGAGGACAAGTGGAAGTTATGCTAACCAACTTCAGCCAAGAGTTCAAGCACATCAACAAGGGCACGACAATCGCATACATCGAGGAAATTGTGGAAACCAGCAATGCCTTTGTCCTCTCGGATTCAGCCGCATCTACACCGATGAGCATTGTCCCCGAACCAGACTTCGACGTGAATCCAAGTCTTCCTGTGAGTAAGCAGCAACAGATCAGAAGTCTTCTCCGACGATACAAAGACTGCTTTTCGACGTCATCGAGGATTCGACAAACACCAGTTGCAAAGCATCGCATAATAACCGAAGACAGCGCTCGACCACTCCGCCAGAGCCCTTACCGAGTTTCGACGCGAGAACGTGAAGCTATTAGGCAACAAGTCGACGAAATGCTGCGCGACATCATCCAGCCGTCGAAAAGCCCGTGGGCCTCTCCTGTAGTCCTGGTAAAGGAAAAGGACGGAACCCTACGCTTCTGCGTCGACTATCGTCGACTGAACAAGATCACGAAGAAGGATGTGTACCCCCTTCCACGGATAGACGACGCATTGGATCGGCTCTGCAACGCTAAATACTTCTCGTCGATGGACCTCAAGTCTGGCTACTGGCAAATAGAAGTCGACGAGAGAGATCGCGAAAAGACTGCCTTCATCACGCCGGACGGCCTCTACCAGTTCAAGGTCATGCCATTCGGACTGTGCTCGGCGCCTGCAACGTTTCAGCGCGTCATGGACACGGTGTTAGCCGGACTGAAGTGGCAGACGTGCCTTGTTTACCTGGATGACGTCGTTGTCTTCGCCGGAAATTTCGACGATCACCTTAGGCGGCTTGCGACAGTGTTAGAAGCCATCAAGTCATCAGGGCTCACTCTGAAGCCGGAAAAGTGCCGCTTCGCTTACGATGAGCTCTTGTTCCTAGGCCACGTGATCAGCAAATCAGGAGTACGCCCCGACCCACAGAAGACAGCTGCCATCGCCAAGTTCCCGCAGCCAACCGACAAGAAGGCAGTGCGCAGATTCCTTGGCATGTGTGCCTACTATAGGCGCTTTGTCAAGGACTTCTCACGCATCGCGGAGCCGCTAGCACATCTAACCAAATGTGATGTCGCGTTCAAGTGGGAAACGCCGCAGGCCAAGGCATTTCAAGAACTCAAACAACGCATGCAGTCGCCGCCGGTACTTGCACACTTCGACGAGGACGCCGATACCGAAATCCACACTGACGCCAGTAGCCTAGGCCTCGGTGCCGTCCTAGTCCAGAGGAAAGAAGGACTTGAAAGGGTGATATCGTATGCTAGCCGGTCGCTGTCAAAAGCGGAAAGCAACTATTCTACGACTGAAAAGGAATGCCTCGCCATCATTTGGGCTATAGCTAAATTCCGCCCTTACCTCTATGGCAGGCCATTCAAAGTCGTCAGTGACCATCATGCATTGTGTTGGCTAGCTAACTTAAAGGACCCTTCAGGACGGCTGGCGCGGTGGAGCCTCAGACTACAAGAATATGACGTCACGGTAATATACAAGTCCGGAAGAAAACACTCCGACGCCGACTGCTTATCGCGCGCCCCCATCGATCCCCCGCCGCAAGACGACGAGGACGACGACGCCTTCCTTGGGATAATAAGCGCGGAAGACTTCACTAAACAGCAACGAGCTGACCCGGAGCTAAAAGGCCTCGTCGAGTATTTGGAAGGAAACACCGACGTTGCCCCTAGGGCATTTAAGCGCGGGTTGTCGTCGTTCACGCTACAAAACAACCTGCTCGTGAAGAAGAACTTCTCACCAGTCCGCGCCAGCTACCTTCTTGTTGTACCGTCAGCGCTGCGTCCAGAAATACTGCATGCCCTACACGACGATCCAACCGCTGGGCACCTCGGATTCTCCCGGACGCTGTCGAGAATACAGGAAAGGTATTACTGGCCGCGTCTGACCGCCGACGTCGCCCGTTACGTCAAGACATGCCGAGACTGCCAACGACGCAAGACACCACCGACAAGGCCAGCAGGATTACTACAGCCGATCGAACCTCCTCGCCGACCATTCCAGCAGATTGCGATGGATTCGTTGGGGCCGTTTCCGATATCAACATCCAGGAATAAGTGGATCGTCGTGGCGACGGACTATCTCACCCGCTTTGCTGAAACTAAAGCTCTACCAAAAGGCAGCGCAGCCGAAGTGGCGAAATTTTTCGTCGAGAACATCCTGCTGCGACATGGTGCCCCAGAAGTCCTCATCACCGACAGAGGAACGGCTTTTACAGCAGAGCTCACCCAAGCCATTCTGCAGTACAGCCAGACAAGCCACAGGAGGACAACTGCCTACCATCCGCAGACGAATGGTCTCACGGAGCGCCTGAACAAGACCCTCGCCGACATGCTAGCAATGTACGTCGACGTCGAACACAAGACGTGGGACGCGATCCTGCCGTACGTAACCTTTGCGTACAACACGGCGGTGCAAGAAACAACACAGATCACGCCGTTTAAGCTGGTTTACGGCAGGAACCCGACAACGACGCTCGACGCCATGCTGCCCCACGTCACTGACGAAGAGAATGTTGACGTCGCTAGCTATCTCCAGCGCGCCGAAGAAGCCCGACAGCTCGCCCGCCTGCGAATCAAGAGCCAGCAGAGGACCGACAGCCGACACTACAACCTCCGACGACGCTTCGTCGAGTACCAGCCTGGCGACCGTGTTTGGGTCTGGACCCCGATACGCCGACGAGGACTCAGTGAGAAACTACTCCGACGCTATTTCGGACCCTACAAGGTCATCCGACGTATTGGCGCTCTGGACTATGAGGTCGTGCCAGACGGCATTTCGCATTCACAGCGGCGCCGCGCACGATCTGAAGTGGTCCACGTCGTGCGCCTTAAACCCTTTTACGGACGCTGACGAACTTTGTTATTTTATTTGTTCTTTTCTTTGCTACGAGTGCTTTTGTTTATTAACTTCGTTTGTTTGCAGCATCGGGTCGATGCTTTTTAAGAGGGGGGTATTGACACGTGTGCTTATCTTTATCGGCCGACCACGTTTCGCCGCTTAACAACTGTAATCGCACAGCGAGGGACGCGCCTGCATGTATGCGACGTTTCTGGAAAGTTATCGATGCTTCTACCCGGCTGTCTGTTGTCGCCGAACCTTGTGTTATCTGATTTCATCGCGTGACTCGAATGTTGTAGAACTTTGTGGAAGGCATGCGGGTCCCAACGATTAGTCTGGAACATTCGATGACTGCTCTATAAAAGCCGACGCGCTTGACCCGCTGATCAGATTTTCGACGATCGCCGACAGTGTTCGCCGCTATCGTTGTGCTATAAGTGTAGCCTGTTTTTGTGGGCACAGGTTCGCCCAATAAAAGTTAGGTTTGTTCTTCACAGTATTGCTACTGTGTTCTTGAACGTCACCACCACGTGACAATATGACACTGAGGCGGCCATAGAACCAGGGCATCTATGAGAATGTGCCGCTGGATGCTGCCATCAGTGATGAACGACCACAATGCAGCCTGCACCACAGCCTCAAAGCAACCTTTGGAATGCACAACCAGACGCTAGCATTAGTGGCACTGGTGCAGCATACAGAAGCATGTGTCAGTTACATGGTGGGGAGCATACAAATATTCATCTAGGATGTAGTGAAGTGTATGGAAAGACTCGGGTACAGCGAAAGCATGACGCCTTTGCGCAAAGTCCTTGGTCAATTTCGGGCAGTGGCAAACCAGGGCCAGCACATAATTAAGAATTTGTCTTACTCCATTATATTCTTTTCTTTGTCACCTACCACTCACGACCAGCCAATCGTGGTAATATTGCAGGCGTAGCACCACTTGGACGATTGATGAAGCACAACAACGAAAAGAACTGGAATATGAATGTTGCAGCATAACAGCCTACACTCGTAAGACTCCTGAAGGGTTTGAGAACTCCTTCATACAGCTTCGCTGTCTTTGGTGTATGGATTGATCAGATTAACATACATCTGCAAAGGTTCTTTCGGTCCCAACCAAAAGGTGAGTATTGCAAAATGTACACTGGGTGAGAACCAAAGTCCAGATACCACCGCGATCTCCCCAGCACTCACTTTATGGCAGGAGAGGGTCCGGAGCCACCACGAATGAGCAGGAGGGCCTCCTCGTATGAGGGTGGATCCTCTTCCGTGGTGGCCATCAGCAGTGGAAATGCTGCAGCTGTTGTTGACCCGTGGCACATGGGAGAGTTGTAGCCTGTGGCCACCGCCTCGTATGGAGGTGGTAGGGATGCCGCCCTCTGTTGAAGGCCCCTGCAATGGAGGAAAGAGGACAGTTTAGTCCAGTTCAATTGCCTTTTGAATTGCCTATCTAAATGTGTGCCTGCACAAGCCATCTTGCATAATTATTTACTGGCCAAACTATGAACATTAAAATTCACAAAATCATGTGAACATGACACAGTATGGGGGTGGGAGGAGTAGCATGCATTTTTTTAAAGCTTGCCCTGAGGTTCAAAGTATAACACTGCAACTTCTTGAGTGAAGGCAAAACCAACAAACAGACAACGACAGATGCAAGTTATACTTTGAATCAGGCAGAACCAACTAGCCTGGCTATTAAGTTGTTTTGAGCAAACACCTTTTAAGAGATACATATGCACTTTATTAGCAATTATTTACTGTCAGGCACAGCAAACAAGCAGTATCAAACTCGGAACAGTAAAGATTGACAAACACAATGTTTTTAGATCACGGTGCCTTTTCCAGAAAATTTGCCATTGCCCATTTCATCTGATTCAGAAACCTGCCTGTATGAACTTGCTTGAAAAAAGTACTTTCCTTGCATCCCTTCACCAACAAAAGACTTCCAATGGAAGGTTCAGGAACTGCGAGCACAAGCTTCTCATAAAAAGAATTGATTTGTCGTAAATATTGACGCAGCATTTGTAAAACTGTAAAATGTGCCGAAATTAGTAAATATTACGAAAAATTCTGGACAGCTGGCAGGTATGCAATAAAGAAAGAGAGGTGCAACTTGCTCTTTCAGCTAAGCTGGCGCTTGAAGGCAATGTATACACAACTGGGAATTTCCATAGAACTACAGGAATGGCCATCTGGTGGATTCTATCTACGAATAAAGCCGCCTTTCACTGTAGCTTTTCTTGGATGCAAGCCATGGTTAAAGCTAGACTACATCCTGTCAAGTTCATGCTCTACTTGTTTTTTGGTTTCAAGCTGTCCATGCCTCAAATGGTCCCTGCCCAACCAGTTGAACTTGCAAGTGGCTCGCACCGCAATTCTTTTGTCTCACAATAAGTCTTAGCAACAACTGGCCTAAGTGTCTGTCAACTTACAGCACAACTGAGTAGAACACCCAAAGATTTCAATGCCAGACAATGGGAGTGGTAGTGGGGTTGCTATAATAAAAGGTGCTAGCTGTCGAATTATGCCATGTTTCTAGATTTTATCATGTTTCCTCATTCAACCCAATCAGCAAGCAGCTAAGTGCCACCCCCTAAGCCGATCAAAGTGGACAAGAGTGGGAAATAGCACTAAAATATCCAGAATAATGCCCTCAGTCTGTTTGCAACCAAATTATTCTCCTTAAAGGGACACTAAAGCGAAACAATAAATCAGTTTAAATTAATAAACCATTGCTTGAGAACCCTGCAGGCAGTCATATCAAAATAATAGTTTCATTATTAGATGAGAAAATGAAGGTTGAAGTATCAGTATTTGAATTTCATGCCGAAACCCTGATGTTGGCACGCCAGTATGACGTCAGGGATTCTAAAGTATGTTTTCGCATTTGGGCCGCATTGGCTGAGTAAGGGTTCCCAAAACTTGCCATGTTTATTATTTGGTTCCTTTAGAACATCATGTAGTCAATCTGTATCGCTATATAATTAGGTAGGCCCTAGAAGATGCCATAAAAATCCATGACCTCACAGGTGCAAGAACTGCAAGTAGGTGTTGCCACCAGTCTTTCGTTCTTGGGCTTTTTCTGGCTTACCAAGTGTCTTATCATGGTAAGAGTGGTGTTCTTGGTGTCGTAGAAAGGTAATTTACTGATGCAGAAGAACTCATTTTTCCCTTCAGTGCCCCTTTAAAGTTACAAACTCTTACCTACTCTGCAGTAATTCTGGTCAGGAAACCTTTTGCATCTTTTCAAGAGAAATACCACTGCTGTGCAGAAACAGGCAAAGAGGTGCAAGGAATTATTGCATTGGCTGCACTTAATCCAATGCAGCTGCTGTCTGCACGGTATGCACAAACAACGATACTCTCAACTGTCATGTTAACAATAATGAATCCTCCAGAAGCTGTGTGAGGAGGCATTCACAACGAAACATACCAGTGGAAGACATACCTCAACAAGCCTGGCTCCACGGCCACGAGATGGAGCTCCTGGAAATAGATATCGCACACATTAGTCGACAGAATTTGAATGTCCAATGCTAGTTAACGATGTGTGTCACATCGCTGCCACCGGTCAAAAGAAATGTTGTAGATCCATCGCCATGGCCACCATGAGTGGCGCCGGCTAACACTACCCAGGTGATATCTTGTGCACATACGTAAACAGCCAATAACGCGGACGTGGGAATGGCCGCCACCATAACTTAACAGGTAGAGCAACGCACATGTAATGCGGAGGGTGTAGGTTCGGCTCCCACCAGGAGCAAATTGTTTTTTTTTTTCGTCCACTTTGATTTCACTTTATCAATTCTACTGGCCAATTTAAAACAACAAATAATTCACCCTATGCTTTCCTCAGCTTCATTTACTGTTGGGTGCATATGGTTGTGATTAACAAAAATCGGGCCCGTTGATTCCCCTTCACCTCTTTCTAAGGAGAGATGTGCACTTCAACCTACAAGATCAGTGAGGCAATAACACATCACTGGCAAACTGCTTGAATGCTTTGACAGCGAAAGTTAGGCATGTTTCTAATGCGCCATACAATATTGCTACAAGACACTCGTCAACAAAGAAAATGACCACCAAACTGAGCACAATGATAAACATTGCCTTTGATAAATGACAAACCCTTGCAGAATGACAAAAGAAAAAGGAATCCTATTTTTTTTCTGCAAGGGAAGGGGGAGGGGACATAACAACATAAGAAGTAGCTCCGAGTGGCTGCGCGTGTATAATTACGAACATGTATTACGTCTTGCCACAGTGGTCCCTTTCCACAATTAATATGCATTACCACATAACAATACTGTATAGCGGCGGAGCTGACTTAAGAGAACCGGTCATTATGCAACACATATTAGCCCTTTGCCTCGTGCACCCTCAACACGTCTCTATTTGAAGCAAGCTGGGTTAGGCCTACAGTGCTTACACACAAATGGCTTGGAATTTAACGCGAGTTCAGCTAGCTACCCAATGCATAAGGGAAACTAAATATGACTGTGCTGCATGACCAATTTTTTTTTTTTCCCGCCGTGATGTTGGGGAAGTCTCTCAAGAGGTTTATGGCCATATCCACAAAATCGGGAGTCCCCGGACAAATCAGGAGAGTTGGCAGCTATGAAGTACCCATGCTGCAGCCTTTCAGCATCAGAAGACTTTCCATAGGATGTTTGGAGACTGACAAGCAAAACTTCTTGTCAAACAGAACTGATTTTTTGCAAGACATAACACAAGCTTTGTAAACTTGTAAAATGAGCCCAAGATTGTAAACTTTACAGAAAATTCGGGAGAGTTCCTTGGTATGTATTACCCTAAATGGTAAGGAAAAGGTAGTGCCAATTATTGGTTTCTGAATGTTTTATCCAATCATTAAATCAACTTTTGGCTGAAGAGCATACAAAAGTATGATATAAAGAGTGGATTTCTTTATTGAAAATGAGAAATTCTTTGAATGAATTATTCTGTCTGTTTCATGCTACTTTTATACAAGCTATGCCACTTATTTGGTCTGGTTCTGAGAAGGCCATCTGCTTGTTTGCCCGGATTCATTTGCCTGCACTGAATTCCACACGTAACATACCTGCAAACATTCACTTGTGGCTGTAGCTCTTCTGTGACAAGTGCTCATTTTACTGCAACGCAGATGTCAGTCCGACATTTGTGAAAGACTACTCGCAACCCTTCACATTCGTGAAACCATGTTACAGTAAAAATATGCCACAGTGGTGTTCAAATAATGAGATAGCCAGCTCAAATCAAATATGAACATTCAGGAAAACCGAACTTTGAATATCAAAACAAACTTGAAATGTTTTCTAGACTTAAACAAAAAAGTTTATATGCTTTCTCTAGCTCCATTGTATGTTTTCTTCATACGGTTATAAGGAAGAAAAAAAAGATTGAGCCCCTCGTTTCCTCTTACTTTTCTCGCTCATTGCATACTGAAGGCCTTGGCTTTGCCTGTCTCGATGCAATGAGGTAGCATAGAAGGGTTTTTGACCATTTGCCTGCCCTTGAGCACACATACTATATGACTCCGACGATTAAAGGAATGTTCCACATTTGCTGCCAGTGCTACCGCGAGCAGCACTGTCTAACAGTCAGAGGGGTAACCTTGCACGTATGTATAAATACCGAAGAAAGTATACGGGAGGATAGCTGCCACGATAGCTTAATTCTCAAAAGCAATGAACGCATTATGCAGACGCTGCTAGTTTGGCTCCCACCAGCAGCAAGCTATCACTTCGCCCCTTGCCCATTTCCTCGTTATTTCCACATGTCAATTACTGATAATTAATTTTTTGTATGATTTCTCCATATTACTCTGTTTTATTCAGATGGTTGTAAACAAAAGTAAAAATGTTATCAAATGTGCAAGAAGATTGTATGATTAAAAAAGGCTTATTGACGTCATTTGATACGTGCATGTACTGCCGTTCACAAATGGATGTCCAGTCAAAAGAGAAGCTTGCATATCACGAACAACTACCGTTTCAGTTATCTCGTACACCATCACATTACAACAATCAAACAAAGAATATGCAAGCAAAGAATATGCAAGCGCCTCAAAAGAAGAACATAGTGTAGTGTTTGCTAAACAATATTAGCGTAAAATGTTCATTAATTCAACTAAGTTCATTCAATTTTTCGATTAATTGGATCCTGACCAGAGCTCCTGGCCAGTGCCAATACATTTCTACCACTAAAACCATCCTTATCCCAATCCTGTAATTGGCCTTTACGGTATAATTACAACTTTATAGGTCAGCACAAGTGAGTCTGACCCCAATAGTGACCCCAATAGCAGCAGTGTCTGTCATGGTGACGCTTTGGGGACAGCAAGTGCATCAAATGCATATCCTCTTTCACTGAAAACAACTATTTTCAGCCTGCCCTGAGAAGATATTTAAGTGAAAACAGTAGCTCACAATTTTGAATGATTACAGCGTTTACCAAATTCTGATGCACCTTTCTTTCCAAGAAAACTGGTATGAAAATTGCATGCACATTGCTAACAGACGCAAAACCAAAACCACGTTCATGGCATTCACAAGCCTACCATCAAAGCCAGCCTAGAAGATGGTGAAGAACAGGTTCTCACATAGTATGACGATGGCGACACGTCACTTTCAGTTTTTGATTATAAAACCTCCTTTAAAAGACAAGTTATTTTATATGCTAAGCAACTCATGTTGTGTTGTTTTTCTTCCGACATTCCGGAGAACTCCATGGGTCACAGGATGAACTAGCAAAGCAGTTAGTCTAGCCATGGGCCACCACCGTTTGATAAATGCAGGATATCAGAGACGCAATAGACTAAGGACCGTAATGATATCTTGTGGTTTACAAACAGGGATAAAGTGTCTTCTGAGAGGAACAATGATAGACATTAAATGCAAACAAATTTTCATTCTGTGAAAGAAAAATTAGCTGGTTCCCATCTTTTTCTTATTGCTGGAATCGGAGCCATGCTACATTTTTCTTGGTAGAAAATCAAGTGCACAGTACATTTCTACTCTGTTTAGGAGCTCTCATGTCATTTCTGTTTTCTATTTTGAATTTATAAAAGGTGCGTGTGTGCATGATATACAGGAGTGTGTTATAGAGACCAGATTATAACCAAATGCCCATTTGTTCCCACACATAAAGGCCCCATCATTTCGGTGTACAAGCACGAATTGAGGCTTAAAAAAAATTTATGGAGCCTTTAAGTGCCAAAACCAAGATATGATTATGAGGCACACCGTAGTGGGGGACTATGGATTAATTTTTACCACCTGGGGTACCACGTACCTACCCATGGCGTGGTACATGAGAATTTTTGCATTTCGCCTCCATAGAGATGCGGCCTCCATGGCTGGGATTCAATCCCGTGCCCTCGGGTGTGGCACAAATTATGGGTTAAGATGTGGCTTAGCACTGACATTGACACTGACTTAACACTGATTGAACATAAATGCCTATTTCCATTGTTTGTGCCTATATAGGCCAATTTTCGCTTTTAGCACTTCAATATGCTTTTTTGGGGGAGCCTGTTTATTGCGATGGTCACTCCAGGTGAATTTTCACTGGAGTTGTTGATGTCGCCATGAGGTTATGCATAAAGTCCAAGTGTGCTAAGATTGCGGCTGCACGCCTTATGCTGTAGGCGTGAGGGTGAGCTGCGAAGGATGGTGGCTTGTTGTGCACCGTCTTCATGTGTGCGCAATGGAGGGGCAGGGGGGGGGAGCCAGGTGAGAGCGCACCTCCCTCTTTTAGCCCTACCTTGGAGGTAGCTTGTAGTGGGTGCAAAAGCTAGGCCAGCCTCAGGTATCTCATGTGCGTTAAAGCGAGAGGCTGTATGAAGGAAAATTCACTCACTGCTGCTTCCACTGCGACGATCATCTGTGGTCATCCAGTGAGATCAGTTCGTGTTTGCCTGTGCATGAGTGACCCCTGCTTGTTAATTTAATTTGTGAGTAAATTTTAACTGCAACTTAAACAGCCAATAAGACGACAAACCTTACTTCGTGTAGTTGTCAATACTTTGCTATCATTACTAATGCTTCGCCTTTTGGGCAAAACTGCGACATTTCTGGCTTCAAAAGCACATTGGCTTACATGGAGTTCGTACACAAAACTTTACTAAAAAATCAAAGACAATTGAAGGATTTCAAGGATGCTAAAGCCCAAAATTCAAGGCAGGGGAACATACCTAATGAACACATTTACTAGAACATAGTAAGATTTCCTCCTCAGCTGCAATTTCTTGCAGCTAGGCAGCTATAGAGTTCGATGAACTTCAATCTCTTCTGTTACTTTTCAATGTTGACTTCCCTATCACAGTGATGTCAATTGCCTTCTAGAATGATGCCTAGTGGTGTATGGCCTTGTGCGGATGACTTAGTGGTGACTTAGCATGAATGGTAAGTATGGCTTAATGGTGTATGGTGTTAAAGCCAAATGTATGAAGCTCACTTTTCTTTAGGCATTTCTAGAGCGTAGGGCTCGAAATGAGCCATGATGACTGCAGTGAGTACCAGCTAGCAATACAACAAAAATAGTGGTACGGCTTGGTCGCTTGATCTGGCCTCCTACAATTCCACGATGGCAACGACACTTTAAACTAGCTTGACACTGATGGCTGTGGACACGCCACATGGCATCACTCAGCGACACTCTGAAAAGAAAACACCAAGGATTGTTTCGATAGACATGGCCATGGCATAGCCCCGATGCCGAGATTGTTACTTCAATGTTAAAAAGTCGTGCCCAACCTCAATTTAAACGCAATTGAAGGCACACATTTACTTTAAAGGAGTTTTAAGGGCCCTTGAATCTCTTTTTCCAAATTCAAGAATATCCAAGGATTTCAAGGAAGCAAATGAACCCTGCTCTCTTGTTTCCTCAAGACATGGCAGCATTAACACGCGTTGCTGTTAATGGCAACGCGCCGGGCAATTTGACCTAAAAAGTAAATGCTTACGTAGACGTTAGTTGAACTTATAAGGGTCTCTCCCCACCTGCCTGACACTGACCAGCATTAAAAGAGAAGCAGAGCACCAAAGGTCTCCTTCTTCATCAGCGGGCACACGCAACTATGTTACAATGCAGTTGGGGATTTCGGAGAGAAATGCGCAGCACTTGAGAACGGTGTACTGAAGACTACAGCCTGGAAACACTGCAGACTCTGACTGCGCTTCGTGTATGTTAGGCAGAATTATGCAAGCCAAGTCCGCAGGAAGCATTGTTGACTCTAGTTACGGGGTATAATTTTCCGGTGCCTCTGGTCCTTATGTTGTTGTCCAGATAAGCTAGCCAATGGTGGTTCATTGAAAAAACACGAAAAAAGTGCATATCTGCCACTGTTCTGCGGCACACTAGTCACGCCTTGGTTTTTGTAAACAAGCATTTGTGCTCGACACCAAAAAAGCTTCTCAGGCAAGTTGTCGAACGACAGAAAGGAAAGCAGTAGGAATATGCATGGACTAGGGATGGCAAACTTTTCCACAGAAAAATTAAGCTTCACGGGTACTGCGCATATCTGTGTTTCAAGACACTGAAAACATAAGAGCAGCGCTCCCACGTGTGCATTAGGCTTCATCCCTGTTGCACCAATTAAACATGTCTGGAAAGTTGTTCGCACCATGCGAAGTTTGTAAAGAATTTCCTAAGAGGACTAAGTGCACATCTTTCTTACATTTAAGTACACAGTCTGCATGCAATAAAGAACATGACTTAAATGCATTGCTTTCTCTGGCATTTTAGTTGATGCTGTTATGCTGTGCAAAATATGGTATTGCAATGAAGGAGAAGTATTGCAAATACCAGGCTATGTCTGTCATTATCTGAATCAATGCAATAAGAAAGGTAGCAGTGTTCTATTGTTGACTAGAAATGGCCTGCAGTGCGAATTGTTGAACGATTTTAATCAAATTACTGCTGATTTTGAATATTTGATTGTTCTTCATGATTTTAGCATTTTTTCTGTGTTGTATCGCCCTTCAGGAGGAACTGCAGTTAGTTTTCTGAAGTACAGTGATGATCTGTTATCCAGGGTTAACAATAAGAACTACAGTTTAGTTTTGGGTGGCGACATAAATATTAACATAAATATGATCAATACCCGGGCAAGGGAACAAGAGTTTAGCATCAGCAGTTAGCCTCTATAGTCTGCGAAGGAGTAAGTTTACTTAGGTCAGTTAAATCACAGGGAACCCTGATCATGAGAAGGAAATTCACAGAAGAATAAAAATGGGTTGGCGTGCGTATAGCAGACATTGTCAGCTCCTGACTGGAAGCTTACCATTATCGTTGAAATGGAAGGTGTACAATCAGTGCATTTTACTGGTGCTGACATATGACTTGGAGACTGACAAAGAAGCTTGAGAGCTAGTTAAGGACTGCGCAAAGAGCGATGGAATGAAGAATGCTAGGCGTAATGCTAAGGGACAGAAAGAGAGCAGTTTGGATCGGAGAGCAAACGGGTATAGCCGATATTATAATTGACATTAAGAGAAAGAAATGGAGCTGGGCAGGTCATGTAATGCGCAGGTTAGATAACCGTTGGACCATAAGGGTTACAGAATGGGCACCAAGAGAAGGGAAACGCAGTTGAGGACGGCAGAGAACTAGGTGGGGCGATGAAATTAGGACATTCACAAGCGCTAGTTGGAATCGGTTGGCGGTGGACAGCGATAATTGGAGATCACAGGGAGAGGCCTTCATCCTGCAGTGGACATAAGATAGGCTGATGATGATGATGATAAATATTAACCTTTTGCACGATAGCCCACTTCACAGAAACACACTGTGGATAGTTGAATCAAATGCATGAATTAATACAATTACTAGTCATACTCATACAAGGTGTCTGCAAAAGTATAATCATTGTTTTCATCACAAATTTTGATAACAAAACGTTGAGTCAGGTGTAATCACTGCTAACGTAACCAATCACAAGACTGTTTTTTACTTGCTAATTCATCTGTGTTGTCCTGGAATCTTTGCAAAGCTATACTTCACATTTCAAGACATTGCTATGCATGAGCCGGGTGAGGAGAAGAGGAGGAAGACGTTAGCTGGCACAGCCTCGGGACGCCATTTTTACTTCACCATCAACCTCGTCCTTTAAATAAAGCCGGTTCAACATTAACCGTAACAGTTTTGTGGTGGAGGTGCGGGATACTTCGACCAAGATGACGGAGCTGCTGCAGCAAGTGCCACGCCGGAGCCGACGCCTCGCTCGACTGCCTCCGACACCACTTAAGAACACCCTTCTCTGGCTGCTCCACTGTGAACAACCGGCACCTGGATGCATCAGATGGAGCCCCGCCCTTTCTCAGGAAAATTCGGCGAGGACGTGGAGGAATGGCTCACCAACTACAAGCGTGTGAGTAAGTACAACGGCTGGAACTCCACGGCTCAGCTCAACAATGTTGTTCTGTTCCTTACTCACACTACGTCAGTGTGGTTCGAGTACCATCACAACATGGGACAGCTTGACCTCACAGAGTGCATTGGCGATTCCACCATGAAAAGGAAGCAGGCGGAGCAGACATTGCTTCAGCACGCTCATGTCCCAGGTGAGACCTGTACTACGTACATAGAGGCGATCCTGAAGCTTTGTAAAACAGTCAATCCTCGAATGTCCGAAGAGGTAAAAATTGGACACCTTCTCAAAGGCATAGCCAAGGATGTTTACACTTATTTAATCGGAAAGGAGAGTCTCACCTCGGTTGTCGACCTCAACAAGCATTGCAACACATTTGAGGTCTTGAAGCTGCGCCCTATCATGCAAAGTTTGGCAGGTTAGCGAATGTCACAACAGTGACAAGCGTTGATAATAACGACAATTATAAGACAAATTGTCTGCGAAGAACTTGAACGACACACCAAAGGGGCGGATGTCAAACAGCTTGGTTGCACTTCCAACCAACCTCAAGAACATGCATCTGCTGTGTCCACATTGTCTGTCATGCCAGGCGTTGCAGACTGTCGAGTCAATCAGCTGCGACAGCACCGACGTTCCTTTCCAGACGACATGACGCACGATCAACGAACTCGTCGAGCTTCAACCACGAATCGGAATTCGGAAGATCGCGTTTATTATTCGCAGCGTCACAGGGTTTACCCCGAGGCTTACAACGTCGGTCGCGCATCGCCTGTATGTTACAGCTGTGGCGCCTCAGGACACATTGCTCGTTTTTGTCACCGGCGCTGACAGACAACAACTTATGGTCCACCACCAGCTGAGCCTAATTTTGAACGTGCCAGTTATGACGACCGTTGGCCAACAGACCCTGATACTGCAAACACCACAGGCACGCCACCGCGGAATACCTTCCGTCAATATAGTAGAAGGAGTGGCTTGCCAGCTTCAGACTGCAGCCTCACGCCCCCAACCAGTCGCCAACGCTATTCACCATCACCATGGCAACATGCTATGTCACCACCACCGTCGGGAAACTAGCCAGCGTGGCTGATGGAGGTAAGGTCGCCGGACAGTCCGAGTCTCTGTGAAATACTCCTCTGCCTATTATGATGGTGAAGAACAAAGTGCGTGTGTTAATTGATAGTACTATACCTGCAACAGCATTATTGGATACTGGTGCTACCGTTTCCGTCATGAGTGTGACTTTCAAAGAGAGGCTGGGTCAGAAAGTTATGTTCCCGTGGAATGATGGTGTGACGTTTCGTGGTGTCAGTGGAGAGTGCCTAGTTCCCCTTGGTATTTGTGTTGCAAGTGTTTTATTCGGAGGAGAGGATGTTAAAACAGAATTTCTCGTACTACCGCGGTGCACTCATATGTGATTCTCGGGATTGACTTTCTTCAGGATTGTGGTGCATCCGTTAACTGTGGCACAGGTGAAATTACTTTGAATAGCACGCTTCTCGCCATCCTTGCCGACACAACCTTACCAGAGAAAAACTATTCTGTTGTTTCGAACTATTTGCTGCTACCGCCTTGGTTGCTGTCACGTATCCCTGTCAATTTCGCTGCTGCCGACCTTTCATCGTTTGACGCGCAAGTCCAGCCACTTACGTTCAGCTGTGCAAAGAAAGATGTACTTGTACCACGCTCTCTGTTGAGAGCAGTGAATGGCGCCTCAAATTTGTGGACTTTCAGTTGTTCTTGCGTCCCTGCTGTCCTCCCGCGTGATATGAAGCTCGCTGAATTTGACAAGATTACTTGCAGCTTCATTGCAGTTCTAAGCGAGGAGGAGCAGTCTCATACTAGCGATGCCCACCGAAGCACTTCTGAAGAGCAGATCCTACGGATGATCAACAAGGCGCTGCCCTTACATGAGCACCACGCTCTCACATAAGTTTTGTGGGCACATCTTTCTGTGTTCAATTTCACACAAGGCGACAAGCAGGCTTCACTCCCGCGTTCTCGTGCTCGCCACAGAATTGACAACGGATCTGCGCACCCCATTTGGCAAAAGCCTTACCGTGGTTCTTCAACAGAGAGGACAGTTATCGCTGAACGGGCAAAAGACATGCTATGAAAAAGTGTTGTTCAAAAGTCCTCTAGTCCGTGGGCAGTCCCAGTAATCTTAGTAAAAAAGAAGGAAGGATCGTGGCGGTTCTGCGTTGATTACAGGAAACTGAACGCGGCCACCAAAAAGGATGTGTACCTACTTCCTAGAATTGATGATGTCATCGATTGTCTACATTCCGCTGCCTACATTTCATCACTGGATTTGCGATCGGGGTATTGGCAGATACCCATGTACCCAGACGATAAGGAGAAAACGGCCTTCGTGACACCAGACGGTCGCTATGAATTTAACGATGTGCTAATCGGCCTTTGTAACGCGCCAGCAACATTCGAACGATTCATGGACGCTATCCTCCAAGGACTTAAATGGAAAATTTGTTTGTGCTACCTCGACGATGTGGTGATTTTTGGCAGCACATTGAGTGAGCATAACAGTCGTCTCAGTCTTGTCCTGGATTGTGTCAAACAAGCCGGCTTGATCCTAAATTCCAAGAAATGTCGTTTCGGGGAAGCCGAGACGTTAGTACTTGGGCATCTGGTCGTCAAAAATGGTGTGAGGCCAGATCCATGGAAGATTGAGGCAGTCAGCTCCTTCGAAGCACCGAAGTCAGTGCAGGAGTTGAGGAGTTTCTTGGGCCTGTGCTCCTATTTTCGTCGTTTCATCCCAAGATTCGCCGACATGGTGAACCCCCTAACATGTCTTCTCCAAAAAGCCGTCCCTTTCAACTGGACATCTGCTTTCGACGACGCATTCCGCCAGCTAACGTCTTCCTCCTCTTCTCCTCGCCCGGCTCATGCTGTAGCATTCACACTTGAGAATTCCATTCACTTGAGAACCCATTCACACTTCAGAAATTTCGCAACTAAATATTATGGACAAACTGGCAAGATGCATATAATAGAAAAGACTGGGACAAGGCATACAAATAGTTTTTATGAGCTTTTGAGGACGCTTGCACAAATACATTTAAATGCAAAAATAAAAACCATAAAAAGCAAGGAAACTTTGGATTACTGACAGTACGTCGAATTTGATAAAAGAAGATGATGTTTTCAAATAATTCCTAGGCACAAGGACTGCAACAGATTTAGCAGAGCTTAAATAACTCCGGAATAATGTTGATGGCATTGTAAGAGTAGCGAAAGAGCAATATATTGAGAAATTATTTAATATGCAAATGATGAGAGCCAATATTACTTGGGAAAGAAAAACTGAAGTGATTAATTGGTGTAAATAAGCAGCCAGACAGACTGTAAGAGTTAGTAATGAATAATTAGCTGACACCAGGCACAGCATGGGCTGACACATTCAACAATTATTTATGTTCCCAGTAAATCATCGCGTGCAATCCTCGCTGCATAGAATACGTAAAAACAAAAAGTGTTGAAACTGCATTCCTAAGCCCCGCTAACGCTCATGAAATCTACAGCACATTTTAAAGCCTTCACAACAGCAGTAGTTGTGGCATTGATGATTTGCAGATTCGTCCAGCAGAGCATGTCTATGCCTAATCTGTCCTGTCTTGTAGCATGGATCATGTGTACAATCTTTCATTGGTGAATGGCATGTTTCTGCATCGCAAAGCAAATCGCAAAGGTAACAGCAAATTTAAAATCTGGCTATATAAACAAGGACTAATTATAGGCCAATTTCTCTCCTGGCTATTTTTCTCTAAATGTCTTGAGAAGTTTATTAATACAAGAACAACCTCATTTTGTAGCAAGCACAATGTGATTACAGATTACCAGTTCGGGTTTACAAAAGGTCACCGGATGGAAGTAACTTTACTGTTGCAAAAGACGTCATTCTGTGAAGCTCTGAAGAAAATTCACTCGCACTCGGCATCTCTATTAATTTTTCAAAGGCTTTCAATACTATTAATCACAGTAGCCTACTAACAAAACATGACATTTATGGTTTGAGGGGAACATTTCTGAACTTAATTACAGAAGTTATTTAGAGTACAGACATCAGAACATTATTATATGTGACCAGTGTTCAAATAATTTGCCTGTATTCGCTCAGGTGCCTCAAGGAAGCAATCTAGGGCCATTATTGTTTAACCTATACATAAACGATACAACTAACATCAACAGCACAGCACAATATGTTATCCGTGTTGATGACACTAGTTTACTTAAAGCTTCTAAAAATGTGCAAGATCTGCTAAGTACTGCTAATGCTACACTGGAACAAATAAATAAACGGAGCTCATTAAACTCGTGAACTATCAATGCTACCAAAACAATAGGTGTGTTCTTTCAGTCAAAGAACAAAGGGCAGAGCACTGATGGACGTCTAAATATAAGAACTTCTATGGTAGAGTTAGTACCATCAGTTAAAAGCTTAAGCATAATTTTCCAAGAGAATGCGCTGTTAAATGGCCATGTTAACATCATTACTAACAAGCTCACTCGAGTTGTTGAGATAATAATAAGACTATGCTCCCTGTTACCATTAAGAGTAAAGCTCCTACTTTGTAATTCTCTTTTCTATCTCATGTAAATTATTGTCATCTCGTATAGGGTAACATGACCAGCTGTAACGTCGACATTCTTGTTTTATTGTCAAAGAAACCCATCCGTGTAATTTCAAACTTTTCATTCGATGCACAAACTGACCCTTTCTTCATAGATTAGATATAATTCTTATCAAATTGTCTATGACACAATTCTACAAAAATTACTTTTTAATGAAAAAAAAAAGCAATGTCAACTTTCTTCAAATACCAGTCGAAACTAATATTGAACACAAGCAGCTGAAGCACACGACACAGAGAAACTTGGCATTTTGAACATTCAAAAACAAACTACAGGACTCAACTGCTGTGCCGTGCGTTACCATAATTGCTTAAGTCTCTTCATTATTAACAAGAGTTCTTATCCTTTCAATTATGTGTCTAAACTTGTCATTAACAATTTTATTTGCATGTGCTATGTGTCCTCTGTTTGTTTTCTTTTTCTGTTTCAATCAACATGTAGTTTAAGCAGCAATTGCACAGTGGCGTACTTATAGATGCATTTCTATTAATGCTGTTTTATAGGGGCCCCTCACCAGGCCTGGTCCTTTTGAGCTAACAAGCGCAGAGCATACAATGTGCGCTGACGATCGAGTTTGCAAAGAATTAGATTGCTACGTGCTGCGGAAATGTCTGAAATTTCAATCCGAATGCCGTTTTCCCTATCCCTCGTGGCAACCGTGCTCCAAGCTGGACGGTGACATACTCATGTCCGTAGTGTGACGTCGCTCGTCGTGACACGTGACTTCGAGAATTATTCAAGGCAGCATCTCTTAAATGTGTGATCTGTTGCTTGAATTGATCAACTGAAGTTTAGAGAAAAAATAAAATATACAAATGGAATGTCTGCACGTTTTTCTGTTTTACTTCGCACCAAAGCAAGAGAGATGTACTTCCGCTTCGTCTGCTTGTTCCCACGGTCATGCACTCACGTGCACAGGTAACGAAACTATACCATTTTCTACCGTGTTTGAGCGTGCAATCATGCTCTGTGATCCGTTTGTTCTACCTAAGTAATTGTGTAGCACTGAATTATACCGCTAGTCATGTGTCCTTGTGTACAGCGTGCAAAATCGAGCCCTGCGCGAAATGAGACAACAGCTTGCACGTGTGATGGCGTCTGAAAATACGCAGTGCCAAAAAAAGAAAAAAAAAGATGAAGGCATGGCCCGTGACGCATGCGTCATGGAAGCATGTGTCACGGAATTCTCGAGGTCCGGTATGGGAGAACGCAGTTAAGGAATTTCTCTTGCGGAGGCTAGACGGGGCGAGTGGAGAGAGTGTCTTGCTTGGCAGTGGAGCCTGCCTGCTGAAATCATGGGTTCGCGGCACTGAAATATTTCGATCGCGGCTACTAACGAGCTGATTTGAAAAATTTTTGCGGCAGAGCACTTTCTAGAGGACATGTAACAACTTCCATTATATAACCAAAATTTGCTATGGGGGGGCCCTTTATGCGAAATAAATTTATTTGTGTTTTGTATTTTGGTGTTCTTGTTTAACTTGTATGATATGCATGTTTCTGCATCCATGTCGGCGTTTGCTGCTGGCAAAAATGACTTTGAACTTGCACATCCTCTCAACACACATATTTTACATGTATAATCTTTTGCTAGGTCACACGCCATGTACTTATACAGATGATCATCTATTGTATTAATGCACATTTTTCTATGTGGTGTTAAAGAAAATAATGATAGTGGACACAGAGCTATTTAAGCCAAATTTGTGGTTTTATGTCCGTGTCCTCTGTACCTCGTACAAATGCGAAATGAAGTTGAAGTTTAAGGCAATGCTGCAGAAGCTATGCAACTACAGTAGCTATAGAAGTACATTGTGACATAAGGTATGAAACTTAATTTTACATGAAACTGCAGGACACACACCTACGCCCTTCTTTCATATGCGACATACTTTTTTCTTGTTGCAAATGCGAGCAATAAGCAATGGAGAGAAAGTATTCCACACAGAGCATAGTTCACGCCATGAAAACCGAAATCCAACATTCTGCAATACTCAGTGCGATCATCTGTTGCATTAAAACTTGCTCTACCTGCCAACAACTTGTCCTCATGCAAGCTTTTCCAAAACCTACTTGCCCCTCAATATGCAACTAGTACAAGCCACCATTTACACAGGCTGATCTGTGCCCTGGGACTATTTTCGAGGTTTCAAACCAAGTGCAATTAAAATGTAGAAGACTAGTGGTAGTAGCTGTAGTGATAGATTAATCAGCAAAGTATGATGCCATGACGCAAGGCGGACAGGGACGACTTTTAAGCAAATGTTGTGTGTCCCGATGCGACCCAGTCGGGACGGACAAATGTCCCGACTTTAGCTTTTTGATCTAATGGATAGCAATAAAGAGACTGCGTTTCCTTTTCTTTATACCCGTCAGCTTTCTTTGCAGATTCTTATTTGTGTTCCATCGCATTATCATTAACGTAAAAGCGGTTTCGTTTTTGTTGGAGTACAAATTCTGTTATAGGCCCTAACCATTTGCGACACCTATGTCCACATAGTAGCCATGTTAGTCAGGCCATCATAAAGATGCAACACTTGTTCAACCTTGTGGCATGTACAGACTAGTGGCTTCTGACAACGACTACGCCGGCCTTCGCCTCCCCCCTCCCCGACTTCATCTACTCAAGGAGTCGGCAATCCAAAGCAGTATAGTTGGCGCAGTAATTGAACATTCTGTCGCATAATGGATGTTTAGGCAATCTTTTACCAAGCTCACTAGCATGCGACGTGTTTACAAGGAAACATTTTAAACACAAACAGTTAAAGACAGTCAAACACCAGCAGTGTTACCACACGGGCTAAGCGTGGAGTTGGGCAAAGAGCTGCTACACGGGCTAAGCGTGGAGTTGGGCAAAGAGCTGCTAGCAGAGCAACAACTGGACGCACTTTGGCGAGCAAATAGGAATCCACCACATCTGTGGTTGCACACCCAAGTCCTAGGAAACAAAACACAAACATTAAAACATCGATAATGTTTGCCTCATAGTTCAACCAACCAATGCGAGCAGCTGGCTAGCTGGCTTTTATCGTTCACTCCCGGGAAGAGAACAACTGGATTGAAAAAAAAAAAAAAAACTGAACGAACTGGAGGAACAGCCTCAGCATCAGCTGGCAAAACCAGCTGGTCATGCAAAAACAGGAGAAGGGCTCCATACAGTTTTCCATCCACAAGGTGACTCCCCAACAGCCATTTTTCTCTGATGGCACCCTTTTGCTTGCACTTCACAGCTGCGCCAAAAACCTACTGGCTGCACGAGGATGTACGTCTAGACAGTTAATCACAAAGCTACTTGTTTTATTTTGTTGAATACTACACCGTTGCATCTAGACAACCAAGGCAATGGCGGTTCTGGTACAAGCTAGCCCGTATATGATGCTATGGAGAGGAAAAAAATCATTTAAAAATAATAAGAAGTATAATAGCAACTCTTCGAACAAAATTTAATACACTTGCACTAGTGCAACAATGCACTAACAGTAAGGTGTGTCCAGAAATGCATCACCAAACTAAATTAAAAGTCACACAATTTTAACATGATTAAGAAAAACTGCAGTGCCATCTAGACAATTCACAGTGTGTGCAAACCACGAGCCAGTGTTTCCATGATGCCACATGCTGAGTCTGTTGCATATGAATGGCTTCATCTGAGATGTTCTGTAATGTTGCAGCCAGCTATACTGGCATACAACTTTCTGCGGCAATGAAACAAAAGTTTCAGTGGTAGAGCTTCTGTGCACGTGTTTCTGCACCAAATATAGCCCGGCAGTGTCTGAGGGCCCTTTACGTTTCAGTACAGTATCAGTTTCTCAGAGTAAATGGTGAATCAGTGTAGCTTCCCGCTTGTAACAGTTTCGCTTTTGCACCAAGAGTATGCAGAATATAAAAGAGCTGATTTTCTCAAATTCGAAAAAAAATTTGCTTATGGGGTTTTATGTGCCAAAACCACGATTTGATTATGAGGCACGCCCCCACCGAAATGCGGCCTCCATATATATATATATTTTACATCTAATGCTTTCGTAAAGTTCATGTGTCGAGTCTGTGCACTTGACGAAACTCACTGAAAAATTGAAAAGTCTTAGCCTGTTCTGCCAGAGCGTGCCAGATTTTAGCTATTCCGAAAATGCAAGAAATATGGCAATATGGAAAATAAAGAAATATGGCAAAACTAAAGTTTCAATTAATGAGATGAATTGGCGCCCAGAGGGATATCTGAAGTATTCTCTTTTTCTCACCACTGCATTCTCCTTCTGTAAGCCGACTACGAGACACTGTAGCGCTCATGACAATTCTCCACACCAGACTCCTCATTACCATTTCCTAATGCTGACCTTTCCAATTAGGAAACGTACACTTGCACAACTATGTTTAGAGCCAGAAGCTTTGTGAGCATTCGCAATGGACACCAACAGAGATTGCGAAACTACTGGCGGACGTTTTCCTTGCATCACTATTTCCTGCCATACCAATATGTATGACACATCCCAATTATGTATGCTAGGTACATGCCTGCAGGGAGCATGAAGCGTGTTTGATAACAGCAATGGTATTGACACATGTGAGGTGTGTTATTGACATCCTCAGCTTTCCACATAAGTGAGAAACTACTGATTGCAGAGCAGTCTGATGCCCTAAGCGTGACTGCAATGGAACATGTAGGCACATGTAGGGAAAGCAACCACCAATGCCAACAACCACGTTACTTATCTTACTTATAACCTCAACATTGAATGATAACTGATGGCGGCATAACATCTACTATAGAATCAAATCATAAGCCCCAGCTGTCCCTGTTCAACGCTAGCTTCAAAATGCAGAATCAGACTAAGCATCTACCATAGGTCGAATGCAACACTAAGGCACATGTCTAAATGCTGATCTTCAAAGTGCATTCATGTCCAGAGCAGACTTTGTGTTTATGCCATTCTATTACACACAGATTGATCCAACACATCATGGCTTCCTGTACCTCTGTCAGCGCTCATCCTATTTAATGGTGTTTCATCGAGTGATTAAAGAATGCACCATTATTAGGAGTAACTTAATGCCAGTGCACATTTTCTTTTTGTACTTAGAGCAGCAGGTTTCCACCTGAACTTTCGTGGACGCTTCTTTCTGTGTGGCGTTTCTCTGATACGAGCAAATGTGCAATTGCTGTTGGCAAAACAGCACAAAAATACAAGGAAAAGTAAAGCTGACGCCAGTTAAAATGACATGTGTCAAGTGTTACCATGGTAGCAATGCACAAAGCACTGTCAGTCCTTTCATATGACTCAGTCACAGCTGAGTCAACTGTGTAGCAGATGTTGTGGCTGTGCCAGGCTCCAGCTAGAAGCAAAGTGTTCATGGAGGCAGCGGATTCATTGTAAACTGTTCTGCATTTCGCTCACAAACACTTTAATCAATCAGGGACCTGCAAGGGATTAGGTGTGTTTAACCTCAAGAAAACACATGTACAACTATGCATATAAGTGTACTTGTCGCCCCTGGCAACAAGCCTGAGTGAGAGGCATTGTATACCTACGAGGCAAAAGGTGAAGGATTGTTCGTTTGAACCCGCAAACACGCAGGGACTCAAAGGAAAATCATTGGCAGTGCGCTTCGTTACGCTTTGGACAAAGAATGCGATGTGACAAATGTCAAAGGCAAAAGTTCCAAAGACAACGGGGAAAATAAAGGGGGGGAAAAAAACGAGGTTCACGAGACAACGGCCACGGAACTAGGCGCTCACGCTGCACCACTGTCAGCTGCTTTTTGTGACGAATTCCGGCCGAAGTCGAGCCGATACTCCGCTAGCTACGCCCTACGACGGCTCAGAACCACAAGGACACTGAAAACGAAAGATTGGTGCATTACGTGCTCTTCGAAACGACCCCACATGTGACGTCAACGGGGTGCAATAGAGGCAATGCAGTTCTTCCAGTGACACATAATGCGCGCGCGTACACCAAGCCAACGCCTCCTATATAATAGGAGGCGTTGACCAAGCAAACTGGAGCGTGACCCGCTTATTCGGACGCTGCACCAAAAACGTTCGCGATCGCTAGCCAAGCGCGCGATCTACGCGTCAATAAAGTGTAAACAAAACGCCGACGAATAAATAATCAGGCAAACCAGTACGGGTATACCAACGCATACTTACGCGTAGTAGAGAGTGCTGCCTTGCCAAGTAGGCGATCATCGTCTCCCTGCGCAGGTACATGATCGTTTTCACGGCAAACATCAGTCCCGAACTGATGAATATCGGCCCGATGAGCCACATGTGAGTCAGGTTGGGAAACATCTGTTCGCTGTCATCGAGCACGAGTATAGTGAGCACCGTCCCCAGCGAAAACAACACCAGGGCGAGCGAGAAGTAGCAGTACGAGGCACAGTTGCAAGACGCCATACCGCGGGCGAGTCTGTTGCCGCGCGCACTGCCATCACCACCGACGCCCCTTCTTCGAACATGAGCGGGGCTGTTGTCCGCGGACGACGCCGTCGCAGTGGCCGTAGTGGCGTCCTCTTCGTCCATTGCGCTCTCGCGGGCTGATCGCTTTCCAGGCGTATCGAGCGAGCACGCTACCCAAGAATGAAGCGGGCGGTCGTGCGCGATGTTGCCATGCGGGAATGCTGTCGAGCAGCGGCACAGGTTGTCGCAGGGGTAACGCGATGGGAACGGCGGCAACGCCGCTGAAACTGCGATAGCATGTAAAGTACGTGAACGACGACGCGGTGGTACGACACCTGTTTGGGCGGCTGTGGGGTGGGCGGGGGAGGGGGCTGCCTGCAGGCGTCGAAGAAACAAGCTTGGCGTTTTCTTTGACTTATTTTGCTCCGGGGTGCCGTTGCGACAGCGAAATAGAAATCCTAAATGCGAGAGAGCGATCCGGCGGCAGTCACCTCATCGCGCACATACACAGAGACACACCGGATATACCGAGGAAGGGAAGCGAGGTCAAGCAAGCAAACAAGCGCCAAACGCGCGGAGCAGTTGGCGCGCGCGCCGCCACTTTTATTGGACGCGACGCGAAGTCGAAACACGAAATCTGGTTGGCTTGAAGCCGCGATAGTAGCGAACATGCAGTACAACAACCATTTCATGACAGGATCATTTTATGCTTAAAAGGTTTGGCGGCGTCTGTACGCTCAAAAAAATTCATAATTGTACCTATAAAATTAAGCACACCTGTATTATAATCCAACTACAACAAATATTGTGCAATAGCGTTAATGTTTTATGAGCTTTTGTGCAGTTTGATACATCTTTACATAAATAAATTCTCGCAAAATAGATATATTGTTACGTTTTTACAGATAATAGAGGGCGCTACAAACAGTGAAAGGCAAAATTGGTTTAATGTCTTTGTGACGTGCGGAGGAGTCGGCTTGGCTGGCTGTTGCAACAACTTTTAGCTCCCTTCTCCGGTTGAACAACAAGTCAAGTGAGGCCGCTGTGCTCATCGCGTGACAATGTTTTGATCGATAAGGGAATTCTTCCACGTTGAGGTCTGTGAACCAAGTCCGTGTTTCTTCGACATCAAGGGTACATCACCGTGGTGGCTTATTCTTCGAAGGGCTTTTGGTGCACGATGTTTACTACGAAACATCTCCGAAATATGCGATGGCAAGGTCGCGCGCTTGCTTTCGGTGAGACAAATAATTAAAGGGAAGTCATACGTCACAACTCTCGATTTAATTACCCCTTTCATTTTTCTTTATTTTGTTGAGTGCGGTCGGATAGTCATTCAACTGCTGTTCTTCGTCGTAATATATGTATAGTATGTATAGTATATAGTATATCACAGAGAAAATTTTGGGTAAGAAAGTCACAACCACTTATAGCTGGTTTATTGACGCGTTCATTTATTACACCCTTCTGGCCCTGCAATGCAGTGTTTAATTGCTATAAACCCAGGCAGCTTGTTTTAGAACATATTAGAGAGTTCGCACTCTAAGTTGTCCTTGCTAAAACACGGAATTTTTCATTAATTGGGCAAAAATGCAATGTGGAGAAGCGCGCTTGTGTATGAGGATAAATGTGCACGCTGACGTATTTCCAACTGTACGCGCTTGCCCACGAAGGTAACAGAGAATAGTGGTAAGTATAGTCACATCTGGGCGTTCGACAATTCTGATGCTTAATTATGATGTTGGTCTGTTCGTTGTCTTTATTAAATATAGACTTTTCCGAACAGCGTTTGAAATAGTTGCATAGCGGCGGTAACATATGAAGGAAACTTCGGAATCCGTTACTTGTGCTGTCAAAACTGTCCAAATGAACAAAGATGGCTACGACATCCATAGGCGCCGACTACGGGGGGGGGGGGCACTGGGGCCCGAGCCCCCTGCGGTGTTTTCCGGGGCATAGACCCGCATTTACTTCATCTTTGGAACGCCCGCAGAGGGTTGACACGACGATGGAAACGACAACGCCTCAACCGCAAACTTAGGAAACGTATAGATCAAATTACACGGGAATCTCAGGAGTATGCAGATATCCTTACGAGGAATAACTGGCGAGGATTTTGCGATCGCCTCTCAGGCACATTGAGCACAGCAAAAACGTGGTCGATTCTTCGCTCACTCACAGATCCCACCACAACAAAGGGGAAAACATTTCAACAGCTGCACATCCTAATGCACGAGCACAGGGACGATGTCTCGACACTCCTCAGAGATCCCGGCCACGGCGACCGCATTTCGATGGGGGCGAAATGCGAAAACACCCGTGTACTTAAATTTAGGTGCACGTTAAAGAACCCCAGGTGGTCGAAATTTCCGGAGTCCTCCACTACGGCGTGCCTCATAATCAGAAAGTGGTTTTGGCACGTAAAACCCCATAATTTAAAAAAATTTCTACAGCTGCACATCCTAATGCACGAGTACAGGGACGATGTCTCGACACTCCTCAGAGAGCTAGAGAAGCATTTCATACCCACATGCCCGCCGCCGCAGTGCCCTGACTATCCTTACGTAGGCGAGGCGAACAAATTGCTCGATGCAGACATCACGTCTGACGAGGTGCGGGTGGTCTTACAAGACCTACGCCGCAACACGGCACCGGGAGCCGACCACATCAGGTTCGCCACCCTTCGTAACCTCAGTGACGCGGATATTAACCACCTCACCCATATCTTCAATGATTGCTGGCGCAAGGGCATGCTTCCCCAAGCATGGCGACACGCCGACATCACACTGATCCTCAAACCGGGCAAGCCTGTTAAGGTTGAAAACATACGACCCATCTCCCTAATATCCTGCATTGGTAAGCTCATGGAGCATGTAGTCTTGCGGCGTCTGCAGCCCTTCCTCGAAGAAAAATCATTCTTTTCTAACACTCAGTTCGGATATCGGGCTCATCTGTCTGCCAAAGATGTGCTTTTACAATTGCGGGAGGAAGTCATAGGACCTCCGTCGTCCGCGCAAACGAGAGCACTCATCGCCTTAGACCTAAAAGGGGCATTCGATAATGTTGAACATGACCTCATCCTTCGCAATGTTGCACATTCACACTGTGGAATTCGTATGTACAAGTGTATCCGCGCATTTCTTCGAGATCGCACAGCCACCGTAGGAATGGGACCGCATCGATGCGGTACGATTTGCCTTGTAGGACGTGGGACACCCCAGGGCTCAGTTCTTTCCCCTACTCTATTCAATATCGCGCTCGCAGGGCTCCCCCGGCTACTCGACCAGATCACTGATGTCGCCCACGCTATTTGCGGATGACATTACTATCTGGTCGACACGGGGTTCCGACGGAGCCATCCAGGACCGACTGCAGCAAGCAGTCGATACAGTTTCCGAGTACGCGAGAAAATGCAGCTTAAGATGTGCTCCGGAAAATTCGGAGCTCATAATCATTCGCCCCCGGAGCCGTTCCTCTACTCCCCCTATCACTGTGCACGTGGATGGTACACCGATACCACAGGTTAATCGTGCTCGTATCCTCGGCCTACACGTCCAAGCGGATGGCAGGTCAAACTACACTGTTTCCCTTCTATCCAGACAGATTGAGCAAATTCTGGCCATGATCCGGAGGGTCTCCAACAGGCGCTCGGGCCTTCGAGAAGAGGACGTGCTGCGCTTGGTGGAGGCATGCGTGATCAGCCGCCTTACATACCATCTCCCATTTCAGCGGTTGACCCAAGCGCAACAACTTCGCGTAGACGCAATGATTCGCAAAGCGACGAAGCTGGCCCATGGCCTCCCGAATTATACTTCCACACGCCGTCTCCTTAACTTAGGGACACATAACACACTAGGCGAGCTGCTAGAGGCACATTGGGTCAGCCATCGCCAGCGCCTCCTACTCACTCCTACTGGCCGCCATCTTCTCACACGGCTAGGATACTCTGTTCAACCCCTTGAGCCTGAAACCCGTCCAACGATCTTGTCGTCAGCGATACACCAAGCACTAAGTATTCATCCATTGCCACGTAATATGCACCCTGAGGGTGCATATTACGTGGCATATATGGTGCATATATGACAAAGGGTGGCGCAAAGCCCGTGTACGATACATTGGCCGCATGCTTGCAAACATCCCGGAAACACATACTTTATACCCGGACACATTACGCACTCAAGAGGGCCATATACCTCGGTAGTTTTGGATGGCACCGGATCCCTGAGAGACTCTGCTGCAATGCGCGGAACAAATGCCGCTTACGGAGAAATTCTCGGTGTTGCTCTTGCAATTCGATACGCTATCCGTGTTCCTGAGGAAGTGTATATATTGACGGACTCGTAACAGGCATGCCGGGCATTCCTATCAGGACATGGCATCCCGAGAGCGGTGCACCAAATTCTCAAACAGATCCCGCAAAATACACCAACCACATCTCCCCGCATCCACTTACCCTGGACCCCTGGTCATACCTCGCTGCCGGGTAACGAACGCGCACATGCGGTTGCCCGAGAAATTTCCCTCCGGGCGACTCGGCGTGGTGAGGAGACTAGTTCAGAGTGGGGGGATCCCTTGCTCCGTTACAAAGACATACTCCGTCATTATACACGCATTCGTCGCACCCACGCCGCACCACTGCTGTCCTTCTCGCGGGAGGAAGCAGTGGCATTACGCCAGTTACAAACTGCAACTTTTCCAAATCTTGTCTCTCTCAATAAATTCTACCCACACTGTTATGCAGATCGTTGCCCTGGCTGTGGCAGCTCGCCCACAATCTTTCACGCCACGATTGAGTGCACTGCAAACCTCTTTCCTCCCTTGCCAACTCTCCTTTACCCCCTACGCAACAAAGAGCTGTGGGACGATGCCCTCCGCGACGGACCTCCCGAGGTCCTCCGAGCTGTGATACAACGGGCTCGAAACATCGCCGGAATCATCTTAGGGACCCTGGACTGAGGGTTCCTCCCACACTGCTCTCGTCATTCAAATATTATTAATAAAGATGTTTTACTCTCTCTCCGGGGGTGGGCGGGGGGGGGGGGGCTGAGCCCCCTCTCCCCCTACACATACACAATTAAAGTGTAATTAAAGTGTCATTACCAGAGCTTTGTCACCCACATCATTTGGGGTTTCTTTTTACTTTCCTCGTCCTTTTCACTTGAAATTTTACTGGGACTAATAGCTTAGTGCATCATTGTTGGCGCGGAAGTGCACGGCTTTTAATTCATGCTTTCGCTTTATTTCTCCAAATACTGACAATAGCAGGACACGCGCATATTAGAAGCACTAGCGGCGGCTGCCTCATCCATATTTTTTCACTTCAACATTGTTTTAAATTTCCACTGTAAACACCATGTACATACACAATATATTTAAATATACACACAGGACAATCTTTATGATATTTTTGAAAGAGATGGAGCTAGCCAATTAAAGATTATTTCAAAAGGTATGGATAGCCTATGCCTAGAGAATGAATACGTTGCTGTATGGTGCACCACGCTTCAAATTGCTTTGCGTGCTTTTTTGACCGTGAAAAAAAAAAACCTAAACTTCAGTGACCCCTTGGGCAGAGTCTTTTATCAATGGCGTGTGAAATGCACGTGAATGTTGTGAGTCTCGGTATTGCTTCTCTTTCCAATAAGCAATGCTAACGAACGATGAAAAAAAGAACATTTCTAATAATTTACAACATTTAATAGGGATGGAAACCGTCAATTGCATGAAAAGGTCATAAATATATGCAGGGTGTGCCATATATAACTATCACGCGCCAAGATTTAAATATAGACTGATGCATTACTCGAAGTAAACCTAGTGCATATTGTTTACAGTACAGTGAAATAGCTGCCCGTAATTTTTTTCGTTACTGAGATCTTATTATGTAATTGTAATTATCTAACTCGAGATGTACTATCCTAATTATCAAAATGTCAATTACGCATCTGAAGGCACAGCCAAGGGACATCTAACTGCGGTATCTTCAGCGACGTACTAATTGCGTACTAATTCTTTTCCGACTAATAAATAAACGCCGCGAAATATGCAAATACCACGTGACTGCGCTCCCACCCGGATCATAAAGCAGCGCCCTCGGAACAGGCTCCCTCTGAGGGTTTTTTTTTTTAATCCGAAAGTTTGCCTTCAGGCATAATACAAAGGCTGCTAAAAGTACATTAACAGATTCAACTCGTGCAAAAAAATCTAGAAGTGAACGATGATGTGGTCCAGGAGTCCAACGTTCAAGGTCGGGTGGGTGGCCAGGCCGAAGGCCTGTTACCCGGAGGTGGCGGAGACTGCTTAGATGAAATCCTGGGCACGTCCATAGTAGGTGTGCCACTGTCACATTTTGGATTTCTGTGTTACAAAATGGGCACAATGAGCCGTAAGGACCATGGTACTGTTGTGGCCAGAGAGCGGTCACAGACGGGGTGAGCGCGACCCCGACACGTAGCCTCCTTAACGTAGCCTCCTCTCGGCTGGTTAACCCACCAGGGAAGGAAGGAAGGATGGAAAAAGTGGAGAAGGAAGGCAGGGAGGTTAACCAGTTTTGCCTAACCGGTTTGCTACCCTACACATGGGAGCGGGATGGGGGGGATGAAAGATGGGGAGAAGAGATAGAGGGCACATAACACGGCACACACATCGTTGGTTACAGTCTGTCACTCTTGTGCGGTACGTGACATCACTGTCACAGCCGCTTGTCCAAGCCCGTATCCTTCATAAACCGAAGTAGTCCCTTCGTCGCCTTCAGCTGCGATGTCTTCAGTCGGCGATATGTGAAAATGGTTGCAACTGACAATGGTCTATTGTCAAGGTGCGCTAGAACGGACGCCATGGACTGTCTCTGAACATTATATTCAGGACAGTCGCACAGAATGTGTTCCAGCGTCTCCTCGCAAAGACAGGCATTGCAGAGAGCGTTGTCGGCCATTCCAATGCGAAACGAGTAAGATTTCGTGAAGGCCACCCCTAGCCATAAGCGATAAAGCAGGGTGGCCTCACTTCAACCCACCAGGGAGGTCTGACCTACACGGAGGTATGACAGCGCGTGTGGTACGTCGTAGGTTTTCATTTTCCCGGATCAGGCGTCTTCAGGAAAATGTGGAAGTGGGTATGTTGTAATCTGTGGGTGGGTTGCCATATCTGCTTCAAGGAGATCCGGCAGGGCAGCTCGAGGCACCCACTGGACGTCCCTCTGAGTTACACAGAACGAAATAAAGAAAATAAATAAAAAAGCCGTGATCGCGCTGGTGCCTTATCTGCCGCGCCCCGGCCGAAGTAACACGTCGCATTTGGTGTTAGGTGAAAAAAAACTGTGATAGCTGTTGTCTTAGCGTAGATAAAGTGAACGGCTGTCTTTTTTTTTTGTCACAAAGCCTATCACCACAAAAGCTGATCGACAACGTCAGTGCAAAGGTTTAAAGGTGCGTTTTGTTTCGTCCCAGTCGTCATGTCTTTCTCTAAAGAGCAGAAAGTAAACATGATGTTTGCCTTGGGATCTGAAAATGGCAACAAGAGGAAGGCCGCAAATGTATATATCAATCATGGAAGTGTGGTGGTAGACCAAACGCATCGACTATCATCAGAAGTTATGAAAACCTGGGACAAACTGGCAGCTTCAAGAAACAGCGGCGAAGTACTCCATCTTTGAGTCCTAGCCTACGCACAGATGTTCTAGCATGTATGGCCTCAAACCCTCATGCTAGCGTGCGGGGCGTGGCCGTCCAGGCATCAATTTCCAAGTCATCAGCTTGGAGGATTCCAAATGACGGCCTTTGACCCGTACCACCTTAACCAGCACCAATGCTTAAAAGATAGGAACCCGTAGAACCACCTAGCTTTCCCGAATTGGGTCCTCACAAAAGCCGATGAGTCACCGGACTTTTTGAGCAACATCAGGTGCACAGGGGAAGGCAATTTTCGCAGAAACGCCTAGGTAAATTTCCATAATGCACACTATTGGAGGGACTTCAATCTTCTCTCTGTAAAGCGCAATCGGCACGAGTACCAGTAGTCGCTCAATGCGCGGTTCGAAATTGACGCCGGTACTATAATTGGTCGAATCTTCTTCGATCACACACTGACTGGACAGTGTTACGTGAACGAAATCCTCGAATGAGTTTCTCAGCGAAGTCGCGCTTTCACGCCTTCCACTTCTGTGGTATCAGCAAGAAGGGGCACCCGCACACAGAAGCAGCCGAGCACAAAACTGGCTGGATGTGACTTATGATGCGGAATGGATTGGAAGGCACGGGCCTGTAAATTGGCCGGCTAGGTCACCTGACCTCTCTCCACTCGAATTCTTTCTTTGGGGTTATGTGAAACATCGTGCTTAGATGATTGAGACGGACGTCAGATTAGTTCAAGGCAAGGATAACGGATGTCTGCCGTAGAATTCCGGCGTCAGTCATCAAGAAAGCCACTGAAGATGTGATAAAACGGACACAGTACTGCGTAACTGCAAAATAAGACCCATTCGAACACGTCCTCTAGGCTGGTGTTCAACGTAGCTTACGAATTCATAGACAATAAGGGCACGCTAAAGTCTAATTTATGTTCTTTTTTTTACGCAGACATCCTGATTGCCAATTCGGCTAATTTAGAAGTGGTATATTTACTTCCCTGAACGCATCTGTTTTGTCTTTCTTCTACACATTGGTCGCTTCCCGGTCTGTTTATTTTGCTTTTATTTTTTGAAACGAACCTGTTTTTGCAGCACCTTGCAGCAAAGCGGTCACTTTAATTTGGCGTTGGTCCGAAGCAAGTTTCTTGCGCGAAATATAGCTTCGCGCGTACTCTTTCGTTGCGGTGCGAGCAAAGCCGGAATTTTGAAACATTCTATGTCTATCACATTGCTTTTCGCATTGCGTGCGTGGTCAGAGCAGCGCTTTGGCCGCGTTATCAAGGGGCTTTTCTTATCAGTGTGATCAGTCGGCCTTGAGAGACTGATAGTAAGTGTGGCGTAGAAATTAAAGGAAGGAATAGCTGCGAAGCCGCGAAACCTGCTATTTGTGCTCCTTCCGTGCCATTATCAAGGTGATGTGCTGTCTCTTCGGGTTTCCGACAAGCAATGCAGTTGCTTTCACTCAGCTTATTTGAGAGCGCTGCTTTATGATGCGGATGGAAGCACACTCACGTGGTGTTTTTCATACTTCGTGAGGTTTTTTTTGCCAGTCGGAAAAAATTGTGCGCAATTAGTAAGTTGCTGAAAACACTGCAGTTGTATGTCATTCTGGGGTGCCTACAAATGCCTCATCGACACTTTGAACATTAGGACAGTACGTCTTGAGTTAGGTAGGTAATTGCAATTACCGAATTAAATCTCAGTAACGAAATAATTACTGGCGGCTACTCCACTGTACTGGAAACAATGTGCACTAGGTTTTTTTTTTATCAACACGACTGCTTTTTCTTTAGGCCTTGGTGCATGGTAGTTGGGGAACACTGCATAATTCACTCAGTAACTGAAATGAGGCCAAGCCGGATTGACTCGAAATCAGAATCAAGAGCAGTCATGCGCAGCAGCCCTTATACTCGGACTCACAGAGAGAGAGGCTCCAGTTTCGCCGGAAAGGCGAAGCAGTATTAGAGACAGCCAAGTATGCGACAATTACACGACGGAAGATTACACCACCGAGAGGACTCAGGCTGTGAATTTGAACTGTCTCCTTTTATAATGTCTTGTATATACTCATATAACGCCATCACTACAGCGCTCAATTCTTCGAGGTCACACGAAGTTTCCTCAATGTATATATATATATATATATATATATATATATATATATATATAGTTCGGAAAGATGGTTGCCCCCCCCCCCCCCCCCCCCAGGAAAATGAAAACTCTCCGCCTAAGGTGACATCCATGTTCATGGCGACTCGCGGCTCTTTCGCTGCTTTTGCTCGGTGCTGCCCTCACGTTTCTCGTTCGTGCCGTCGAATCGAGGTGTTTCGTCGAAGCGAAAAGGTGTCTTGCTGACGACCATCTCATTTAGACCGGTCTCAAGAATTTCAGCGGCGAAAGCGCGGACATAGTTGCGCTGTGTGTGCGAATGTCTGACCTGCCCAGCGAGCCGCGTAAGATTTCTTTAAAAGCAAATAGCCTTTCAAGCAGTGTGTCGGAACGGAATGAAAACAAAAACTAAAAAGTGAAAATTATATTTTTGGCCGGCATGGCAACGTGACCCAAATGCTATCCATCATTTTGCTTCGGAGTTAAACCAAAATATTTTTTATAGGATTTCGGTTCAAGGGGAAAGTCGACAATCCGAAACAACCGACGTCAGGCAACGTCAACATTAGCGCATACCTCGGGGGTCTGCATAAGTGCGTATTTCGGGCAAGGATAGTGCGAGCGATAGCCGGTCGAGCGCCCCACTATAATCTAAGCCTGCCGCTCATTGCACTAGCAAATAGGCATCGTAGCGAAGCTCAGGGTTTGCGCGCTGAAGAGCTTATATCGTTTCGTTTTCTACCTGCCCTGACCTAACAATGGTGAAGGGGTTGACTCAATGCTCCTGGAACAACATAATGGAGAACTTGGGCAGTGACCACAGCATTCTAGCCACAGAAGTCTAACTGGCGGCCATACGTATCCGAGAACATGCAATTAAAATAACGAACTGGGATGCTTTCCGGTGCAATATAACCATATATCAACAACACGATGCGCCATCTCTACACGAGTGGACACAACAGCTACAAGCAGATTTTAAAGCTACCACTAAGCAACTTACTGCAACAACGGAGACACCGGATGTGGAAAGACATCTGCTCCATCTCTAGGATGCTCAAAGAGGCCTGACCAAAGGATGGAAGAGGCTGCGGAACAACCGTAGGCTGAAACAAAGAATCGCCCGGATCACAATAGAAGCTGAAGAATACGTCACCAGCCTCACTAATACCAATTGGCACAACCTGCGCATGACATGCTCCAACAATTTAAGGAGGATGTTGTGGATGGTTCGAGTAAAGCTCAAACCAGAGCTGTCCTGGTGTTGGACCTCAAGGGAGCCTTCGACAACGTCTCACATGACCTAATTCTAAACAATCTTGCACCCTCCCGATGTGGAAAACGCATCTATGATTATGCCCGAGCCTTTTTATGTGGCCACACAGCCACCATCGGCCTAGGTGACATTCCGTCAGATATCATAAAGCTTTCCGGCAGAGGGACTCCCCAGGGTTCGGTTCTCTCACCCACCCTGTTCAACGTGGCGGTGGGAAAGCTACCCCCGCTCCTCGACAAACTTCCGAACGTGCAGCACACCCTGTACGCCGATGATGTAACAATCTGGGTGACCGCAGGTTCGGATGGCGCCATTCAAGATGCACTACAGGAAGCAGTAAATATAGTACAAAAGTATGCAACAGCCGGAGGACTCACCTGTGGAGCTGACAAGTCGGAGCTCCTGATTGTATTAAAAAATGCAATATGGCCGATATTCCACCAGCCACCACATTGCATTTCAATGGCAACGTTATTCAAAGGGTAGACAGATTACGTGTACTAGGCCTTCACATACAACACAACGGCAAGGCCTCACATACCCTACACATACTCCACCAACAAATCACCCAAGTAACCTACATGATAAAGCGCATTACAAACCGCCGACAGGACTCCAAGAAAAAGATGTAGCCCGAATCGTGCAAGCCATCATAATTAGCAGATTAGCCTATCACCTCCCCTATTATAACCTGACTCAGACCGAGATGCGCCAGATGGACACCCTCCTCCGTACGGTACTAAAGGCAGCGTTGAGACTACCCCAACATGCGTCCACGCACCTCATAGTACGACTCGGGTGGCATTTTAGTGGAATGTCATTTTAACAGCCAATTGCAACGTCTCCAACAAACAATGCAAGAGTGCCTCATTCTATCCCGGCGAAGATACCAAACACCAAGAAAACCACAACAGGAATACCGCACACTTCTTGCGCTTAGCATTAGCAACAAAATTCACGTGGCCCCAATTCCCCAGAATATGCATCCTGACCGTCATAAACGCCGAAGAAAGGCAAGAGCATGAGCCCTCGCTCAACTGTTTGGCCATGACACATCGAACACACCGGTCCTATACACCGACGTGGCCCGCTGCCCACAGAGACACGCCCTATGTCTAGTCGTACTAGATAGTGCAGACATTCTGAGGGCTTCGGCCACGCTCAGCACTGTGGACAGTGGCACGGCGGAAGAGGCTGTTATCGGCCTAGCCATCGCACACGCTTCAACCATACCGGTACCAGATGGACCGATCACAGTGGTCACTGATTCACAGACCGCTTGCAGGACTTTGGCACTAGGGAGGGTGACACCCTACGCACACCGCATCCTTACATCATAACACCCCATAGCGTTACACAGGGTACGTATCGTCTGGACACCTGGACACGCCTCTCTCCATGGTAATGAACGCACTAATGTGGTAGCCCGAGAGCTCGCTAACCGGGCGCCATTGGAAGAGCTATCCAACCCTGACGACGCACCGACAGAACCACTGAACTACATTGAAACTCTACAACATTACAGAGATAGCAGGAGACACTCCCCCCCCCCCCCCCCCCCACCACCACATAAGTGACTTAACCGAGAAGATGCCGTCGCGTGGCGACAGCTTCAAACTAGTTCATTTCCCTGCCTTCTTGATCTTCACCTCTTCCATCCCACACAATATCCCTCATATTGTCCCTATACTGTGGAGCAAAGCCCACAGTATATCGTTGCACCTGGGAGGGCCCATACCCTCCGTGTTACTCCCCTATTTTTTCACCTTCACCTTCCTCCTGGGAGACTGCGCTGACCAGCTTAGACCCGCAAGAGCGGCGACGGCTGCTCCGGCGGGCACGCGGAATGACGCGAGCCAATGGGGCCCTAAAGTAAGGGCTCCACTTTACGAGGAAGTCACCCCATCTCATTACAAATAAATGTTTTACCTCTCTCCCTCTCTCTCTATGGTTACAACACTTTGTTACTGAAGTTTTATGGTTCGTTTAAGCTCGTTTTATCGGAACAGCGGTCTCGCATTTCGTGGGCTGCACTCGATGACGTGCTACTTCTGAGATCATGCTCAATGCCTTGACTCAAGGTTCTGAGCATGATCTTGGAATTCGTTATTCACTTAGCAAAAAAAAAAAAAAAGAAAATACTGTTTTTATTGTTACTTTGGGCAGGCGGCGAGCCAAGGCGCAGCGCGTCGTCCAGCTAGAAAATGGCCTCCAAGCCCAATACCTCGGTCGTAGAAGGCATGGAAATCAATCCGGAGGAAGCGGAGTGCTCAGGCTGGATCGAAGTCGTGAGCATGAAGAAACTTGTTGAGCGGTGTGATTCTAACGCGCCCACGTCAGTGTAAGGAAGCGGTAATGGCGGCACCCGCATTGCCGCAATACAGAATGTATTGATACGAGTCGTGGAAGCTTCCAGAATCGCGAACCTTCCTAGGGCTCACTTTAAGACCATTATACGGTGTCGTGGAGGGTTGGAAGTTAAGAAGACGGACCTTATTATCGTCAAGCGTGAGCTCGCCAAGGCGGCTTCTCTAACAGCGGAGCAGGTGTTCGACGACAGGTTGTGCACGAACCCCTTCCAGAGCATTCTCGTGGTTGCCACACCGTTCGAGGCGAACGCGTGTGCCTACGCCAAGGTTCAACAGATTTGTATGGCAAATATCGTCATAGAAGTGGTGGCCTACGTGGCTGCGCCGGACGACACATGTAAAGGAGTGATCCGCGGAATCAACTTGGATATCAGTGACGCGGAACTGACGGAGATGATCGTCAACCGGAGAAACCCCAGCGCTCTGGGGGTTCGAAGAATCAAGAAGACACGAACAGCGATCGTGTTGTTCGACGGGCACAAGGTCCCCCTAAACGTCGTGTGTGATGGTGTTCGCTACCCTTGTTCCTTGTATCGCAGGCAAGTAGACGTTTGTTATGCGTGTGGAGAATCGGGCCACAGGGCTGAACTTTGTCCGAAGGGCGAAGATGAGAAAAAATGCCGCGGATGTGTGACATGCTCACACCATCAGATGATCATCAGTGTGATCTCAAGTGCGCCATCTGTGGTGGGGCACACCAAACGGCAGACTGCAAGTACAAACAGCGCTTCCAAGTGCCATACATCGTGCGCCAAAGACGGCGGCGCCGCAGGCGCGCACAGCACGCGCAGCTGGCGGCAGGACCACGTGGCTTCGACACAGCTAGCGGCGGAGAAGCAATGGCGGGAGAGAAACCCTTTTGTTCCTCCCGCCGCAACATATCGGCATCGAGAGGGCGCTCTCGCTCCCGTTCCAGAGGGCGCCGCGGCAGCAGATCGCGCTCTTGCTCCAGAGGGTGCTACAATAGCAGCAGACAAAGCAGACACTCCCGTTCGAGAAGATCGGGCTCCAAGGTCCGAATCCAGGAACCAATGTTTTGGGCGGACAAGGCCAGAATGAACATCCCAAGCCGCAAAAAGGTAACACAGGGCATCTGGCTGGAGCATAAAAGAGAGCGATCTGAGATTTTAATGCTTAAGAAAGAAAATGAAGAGCTAAACTGAGAGGCACTACGAACGCTGAGGTCTGAGTTCGAGCTCTTCCGTAACTCGCGTGAACCCTGGGAAATTGCCTTACCCATCCCGGTTGAAGCAGAAGGGTCGAATAAGCGCAAAGCTACCCCCCCCCCCCCCCGCGCGACCACGGGAAGAGAGCCCATGCAAACTGATGAGTCCCCCGCTCAGGACCCTAAGCCAGAGCCAAACATACTCGCGTCTTTGACGGGAATTGAGGAATCGCTCACCCAGACGAGAGAGGCCTTAGCCATTCAATCTAGCACTGTCGAGCATATGGACGGTAACATCTCCCACCTAACACGTAGAGTTAGCATCCTCGAGTCTAAAATGAAAATGATGGACTCTAGCAAAATCGAAACCATCACCACTGGCACCATTGCAAAAGCCAAGAAAGTACAACAGGATCCCGATAACACGAGTTCCCTGCAGGCTATGCTAGTTCAATAGAAATCAAAATAGCAGGACAAACCGGAAACATAATTATCTGGCAGTGGAATTGCGCCAGCTTCTTAAGGCGCACGGCTGCTCTATTGCAGCTCATCAAAGCACAATCGTTAATGTCGCACGTCTTTCTCTTGCAAGAAACACTTAGTGAGAACGTAAATTTATCGGGCTACCGTTCGGTTAGCCAAAAAGGAGAAAATGGCAGAGGTATCGCCACATTCGTCAGGAATGACACCTCTTTTCAGGAGCGCGGAGTCAAAACTTGTAACTCGGATAAGACATCAGTTCTCGAGGCACAGTTAATTGAAATCATCCCCCACGGAAATATCCGACGTAACATTTTCATTCTCAACTTGTACAGCTCTCCTTCGGCTTATAAGTATAATCTCCGCTCACTACTAAATAGGGTCGCAACCACTGCGATATCGCAGCCCTTAATAGTCGCAGGAGATTTCAACGCTCCCCACCCGGCTTGGGGTTATGTAACACCAACAAAGAAAGGGGCCAACCTAGTTGCAGTGAGTACAGACCTAAACCTAACGCTGGTCTCGGAATCACGTTTCCCCACGAGGCTGGGAAACTCAGTCGCCAGAGACACGACGCCTGATCTCAGCTTAACTAGAAATGCGGTGGCCAAGTGGTCCAACTTACAGGAGTACTTGGGGAGCGACTACTACATAATAGAACTCAGGGTGGAAATAATAGCAGCTCCTTCCAATACCTGTAGATGCACAGACTGGGATCTCTTTAGGAAAATAAGAGGTGAAGATGAGGCAGTATACGACACCTTCAGTGAAGTACAGATCCAGATGGATGTCGAGAAGGCCACCAAGGAATAGCTGCAGACTTTGATGCCCCAGGGATAGACGCATGGTTAGCGCACCTCCTGGAAGCCAACAGCTCTCTCCTCAAGAGATGGAAATCACAAAGACTCAATCGCAGGCTACGGAAAAAGATCGCGGAGCTCAATAAACACATTGAAGAGCATTGCTCCGAACTTAATAAACAGCAATGGAGAGACGCCTACTCGGCAGCGGATGAAAAATGCGCAAAGGAGGCAAATGGACCTTCTTCAAATACCTCTTATACGATGGACAATTCAAATGTAATCAGAGACTAGTCATAGACTGATTAATTAACAAGAAAAGAATGGAAGGCCCCTCAGAAGCCTCCATATTTCGGAAACTAGCCAACAAATACCTTCCAAGTGGCCGAAGCCCAGGTTCTCCCCCCGTCAGTATAAGGGCGCGCCTGCCCCAGAGCTGGACGTCCCCTTCTCGGAAGCTGAGATCAGGGAAGTGCTGCACAATTGAAACATAAGGTCTGCCCCAGGCAGTTACAACCGGCTCTTAAGAAATTTGGACGACAAAGCAATTCAAGCTTTAGTGAAGGAGATAAATGAGGTATGGGAGGAGGGCGTTGTACCGGAGAGTTGGAAGAAGGCCATAGTGGTCCTAATCCCCAAGCCAGGTAAATCACCCAGCATGGAGAACCTCCGTCCTATCTCCCTTACTTCATGCATTAGCAAAGTCGCGGAACATGCAGCGCATAATAGGATATCGAAACATATCGGGCGGAACGAACTATTCCCGTATAATATCGTTGGTTTCAGGCCCTTGCTTTGAACGCAGGATGTCATGCTCCTGCTCAAAACAAAGATAATCGACTCTCAAAGCAAAGATGTAAAAGGGGTCCTCGCACTGAATCTATCCAAGGCCTTCGATACAATTGCGCATGACCATATCCTTCAGGATATCGTCCTTGAACTTAGGAGTTAAATTCTTCTCCTTCGTTGCATCCTTCCTCGAGAGCAGGACGGCGGCCATAAAGTTGAGGCCATCAGTCTCGTAATCTTTCACACTCGGAAGGGGTACTCCTCAAGGGCCAGTTATCTCACCCCTTCTGTTTAATATAGCAATGGGCAAGTTGTCAGAAAGCCTTGCAGCAATTCCTTACGTTGGTCATGCATTATATACTGACGACATTAAAATCTGGAGTCCTGGAAGATCCGAGGCAGCGGTCGAACAAGCTCTACAAGAGGCTCTGGATGTTACAGAGTCTTTCTTGGACGGTACGGGACTGGCACTCTCGCCTGGAAAGTCGGAACTCCTGCTGTACAGACAGGCTATACGAAGTGCTAGGAGACTCACCCCACTCGATCAGGTGCCCATTAGCGTTAGTACCATAGATGGGGCACACTATCCCGAGAGTAAACTATCAACATCCTAGGGCTTTCAATAGACTCAAATGGCTGCAACGCTAAGACTATAGCCCATCTCACCACGAAAACTGTGAACATTATTAGAATAATTATGAGAGTGTCCAACAAAAAAGGCGGCATAGGCGAGGATATACTCCTTAGGGCCCACCATGTTTTTCTCATGAGCCATGCCATTTACAATGTCGCGGCCCTCAATTGGACGAAAACGGAAATAGATAAATTAAACACGCTTATGCGCAAAAGTATCAAAAGGGTGATCGGCGTGCCAATCACGGCTAGCACAGAGAAACTCATGACGTTGGGAGTACACAACTTCGGAGTTAACAGAAGCACAAATATCAGTAGAAATCATTAGATTATCAAACTCCAAAGCAGGCAGAAGAGTGCTGGATGCGGCAGGCCTCCGTCCTAGCTTCAATCAGAGAGATACCACGCAACTTGATATTGACACGTGCACTTGCCTATCTTTATCGGGCGACCACATTTCGCCGCCTACCAAATGTTATGGCACAGCGCGAAACGCGCCTGCACGTATCCGAAGTTTCTGGAATGTTATTGATGCTTCTATCCGCTGTCTGTTGTCGCCAAACCTTGATTTATCTGATTTCATCGCATGACGCTAATGGTGTAAAACTTTGTGGAAGACACGCGGGTCCCAACGATTAGTCCGGAACATTCGACGACTGCTGTATAAAAGCCGACGCGCTTGACCCGCTGATCAGATTTTGGCGATCGCAGACTGTGTTCGCCGTTGTCGCCGTTCTTTAAGTGTAGCCTGTTTTTGTGGGCATTGGTTCGCCCAATAAAAGTTAGTTTCGTCTTTCACAGTATTGCTACTGTGTTCTTCATACGTCACTCCACGTGACAATATTCAAACAAGGAACTCCTTTATTGTAGACCCTTTTCGAAGAAATCTCCACCCCCAACACAATAAAGGTCGAAGGCTAGCGAGGGCTAGAACTTTCTTAAAGAAGATATCCGGAACGGATACCTTTGTTGACGCGGCGCGACACGCCAGCGCCAAGTTCTCCGTAGCAATAGTCAGGACAGGGGAGATCTCCTCTCGGCAGCCTCGTTAAAGACCTCCTCAGTCGATGTGGCGGAACAGGCAGTTATAGCTCTCGCGTTACTTGATACAAAACGCGCTATGGTGTACATGGACTCCCGAGAAGCCGTTAGAGCGTTCGCATCGGGATTCATAGGCAAAGAAGCCGCCAGGATTCTAAACGGCAAACACCCCTCTGATATTGTTCACCACATAGTCTGGTTCCACCCGTTCGTAGCAACTGCTACAAACGGGTGGATGTCTGATTTTTTCCTTTATTCATAGTCTGGTTCCCAGCTCACATAGGACCAGAGGTATTACCGAGTCACCTGAACCCCAATGAGATAGCCCACGACCGTGCGCGAGGTTTCATATGCCGCGACGGGATGGTGTCTCGGGTGAGTTTGGGATAGCTCGTCCCCAGTGATCCTCTAGTTACTTTTCATGAAATCACATCTCATTACAGAGGGAATAGGCAGAGGTTTTCCTTCCCCCATCATAAGCTCAACAGGCCACAAGCTACTACGCTCCGCATGCTCCAGACTGGGTCCTACTCCTCTAGGGGCTTTCTGAACATGCTCCACCCGGACATTGAACCAGTCTGCCATTAAGTCACGTGCTCTGGCAATGCCCTGTGTTACATGATTTTAAGCGAGAAGAAGACTGGATGAATGCCATCACAGACCCGAAACAAGACGTCCGGCTCCTGGCTGTCCAGAGGGCCGTGAACTAGCAGAGAGGCATGGCCTCTCTGTTTCGACATGGGACTAGCCAACGGCTGGGTAAGGACCTATATCAGGCCCCCGCCTAGCTCCTCAGGACCCCAATAAAGTCGTTTACTACTACTACCCATATTATACCCTTTACATTTCATAAGTGGGCTACACGGCCTGTGTGAATCAGCTACCTTTTGTTGCAACGCTCTTCCATGTGGTAGGCTGATGCATGTTGTGCGTTTATTTCTGTACTATTGTAAAAACCATTTGTTTGTTCACTCAATACAAATGCGCTGATTCTTCGCCGCAGTACATTTTAGTTACGTGGTAAAGCCTGCAAGTGCTTTGCGGTGAAGCATACTAAAAGTGGGAGGGGGATTCTGTCACCCAGCATAGTATGTCCACTTATTAGACGACCTGTTGTGCACATTGCGACAGAAGGCGGCGGGTGCACGAGTGTATAATTGAAGAACACTTGTGTCCAGTGACAGTGACCCTTTCCACTTTTAGTATGCTTCACCGGAGTGCATTGCCTAGGCGTCACCGCGAAATATTGTTGTATTGCGAGAAGGTAATTTTAGAAAGCCCAATTATGCAACGTTTCTTTCGTAGCTTGCTACACCGCAATACAGGGAAGCCATGTGATGAAGCGTATTGATAGTGTGTTAAGGGTGGAAATGAACAAGGTGCGGTAAAGTATACGAAGAGTGCAAAGGGCACATAGGTTTACACTGCTCATTATGTTTAATTGTGATATAATTTGCAAGTGCATGTGCACTCGTGGTAAGCTTCATTGGCAATTATTTGTAGTAATATGTTTCACCACATTCCAAATTCGTATTGCAGGGAAGCTTACTAAAGCACATTGGTCATTATGGAATAAGTTTTTCACCTTCAGTGCAGGAGCACAATGAAGATTCATGCCCATGCTTCTGGCTGGACTACACATGCTCTTTGAGAATTTATTCGTTCGTAAGAGCACCGGTAAATAGTCTAAAGTGGAGGGCTTAATTTGACATGGAAGTGCAATTCTTATTAAGGGGACAAGATGTTGCCAAGAGCTGCAGCATAGCATCTTTTTTCTTCCAGGCACCTTTTCTACTAGAAGCTTCCATTGCAGTGTTTACAGCCTCTTTGAGCTTGGAAATATCACCTATGCTCTATGCAGTAAACTGTGCACAGGAGAAGTTCATGCCTATCTACAGTAAAAACATATAGCACGACCAGACAAAATAAAAGAAAGGGGTGGGCTGCTGCAATACTAAGTGTTAAATGGTGCTTTATTCTTTCACTGGATTTTTCTGTTTTTGTGCTTTTTATCATGGATCCTCCATATTAACTAGGCGAGTGTGAAACTTGAGATTGTTGGTTTCAGGTCTCATGGTTGTTACTAACAGAACAGTGTGATAAACGAACAAGCGCTCGGAGGCATCCAGTCACCTTGCTAGTGTCATGGCGCCGCTCCATAAGCACCGTGACCCTCCAGAACTACTAGGAAGAGAGGTTTGTTGCAATCGCTTCTGAACTGTATTGCCACCATACCAACATGCTCTCAATGACAAATTTTGGACAGTAAAATACTTGTACCCAGCAAAGTCTAAGAAGAAAGCATTTGGGATGTGCAAAATGGCCCTTTTGAAGCTGGCAGCATTGCCGAAGGGGCTTTGCCTGTCTGCCCTCTTTATGGATGCACAAATACGATTTCCGCTTTGACAGGGATTATTTCAGAGGTTGTTACATGGCAACAGTGTTGGGTGTTTAGTAGCAGAGAAGCTTGTCTTTGTCCACTGTCAATAATCTGTTTCTTCTCCAGTGCCCCATGAAGTGCGTACTTTTCGGACGCAATGTTCTCTCCATGCATGCATGCATTTTTAGCTTGTAAAGACGTCTATTATCCGTTGCCTCAAGCTGGTCCTTGCTGATGTCACCCAAGGAGGCACTGGGAAGTATGACGATTCACACTTACAAAGCACTGCTGATACCAGTCAAACCACATTACTGAAGCTGCTGTTTTTTCCCAATCAATCCTCGTCAGTTACAATTAGCAGTTCTTTCTCTGAACAGAAGGCATATGTAGTTGGTCGTGAATAGCCTGCGGACTGACTTGTTAGCGTATTACGACAGAGACCTGCCTGAGAACATTAGCATAGTGTCTATATGTAAAAACATTCTGATGTGTTGATGACTTCTGTCTCTTGTTTCACACTTGAGCTAATGAAGTTAGCAACAGGGTCAAACAGATGCTCAATAGGCTTCCCACTAGTTTTCCCAGCCTCTCCTTTACCAAGGTGCTGCTCATAGATATGTTTTCTTGACCTTGCGCTGCACTTCAACTATACATCGTGTTGCTCCGAACTCATGACATGTGCTACAAGGCCTTCAGGAACACCCTTATTTATTTACGCCCTCATCACTCTCTATGAGACTTCGCATGATGAGTACAATGATTAACATCGGCTGGTTTTTCAGTGTTATTCCGGTCCAGCTTGCTGAAAGAGATCCTGAGTGTGTCAAAAGCAAAAACCACTGCCGGACAAGAAGTACATAAAACAAGGGTCGCTATAACTACACATGTCACACATAATCAAGAAGGCCACTGAGTGTACAGGCGGTTTACTCCATATCCAACAAGCTTGGTTCTAGTAAACTCAAACTACCCCGAAGACATGGCCTGTGACAAACTATGTGCCAGATGCTGTGTCCCGTGCAAAGCTGCAGATGTGTACGAGATTCTGACACCCCGCTGCAGCTTCTACACTAGGCAAACAGGCCACTATAAGAACAACTGCCTTTACTAACGTGCTAATAACATGAAAACGGGCAGCAATTTGGCTATTTATTGGCTCCAACTGCAGGTGCAAGCCAATCTTCCACGAGATGTGTGTTGTTCATAGGAACGGGAGCTATACAAATGCAGATAAAAATAATGTTTGAAAGCAGCAGAGTTGAACTATATACTGCACAAGCGGTGCTCCTGCAGCGCTGGTACCTTATAGCCACAATTCATGGGTGCACCAGCATGTAAAGGCACTATTCTTTAATTATTAACGTCTATTTATTAAATTTATGGCGGCTACATATTGCTAGTACATATCATCCACACTGTGTGCAATATGGTTAAATGATGTCAACTATGGTAGCCATTCCTAATCTGAAATGCAACAAAAGAGCAAATATAGGCATCAAATTGTAATTCAAAAAGACAAAGACAACCAGCGCACAGAAGTGACACATTTCCTTTTACTGAAAAAAAATGTCATTTGCGAGTATGCCACCAGCAGTGGGTAGCAAACTTTCAAGCTTGGGTGACAGAGGGAAAACTTAACAAAATGCTACAATCACACTCAAATGTAAAACGGCCTTGGACACAGAAAACAGACATTATATTGTACAGAACGAAAAGGCCGGACTACATCCAAGAACACTCTATGGCACCACATACTTGACATGGTGTAAAAGATGTTTACATGCCGTCCCCATAAAATAACAAACAAAAACAAAAGAAAATGAAACTCGGAAAAAATTCCTGGAAATGCAATGTGCAGAGTCTGAAACCAAGAAAAAACAACCCAAAAAAAGGTTTCGCCTAGTCTTCCAATGATTAAAATGGTCGAATTCTGTTGCTGCTTCCTAATGAACCTGCACAGCTGAAGAGGAAAGAAAGCCCAATAGCAGGGCCGCAGAAAATGTCAACAAATAGATATACCTTGCTTACCAAGGGTACTTCTGGTTTAGTTGTGGTATGACCTTGCACAATAAACGTGTATAAGCTTTTGTTGTTTAGAATGGTTTAGCAGATAGGGAAAAATGGCCATAAGAGAGCCAGGTATATGCTTAGTCTACGCACAAAAAGCCACTGCTTTTTTGCATTTCTTTTTTTCTCTACTACTATTCACGTGTATTTAAGCGCTTAATAGCACTGCTAACTTACTACTGCAAAACACAAAATTGGGCAAGTTGTGACATAAAAAAGAATTGCAGTTTCACTCATAATGGGAAACAACGATGAAATAGCTGGTGAAATATGCACAGTAAGCTCACTTCAAGTGGTGTTTGTTGAAGTGAATACTTGCCAATGCAAGTCAGTAATCTCCTTAAGAGAAGTAAAATAAGTACAAGTCGTATTTGTTCGTGGGAGTTGTGCCTCCCAGTGCTAAAGTAGAAAGACTCGGCTTTTCTTCCTCCTCTTTCATATCCAGGCTTAGCCACTGGTCTCTACGAAAACAACCCTTTAGCTTCTTGCTGTTCAATTCGTTTTGGTTTTCTCAAACCTATATTTGGGCTACCTATTTCTAGGTCTCATGCTATGCTTGAGGAAAACAAGACACCAACAGCCCCATCCAGTAAATATGAGATGCCAAGCACTAGAAGATTAATGAAGCAGATGTACCCAGTCACTGTCATTACGTGTAAGAAACATAGGAATGCCTTCGCAACTGGGAAGATGACGTCTCGGAACTTGAAGGCGTAGACGCCAGCTCCATATACACTACGCAGACACTGAGAAGGTGCTAGCCAATCATGGCACGCGTTGGCGAGATCGCGCTCTCCAGGATCAGTATTCACCACGGCTGTACCTTCAGCAGAGTAGCCCACATGTAGAATTGTGGACTGCCAATCTTTTGGTCGTAAGTTCGAATCCTCACAGCACAATGAGGACTTTCTTTATTTGCAGTATTCTAGCGAAAAAATTGGGAATTCCACTGACAACACCTGTAGACATCAAAACAACCAGGGGAGGGAGCCCATACCAGCTATTGCTGTAAAAAAGAAGACTGGCACAAGTACAAGGATTAAGACGGGCACACTACGCACCTTTGTTCTGGTAGTGGTCCACTATGTTGTTCCTAAAGTTAATGATCTCAAATGAGTTCAACGAGCAAGAATTTAACCCAGAAAAGATATTACGCTTAACAGCTGCATCTAGTTGTATTATTTTGACTATGCAGCTTTATATAACCCTATCCACACTTGCCTAAAGCACATGTGTGGCATCCTTAAAGAAAATGAGCTTTTGGTATTGCTTTGGAAAAAATTCATTTGTTTCGACCTAACAGTATATATACATACTGCACATACATCTATTTGGTATAGTTTATCACCAACTATTCAGTCACCTTCTTACCGCATCAGCAAACCGCTCCTGCAATCAAGTGTGCTGGTCTGGGTGTTACCTTCATTTCCACTTGTGCAGTTGGTAAAAGTCTTTGTCGTTTACTGTCACTTCATATTTAAAACGTTCAGTTGCACAAGAGGCTTTGACAACACTGGCAACTCTAATACCTGGGAAAGCTCCACAAAACGCCACCAGTACCGCCTCGTTGCAGACTGTGCTGAACATCCTTCTTGGTTCGATTGTGACTAAGAACCCATATATCTTTCCTCCAAAGCGGCTGGTATTGGTGATGCTTTGATGCAGAAAGAGGCTACTGTCGCACATGTCAGCCTTAGGCCAGAAACCAATCTGGCGTAGGTGGAAATAGTCTCGTCTCTCCCAGATGGTGGTTTAGCCTCGCGAGGCACATTCCTTCAGTCAATTTGCACGCTGTCAATGTGAGTGAGACTGATCGAAGGTTGGCTGTGGTGTCAGGTTTCTTGCCGGGTTTCCGTAGTGACATCATGACCAAGTGTTTTCACTCTGTCGGGAATTATAATATTCCAGATTTCATTGATTACAAGCAGTAGTGCTTGTTTTCCCGTTTCGGCAAGATTCGTCAACATCTGCAATATGACTCTATCTTTGCTACGTGCGCTTTAAGTATTGACATGCTCAAGAACAACGACAGATTCTGCCATCGTAAAGAGGCTTTCCATTCCATCCTTGGCAAGTCGTCATTAAGGTGCGTACAAGGCTGGTGACGGTCAGTTGCTGTGAGGTGGTCGGGGAAATCATCTGCAGCTTGTTCCTAAAAAGTTCTCAGATGATCACTGAACATTGAGCAGCATGTTTTGAATAGTATTACAGTATTTGGTTCATCCTATTATAGCGGAGAATATGTCACAGCTTACTGAGACCTATGTGTGCAAATGACGCGCAGCGGTCCATCCACTAGTCTCTGGCAAGTTTCTTAGCAAGACATCTTGGCTGCTCAGTCTTGTGCAGAACATTTTATTTATTTATTTATTTAAGATACTTTCAAGGCCCGAAGGCATTACAGAAAGGAGTAGGTGAACATAACAAAAAATTGTGCAATATACAAAGACATATTCAACGTGGCGTTTCATGAATGCTGGTTTTGAAGGTGACGGTATCCAGGATGTCTGCAACGGTGGCGGGAAGGTGGTTCCAATCTTTGCTTGTGCTAGGGATGAATGCGTTACTACAAAGTTTAGTACGTGAAGACGGCACACCAACTTTGAAACTGTCGTCAGAGCAAGATGATATGTATGACGGTTGGATGATAAGCTGTTCTTTCAACAAAGGGTTGTGGTGGTAGATTTTATGGAATAGCGAAAGGCGGAAGCATCTACGACGGAAAGAAAGTTCTTGCAAGTTAAGTGTTGTCTTCATTGAGGTAACGCTAGCATGTCAGGAGTAGTTTGATAAGATGAAACGCGCTGCACGATTTTGAATGGCTTCTATGCTGTTTATGAGTGTAATGTTAGCCGAGTCCCAAATGGCGCGTGCGTATTCTAGTTTGGAGCGAACTAATGTTTTGTAGAGAGTTAGTTTCAGTGACGATGGTTCGGATGAGAAGTTTTGGCGCAAATAGCCCAACATGCGATTGGCATTGCTAAATATAATGTCGACATGCATGTGTCAGGAAGGGTTGCTGGTGATGTTTAGACCAAGGTATTTGTACGATAAGACAACTGAGAGAGGGCTATTATTTAGGAAATATGTATGCAGATTAGCAGTATTGGTACGCTGTGATACGCGCATGCCTTTACATTTGCTTAAGTTAAGCTTCATAGACCACTTGTTACACCGTAACAGAACGTTATTAATGTCATCTTGAAGTTTACGAGAATCATTGAGGTCAGTAATTTTATCATATATAACACAGTCATCAGCAAAAAGCCTAATAGTTGAAAATTTCACACAGGAAGCAAGTTCATTAATATAGATTAGAAAAAGTAAAGGACCGAGAACTGACCCTTGCGGCACGCCTGACGTTACCGCGAGGGGCGCAGACGGCGAATTGTTCGCGATTACGTATTGTGTTCTATTATATGGTATGGTACGGAGAACTTTATTGGGTCCTGACGGTCAACCATACGTTGACGCGGGCCGCTACCACGTTGGGACTGTCAGGCCGAGCCTTTCAGCCACATCGCGGGCCTTCTGGACTGCCCGTAATTGGTCAGAGAATGATTCACTGTGTAGCATTTGCCGCCACCATTCTTGTTCCTTGTCACGGTCTGTGAAGACCGCGGGGCACTGCCAAAGCATGTGGTCAAGAGTAATGATGCCATTGCACTTATTACAGTTGGTTTGAATTTCCCTCTCCGGATAGATCCTGTTAATAAAATATGGACTTGGGTATGTTCTTGTCTGTAGCAAACGTAATGTGACCGCTTGGGCTCTGCAAAGCTTACCGTGTGGCAATGGGTATTCCCTTCTGCTTAAATAATAATGCTTCGTGATTTCGTTATATGTTAATAATCGATCCCTGTGTTCCCCGGGTGAAGTGTAAGTTGCTCGGTCTTGAAGAGCACGGCTAGAAAGTCCTCGTGCTGCGTCATTTGCCACCTCATTGAGGTTTCTCCGAGCTGCGTCCACCACCCCCAGATGTGCAGGAAACCAGCGGATTTCGATCCTCTCACTCTTGACCTTCTCTAATAATTTTGTTGCTATCCGTGTCACATATCCGTTGGTAAAGTTGCGTATGGCTGTTCTAGAGTCGCTGTAAATATGTGTCCACCGATTAGCCCGGATGGCTAAGGCGATTGCTACTTGTTCTGCTACTGTTGGGTCCTTGGTATAGACGGTGATGGCATCCTGTATGTTACCTTGAGTGTCTACGACAACGGAGGTATACGCACCTTATTTTTAACCCAGGCAGCGTCAACGAACACCGCCTGCTGCTTATGTTGATCTATGTCTTGAAGGAGTGCCTTCGCCCTTGCCTTCCGTCTCTCGAGGTTATGTGTCGGGTGCATGTTCCTAGGGAACGGGGTCGTCTTTATTGTTTCTCGTAGTCCCGCTTGCAATTGTGTTAATAATTCTCCTTCGTTGGTGTGGTTGTTAATTTCTACGCCAATTTCTTCAAGTAGCGCCCTCCCAGGGCGTGTCCCCATTAGTCTCTCCTGGTGGGCCACCTGTTGAGCCTCAGCTATCTCCTCTAGTGTGTTATGCAGCCCTAGGCGCAATAAGCTATCATTGGCCGTGCTGATGGGAAGTCCTAGTGCAGTCTTTATAAGTCGTCTGATTAAAGCGTTGTGTTCTATTAGCAAGAAAGTTTTTAATCCAGTCCAGTGCTAGCGGGTCAATGTTAAGAAGACTAAGTTTATAGATTAGTAGGTTATGAGATACGGTATCGAAGGCTTTAGCAAAATCGATGAAGATGCAATCGGTATCAAATCCTAAGTCGGTGTTAGAAAAGTGGTCGTTAGTAAAGCAAGCTAGTTGCGTTTGGCAGGAGAAGGATTTCCTAAAGCCATACTGACTGTTGTTAAAGAAAGAGTTCGTCTGAAGAAAATCAACTATGTGGGAATATATTCTGTGCTCCAGAATCTTACAGGGAATGCTGGTTAGTGATATGGGACGGTAGTTTTCAGGACAATGTGTGTTACCTGATTTGTGAACAGGAACCACCTTCCCCACCTTCCAGTCGCTTGGTAGCGATGCGCAGTGTAATGATTGTCGGAATATCCTAGAAAAAATTATTGATGAATAGAGTTCGGTACACTTGAGTATCTCTGAATTAATTTCATCTAAACCCGCCGACGAAGATATTTTCAAATTACCGATTAGTTTTCTAATGCCCACCCAGTCTATAAGAATTGAATCCATTGGGATATCATAAACTTTCGTTGAAGGTGGCAAAAGCATAGGTGCAGCGTCACGAAAAAAAAAAGCAATGACATTATTACAAATTGTGCAACACTGATAACTTTGAACAGCGGTGTTAGATTGGGACAATTGTATTGTGGCTCGTGTATTACCACGAACAACATTCCAGAATTTACGTGGGTTGACATGTAAGTATGATGGTAATGTAATGTTGAAAAATGTTTGCTTAGCTTGGGAAGTGGCGCTACAATATTCATCGTTGATGCGGTGGTATTCGGACCAACGAATCGGGTTGTTAGATTTTTTGCGGAACGAAATAACCGTTTTTTCTTGTTCCGAAGACGGCGCAAGGCGGCTGTAAAACAAGGCGACTTGGGATTACAGTGTACTTTTCGTTAGGGAACATATTTTCGAATTAGGAATAACAGCTTGCACTTATAAAGGGACCAGATTTCTTCAAGTGTTCGTTGATCGAAATCGGGCATCACTGCATCAATAAAATGCTCCATTTCTTGCGTAATTGCGGGAATATCAGCTTTGGAATAATCGCGAATTGTCTTAACCTTCTTTGCGTAAGAAAAGCGTGTTTTTAAATCAAACTGCAGCAATTAATGATCACTTATCCTAGGAAGATAAGTTAAGGAGGAAACTAGGTCGGGGTTAGTAGACAGCACTAGGTAAAGTGTGTTAGAAGATGTTGGAATGACTCCGGTTGGTTTGTGGACCAGCTGTGTTAAGTTGAAGTCGAAGCACAAATTTAAGAATTCAATGGACTCGGCTGAAGTACGCTTAAAATTAACACAGTCAGTCTCCCATATTTTATCTGGAAAATTAAAGTCCCCAAGATATATACCGGAGAGTTGGGAAACCTAAGAATCAATTTGTTAAGGACATCATGGAAATCTGCACAAAATGTAGAGGACGAATTTGGTGGCCTATAACATGCACAGAATATAAAGGGACGGTCTGAAATGCTCACGCGCACACTTACTAATTCTAGGCGTGATGTTATATCAATAACAGATGAATTTAGGTTATCTTTGATGGCAATCAAAACGCCCCCCCCCCCCCCCCCCCCTGATCGGATATCGTGGTCGCACCTGTATATGTTATAAGCACTTTCACAGTCGAATATTTCACTGTTCTTTATTTTCGCGGAAAGCCAAGTTTCAGTAAGGACAATGACGTCAGCGGAGCAAGAATCGATAGTTGAAGATAAAGCTGTTCGCTTGTTGGAAACGCTACGCCCATTAGTGAAAAGGACACGCTATTTTGACAAAATCGACTCGAAGATAGCTATGCAGAATGAGAGAAAGGATTGTTAAGACCTGTGGCATCGTTATTTACTTCAGCGGTGAAATCGGAAGAATGAAGTTCGTAGATAGTATCGGCGACAGAAGAATACATATAGGTTTTTTTGTTCATGACTAATTTATTTGCCCGCACAGAAAATGATTGCCCGCTGGCTTTTCCGAATTCAATTAGTTTCCTTCGAGATTGGCGTGTAGCCCTGCAGAAATCTTCTCCCACCGATACTTCTGCGGCCTTTAGTAGGCCTTTCAGTGACAGGATCTTTTCTCTTCTTTTGAATGATGAAAACTTGATAATAATGGGACGAGTCTTGCCGACCACAAAAGTGCCAAGACGATGTGCCCTAGCAACCGCTTCATCAGATATTTATAATATTAGATGGTTTTGAATAAGATCGCGCACGAGGATTTCAGTTTGTGCCCATGTTTCCGAAGCGTTATCAACAACCCCATAGAACAAATGGTTGTCCCTCCGTGATCGGTCCTCCAAGTTGTCAAGCCTTGATTTTAATTCAGAGTTTTCGGTACTAATGGCAGCAGTAACTATTTTGGATATGTCCGTGGGCGGCGTGGAAGATTGAAGTGTTTCTACAACTGTTTCAAGGGTTAGCAATCTGGTTGACAGGTCTGACACTTTGTAAGTGAGGGCTTCTTGGGTTGCTTTAAGTTCCGAAAGGGAACGCATTACGTCTTCATGACGGGACTCAGCTAAAGCGGATAAAGCAGCAATGGCAGCAAGGACTGGGCTAGTTACATCATCGGGCCCGGGATTCATCTCTGCATCCCCGCAGAGAAGGAGCAGTTTAGAAACGTGCGCACAATCACAAAAGATAGTATATAACACACTCAGGCAAGGCAGGAGCAGCAAAAAGACGTTATTTGAACGCGTGCAATGCAGTGACGGACTGCCACTAACCTGCACATAGAAGAAGGAGACATTGAGCGGCGAGCGCATTTTGGCTGCTCCTGCGGGCCCACTGAAGGCGGCCAGGCCGTGCCAGTCCTTTAAGTAGTGGCACTGTTGTGACGTTGCGTGTGCCGTGTTGAAGAGGAAGGCGTGGCCGGTCTCATGGCGGTGACGACAGCAGAACCCACACTCCTCGGCTGATGTCAAAGATGGAAGCACTCGTGCTGACAATATCCGGTAATCAGCAGCTTGTGGTACCGAGCCTAGCGATCCGCCAAGGAAGAAAATGTGCACATAGAAGAAGGAGATATTGAGCGGCGAGCGCATTTTGGCTGCTCCTCCGTGCCCACTGAAGGCGGCCAGGCCGTGCCAGTCCTTTCAGTAGCGGCACCGTAATCGTTGATCGGGGTTCGTTGCGTGCGGCCACAATTTATGTATGCGGTAAGCAGCATGGCTTGCTCACCCTAAGTTGCAGCAGGTTCTTGTCAATGCTGGATGTTTCCCCAGTTAGCTCTAGTTCGCGTCTCGCTTTTCGCACTATGTAAAGAAGGCATATTTCTAGCAATACTTGAACACCTTCACATTCTGCAGACTCGAGTGCATCACGGAAATGCTCCCAGCCTGAAACCCTGATTTTTTTTAATGTGGCACATTTTCATCCCTACGTAAAGTGTTATATCGGATAATGATCGCTGCCTCTTGGGGCAGAATCGCCCTGACACACTGGATGAAGGTCCCAGTTGCCCATGCTAAGTAAGTGTACTGCCCTTCTGTTTTGAATGGACGGTATGGCAGTTGGGATAGTTGGTGTCATTTGTTAACTGGAGGTCTGTGGTGTCTGCTTCGTCAAGATGGCATCCTCTTGGCCGTATGTCCTTGCATCCCCAAAGTAGGTGATGCGCATTGAGCTCACTTTGAGTATTCTGTGCTGGGGAAAGCGAATTTGCAGATGTCAAAGCCAAGTGAAGTCGCCTCGGGTGCCGTGCCTGGTTTCGGAACCGAGGTGGACGAATGCCAAAACGGCTTCGTTTCACTGCCTTAGCGTGCAGCACTCCACCATAACTTTATCATGAGAAGTGCAGTATGAAATAATATTTAGTTATATGTACAGAGTGTCTGGAAACAAAGAAGGCTGTTTGAGCCTGCCCACTTGGTGCCTTTCCTCACCATGCCCGATGCCCTATAGCCCCTTGTAGTTAGCCTTTGTAGCCTTGTATGTCTGGTGTTGTGCCTCTGTTTTCCTGGAGCAGCAGGACGATGGGTTGGCCTTCTTGCCAAAACAGCTGACCTACTTCGGTCGCGCTAACGTTCAAGCGGCAGCTTCTTCTACATACGGTCTGGAGTACCGGCCACGTAGAACGATTGAAGGAGGCTAGTAATGGAGTATTGCTAGGGGTTGCGGATTTTGCAGTCTATCAGAATGACAGCGAAAGAGTCTTGAGCGAAAATGACTATAATTATTGAATGAAGATTTGGAGGAGATTGCCAAGCTGGTGCATGTACATTGCCATCATCAGTTATTGCGGCTGGTATTGCTATTGAATGTGATTAATGTGCTGTTTTAACTGAATTTTTAACTAATTTGCCTTGTTCTACGAGGACCTGTTCAAGCTTGGCATACAGGAGTAATATGGCTTTAACTGTCATTTCCTTATGCAGAGTTTGACTCGAGGGAGCACAGCCCTCAATGAATGGTAGATGTTGACTGGTGCAGCCTCTTGTGTTGCAGCTTCTTGCTGTGTTTCACTTATTTAGAGCCCTGAAAGAGCAGACTCGCAGGATGTGGGCCTCCTATGAAGACTGCTATGCTTCGGGGTGGCTGAATACAGGTGCTGCCTGCTTTCCCCGCCTCCTCTGGCTTTCTCCTGCAGTTTGTGGTCTACTTCTTCCCATGCTGCTCATAATCAAGTGCAAGGAGGCGTGCAGTGAGCAGTTTGCTGCTTGTCCAGCTGCTCAATTGGACATAGTACACCTGCTAAAGTCACTCTCAGTTCTTTGACAGATTCCTTCATTATTTCATAGCGATGACTCAATCTAGTGCGGTGGCCAGGTTTCCATTTTGATTATCAGGACACTGCTTGCGTATAAACCTTGATTCTTAATGCAAAGGTCACAGAAGTTTTCTGCTTGTGTGAGGAGCTTGTTCTATCTGTGTCGTGCAGCAAGTCACTTGACTTTTGCCCAGCGTATTCGAATTTGTGGGAGTTGGAATAAAACTGTGCAGCGATCAGCTATGCGGCCTCTGCTCCATGTCCTTCTTCAGTTCTTTTTTGCGACCAGCCCCTTCGGGGTATTTTGGGTCGGTGCGAAAATGTATGAGAAGCCACGGCGGGGCAGTCTTCAGGTTTGTGTTCTGTTCCCCACTTTGTGCAAACAGGTGGGGGCATGCATACGTCTTTTTTATAACCAGTCCCGTGGCATCTAAAGTACGGAAACATTCTGGGTTCGTACGGTGACACAGGTGTCAGCCAGCTGCAGTACTTCACAATACAATGACGCCTAGGTGTCTGTAAATGAGCAGGAACATGTGGCTTTCAAAGCACCAAAGACAGCGCCTTTGTCATTTGGCTGCTAGTGTCGTGGCTGTTTCCGAGTCCAGTGCAGTTCTGCGAGTTGACGGATGAAAATAGTGTATGGGCGGTTTTAAGTGGTTATGGCAACAGTGTTGGAAGTTTGAGTAGGCCAGGTTGGGCTGCAATAATCTTGTAGAGACTGTCAGAAAATATATTTGACATGGCCTGCCTGGCTCTGGGCAGTATATAGGACACATATTCTTCTAGCCTTTGTCGTTCTTGGACACCCATATGCCTTTGCCTAATGCAGTTGGCCTGCATGTAGACCCGCTGGCTTGAATGCCATGCAGAACAATGTTGTCTCCACACCCAGGAGGTTCATTTGCAGGTCTGTTTCTTGCTCTTAGTGGAGAAATTATACGCCACTGTCGCCCCTCTTACACCAGAGGGTATGTCGTTGAGTTCCATTGACCTTGACATGGTGCTCTCTGAAGTCTAATTGATTGGAAAAAGTAATACGATAGTCCATGCACAGATCACACGCAAGTCATCGTTTTCCGCTCAGTTCTAGGCATCCTTGTCAGACTGCACTGAAAGTGCGCAAATCAAATGGAAAACAAGATACTGTACACACTTGGTCTAAGATTATAATCAGTGTATTATGACACTCCTGGTAGGAGCGCACTTACATAGAGGTCTGCCATATTGATTTAGAGCCACAACTATGAATGAAAGCATGACCCATGCTTGCAAGAACTAGAACCAGTGCAACATCAGCAACAGGCGCATGTTCAACCCAGTTTATCTGGGACACTTAAGGATTACCTGATTAAAAAATAAACACATTTGAATAACTGAACAATGATAGATTGCCGCTTTACAATGAACATTATAATTTTGTATGTGCCAGTGGTAGCGTTTCTTAGAAGACCTTGCTGTAGACAGTACAGTAAGGGCACCTAACAAAACATGTATGTGGCAGTCAGCAAACATGAATGAGAAAGAAAAAGCCTTAATCAAATAATGCATACAAAAGATGGTTGCAATTTCAGAAGCATTTGTGTGTGCGCTTGTCCACATATAGAAGCTGCCAAGCTGTGGCGATGCAGTGCACGGCACGCTGTTATCACCATATCTGTTTATCTGTGCGAACCTCTATACCAGTCCCTTAGTGGCGGCTTTCTGCATTGCAGGACTATGGCCACGTGACCGCACTCGACAAATAAAGGAGTGAGCGGCGCATGAAATGCAGATATACACTTGCTACCTTTGGAAAAAGTAACGCCCGATTTATTGCAGCCAATCAAACTACGAGACAGGAGGCGTCGCTGTACGCGCTAGATTGTAAACCACGTGATGTAAACATCCGGCTCGCAAACGGCGTTCCGCATGTTCGTGGCGCGGTGATTCTTGTTGGGCTGTGTACATGATTTCGTCCTTGTGTGTACAGTCGTCAACGAATGAAATGAGAGAACGCGACCGTGAGCCCTTAAATGCATTCTGTGCTCATTCTCATTATACCGAGAATCACTCATACATGGCTGCGCGATTAAGGTAAGAGGGGCTCAGATTCAAGTGGAACTCGTATGCTTTCACCAGAGTCTTTCAATGCTTTTGAAAGACTCTGCTTTCACTTACTCGTCGTCGTACGTTTCGCGGCTGATAGACAACGCTCGCCATGTCGTCTTTCATCCGCTGACAACTGTACGCAAATCTTGTACCGGGAATCACTGACACATGTTGGCCGTATTAAGGTCACAGGCATCCAGATTCGCGAGTGACTCCTGTGCTTTCAGTTACTTTCTGTAGTACGTTTTGCAGTGTGATAATATGTGCTGTAGAGAAACAGCACTCGCAATAGGTGTTTCATATGCTGACGATTGTAGGCATGTCTTTGGGTGCTAGGACCTTTGCCAGATGACGTCCATGCTTTTACCCAAAATATAATAGGCGCCTCTCCGATAGCAGGCGGCACGGCAAATCTCCGCTGCGCAGGACGGTTTGATGAAAGTATGTTTGAGAGAAGGTAGCGCTTAAACTAACAGCTGGGGAAAAGTGCGAGAAAACGCGTGCGATGGTGGACGTGGGTAAAAGCTGCGAAGGCATGAGCAGCATTCTCAAACGATCACTTTCACGAGTTTACGGCACCTGACACGTCGGCCGTCTACGGGCGACAACGTTATTGGCAGACAGGGAGGGTGAAGGGGGAAACGGCGGTTGACGGTCGTGGATTGTACTTCACTATAAGTATATGCTATGTACCCAAAAGCCCCGGACTCAGTCGACTAAGTTATCTAGTGTTGCTTTCTGTATGGGGTTTCTCCCAAATCTTGGGGTACTAAAGTGATTCTGAGAGCCACACCTCACTGCACGATGCATTTCGTCACTTCACAAATTTTCTGCACAACGGGTATAGAAGAAGGCCTATGAGAAGTGTAGAGAACTCTTGGGGACTTGTGGACATGGAAAAGCTCTAGTGGGAAAAAAAGGGATTCGACTTCATTCTTTGCACCTATCCCAGCATTGTGTACGGCCATTGCTCCGCTTTCATCTTATTTAACTCTTCCCTTAGGTTGAGCGTTCTTTTGAATGGCTTCATGACACACAACAATGTCTTGCAGTTCACCGCCATCCCACAAATGTGGCGCCCTTACTTTCGGAGGTTCCTTTAATCCTCTGCATTTAGCTGCTTTACTTTTCATTACAACGTAAAAACATGACACTAGCTTCCTTACATTGCATACTTTTGTTTGTTAATTCTTTTCACGAGTACCGTGGTAGGTTGTAAAGACATAAGAGCAGCTGAAAGCGCTATCATCAGCTTCGTTGTCTTTTTGTAATTCTTATCCGTAAAGTGAGGCTAACATGTCAAATACTTTTCACACAGCTTTTATCTGCACCCTTTGCTACATGCGCCATGCTGAGAAATTCTTTTTGAAGTGTGTAGCACTGTGCTGTTCTAATTAAGTCAGACGGAAAGCGATGGTACTAGACAAATGACCCTTTTGTTGCACTCGCGCCACACAGCAGCGGATAGCACCATTATATAACACATTCCTTTAAAGGCCTCAACAATTTTTTTACTGCATCAAAGTAAGAATGATGATGAAAACAAAGTGCAAGCATGGTATAAAGTTAATCGAACACACTTAATGAATCCATTCCACAATGGTGGTCAGCGCCTTCCCGTAGACCTATCCCGGAGCAGTGACATCCCTGCCAAACTGGTGGAAGCAACTGTCACCTGCTTCAAACCCTGACCCAAGCTCTGCGTGACACAGGAGGCTTGCTCATTTATGCCTTCATGGAGCGGCCGCGAGCGAGTACAATAAATACAGAGGACACACAAGAGTTATTATTTTTAAATTGTGTTATAAATGCTTACAGGAGCAGCACTGTTACATGAGCCTGCAAAACTGATGGCAGGAACAGAGCATGCCGTAGTGGATATGGTTACAGTATGAATACTGTCGAAGTAAATTGACCATAATCACCTGGAGGAGTCTGCGATGTTTAACATGCCATGCTCGCTGACATGCCTCGTGAACTTCTGCTTCTTATCCATCGGCTATAGGCAAGGCAAGATGGGAAACTTAGTGCTAGTCATGGTTGTCAGCAGTGGTGCCTCCTTGCCAAGCAATGTCGTCAGGTGACATCAATTGTGGAGGTGGGACCCAGATCAGCACATCAAACATCTGTAGATGTTGCTGGACACAGCGCTGACATGTCTGATATTCTTATGTTTGGATACACATCTTCCTGCACCTCTCATGCAGCCATGTGTTGTTTCGAATGACCCTTTTTCTCTGTTTGGTGTCCTAATCCTTTGTTGGCTTTTTCTCTGTCATGGCACCTTGGTTGGTAAACAGCCTCTTGAACTGGTTTCAGAAGTATGTTTTCCTAGACCAAGTAGTCGCAGAGGACCTGGATCATGACGATAACACCAAATAAGAATGGATTGGAGTGCCTAGTTCTGTTTATTGTTTTCCTCGAAGAGGGAACTTCACAATCAGTGCATTCTATCAGTACTAAGCTGTAGCTGAAATGTGGGGGATAACAAAAAACGAAGACAAACAGGACTGTGCAGTGCATGGTCGATTAGACTATGGCAGTTTTAGCATGCATCATCAACATGATCAGCTTATTTCAGGTCCCCTGCAGGACGAAAGCATCTCCCTGTGATATCCAATTACCCTTGTCCTGCGCCAGTTTAGCATTATGAGACAAGAACTGTACAGTACTTATTAGAGCGCAAATGAGTGTAGCCAATATACTGGTTGAGAGTAATGGAAGTGCAGTCGGACTGATATAAAACAAATTCGTGATTCAATGGAAAGAGCACAATCGGCACTTAATTTAATGTAATGTCTGCCAAGGGGAGGGAAACATGGTCAAGGGCAGCGGAGGTCATGGTAGCATGCTACTATTAAGAAATCGCTTGGAATAGTATGGAGTAGAGAGAGAGAGAGAGAGCAAATGATAAATGAAAGGTAGGGAAGTTTACCAGGACTGAGCCCGGTTGGCTACCCTACAATAGTATGAAGTAAATTTACACAAGGTAGGATAGCTAGATATCACTGTTACCCTAAATGTTTTCCGTAGAAGATAAGCCACTTTTTGTATAAATATGAGTAAGGTGGGTTTTCAAGGAATGCAAAGGTTATCACAACTGTGTTTTTTATTTGTATATGTTTTCGGCTGTACAGTACCTTGCACCATCAGCTCCCTACACATCACGCTCTTTCATTGTTTCCAGTTTTTAAAAGACACTTTCTTTGCCGGTTCCCCAAGGCTTGGCCTCACCATATATATATTTGTGACAACTTGGGTCACTGGGTATGTACAAAATAGACAACCTGCTGCTGATCATTTTATGGCGTAGTAGAAAACTTCGGCACAGGGTATGTGCAACTGGGCATGTGTTCATTCTTGGCTAATCCCCCAAAACGGATGCGCCACCGTGACGAACAGGGTGTGAAACCTTAAATGCATTTAGATACGTATTTCTCTGTGCATACACCTGTCACTACTGGACCTTCTACACATAATTTATCATTTTGCCCAGCTGCACACCAGCTCAAGATTGCCCGCCATGAGTTTAGGCACGTGTTGGGACTAGGATTCATGCATACATTTTCCAGCCCATGAGCATGTCTATTGCACATGGTACCCAAGAAAACTCCAGGTGACTGGCGCTTGAACGAGACCTACCAGCGTTTGATGCCACCGTCAATAACCACTAGCCATTGCCCCACGTTGAAGGCTTCGCAGGAGCACTGCACGGAGCTGCTATCTTTTACAAAACCTCTCTCATCCTCTCAGCAACATTTTCCCTTGAAAAGCATCACACATCGCCTTCATCTTAGACCCATAGAGCTAACAGCTACAGGCAATGATGCTGTGCTCGTGTAGTTTGCTGATGCAACCTCACCAACTCAGACAAGCTTTGTGGCATTTAGATTTCACTAGTGTGTTGGGTCTGCAGGCTTGATCGTATTAACCCTTACAGTACATTAAAAAGAGGGTGCGTGGAGGAGGGCAACTGACTATGCAGTATATCTTTAACACCATTCCTTGCTTCTTGTTGTCGTGAGGCTGCGCACACTTATATGCTCTCTTTAACAATGCAATTCGGTTTGCAGACAATGTAGACATATTTATTCAAACAGTTTTTTTTCTTTGCCCTAATTCAATAATAGCCAATTTTAGGAGCTGCAAGTCAAGCTGACTTCTGAAGACCGTTTTTTAGCTACTTTTATTCGCTTATTACTTGGTTAATTTTCTAGGTGGCCATGATGTGGTGCAATGCAAAGCAATTTACTTGAGAGGCATGACATGTTTCGTACTTAAAAAATGAACTGTTTAAAGGAATCTAGGAGTAATATTAGGATAGGCAGCTCTAACTGAGTGATCACTGCTATTGTCGCAAAATGTGGCAATGAGCTAACCAGATGCTGTCACGACAGCGTAGTGTTTAGGTTGTACGAGTATAGAAGAAACAAAATTGGAGTTGTGAAGCTCCAAAGGCCTATTTTTATAGCCTCTCTTTATACTGCTGACTTTAGATTAGTGGATTAAGTAGAGCTTTAGATTAGTGGATGCAAGAAGCATACGAAAACAAGAACCCTGTTTGGGTATTTCTGGCACCCATGTGGTTTGCATAACCAAGCAGCACACGAGTCGCTTGCGTCCTCTTATCTAATACTATTATTTCCATTTTAAAGCAACCAATATTGCAGTAAGTCTGATCAACCTGCATCAATATGCTAGCAATTTTTAAGCACTTAAGGTGTGTCGGTTGAGTGTTTAAAGCACTCCACCACATCCTTGGCCACTAGACTTGTGCTTTCCAGTATTACTTGCTAATCAACTCTTGAGTGTTTACGTTGTTTTTCCGTGCTGTAAGATTAGTTTGGCAGTCCTAATAAAATTGTTAAAGTGAAGGCCTGGGCTGGTATGTTGGTCATGTCATTCTAAAACTGCTAGGTCTGACAGTGTCAGAGCATTTGAAACTGTAATGAGCTTCACCTCACCACACACACACACACACACACACACACACACACACACACACACACACACACACACACACATATATATATATATATATATATATATATATCTATATATATATATATATTGCAGTGAGACCATTCAGCATGGGAAAATAAAAATACCGCAAATAGAGAGCTAGAGAGCACCTGAGATTTGCCGTAAAGTGGGCGGCGCTGTATCTTCAGGGAAACGGGGGCATCAAAGCTGGAACTAGGGCTGCCACACTACCCGTCACCGCAATGCACTGTTTGCTTCATCGCATTACACAAATGTGTTGCGGAGAAGATATTGCGGACGCATATAAACATTCATTCGTCCCAACTTTGCACAGAACCTGCGTTCCACTGCTCAATCTAAAAAAGTGAGAAACGGGCGAAGATGCAGCTGAACATCGCAGGGTACAGTATGAAGCTACACCTCACTGCGTTTATCGCGTCCGTTTTGCCAATAATCTTAAACATCTACTCAGCACATTAGTTCGTGGAATTCTGGCAGACCATGTGATGTCACTAAAGGTCCGTTAGGTTCACAGAACTACGCTCTAGTTGCCATAAAGCCCAAGGTAAAAGTAAATCACATGAAGTCACGGATAGCGCACTAGCGCTGAACACGATTAAAAACATGCGCTGCCCCATTTCAAGAACGCGTGAATAGTTGTGAGCAAACACCAGCTTAAGCATTATATTACTTGCGTAACGTAAGTCGTGGTGAAGAACGCGTACAATACCTCCGCCTACGACGCCCGTCAAGTAAAGGTGCATGCACGTTGTGACGACGGTGCCGAAAAGGGCGAACATGGGCCGAGCCGATACGCCACTTGAATAATTGGATCGTCAGCAACACTGTATTCTTCAGAAATGCGGGTCTTACACTACCAGAGTTCACCGAGACCAAAAGCCGGCATGCCACATCACTACTACTGCACGACTTTTCGCCAACAAATACTGAACCCACCTCAGAGACATCATACAACCAGCGGTCGGCGTGGGCCAGAGATTCAACGCGCCACATCGCGCCACGGCATTACTTGGGGCCACGATCGCTCCTTCTCAAAAGTACCTAAACGATCCTGTCACTAGGCAGCTAGTATCAGGTCACGTGAGGAATTTTTGTACGACATTTAGACGCACGTCACACGCATTCGGCGGAGTCGGCAGTGCACATGGTGGACGGTTTGTTTACCCCTGTGATGTGGCGTTCCGTGACAGCTTTTCGTAAATTTGCTTCTTGTATTTCCTTCCAGAAAGTGTTATAAGTGTACCTGAAGCCCACTGTATCTCAGCTTGGTGTACGTTAGCTGTGATCACTTTGCTGACAACGATGAATGCAAGAGCAGCGTTGTCAAGTGCGGAAAAAGGCTATACCTCGAAGCTGCTCATTGACTCTTGACGTCGACACTGGTTTCTGACTGCGGTTTCATGCTGCTTGACTATGGCTTGTGTTCTTCAGTACGTGAAATGTGACTTTTATGTCCTTGTGGGTACGTGCTTACAACGTCCGGTGTAATGTTTGAAAGGGCCGCGTAGCAATGGCAACAGCAGCCATTGTTCGAGCGACGACGTCCGTGCTGTCGCACATGAATGGCATACTGTAAGTTCATTACGGTGCTGTGTTGCCAGTGAGAAAGACTGGAGTGCAAGAAATTGCTATTATGTACCTGTGTACGGATATAAAAAAAATTAAATTATGGGGTTTTACTTGCCAAAACCGCTTTCTGATTACGAGGCATGCCGTAGTGGAGGACTCCGGAAATTTTGACCACCTGGGGTTCTTTAACGTGCACCTGAAGCTAAGTACACGGGTGTGTTCGCATTTCGCCCCCATCGAAATGCGGCCGCCATGGCTGGGACTCGATCAACACCGCAGCCACACCACAGCCACTGAGCAACCACGGCGGGTCGTGTACGGATATCCTCGCCCAAGAAAAACGGTAGGACATAAGTGTACGTACTATAAATAAAGCTTCTTACTGAGCGATGTGAATCGAATTGCTATCGCGCACTTGTATTTTGATCACGCCTTTGCTGCTCTATATTGATCACGCATTGCATTAACTCTATGCTTTATACCAGACAATGATTTAGGAGCATGCCTGCTGGCTCCGAGTGGAAGGATTCGCTCGACAGTTCAGCGATGTAGCTCCTTTTCGCAACCGAGGGACATTGCTTGGACGCTGAGCAAGTAGTGCATTCTAAAAATGTATGACTGCGCTCTTTTCGGTGTTGCGTCGGCTGCTGCGGGTCATGCTCACACCTAAGAAATTCTTGTTACGCTACCATTATTTCGCACAAAGTTAATTTTGTCATGAAGCACACGCACTTACATTTTTCGTGCTTACTGTAATATAACGCACTACTTTTTGGCTGCGAACGCCGGCCGTTTGCGAATCCGCTTCAGCACTCACAGAATGGAATGCTAATTTTGAAAAATTATTCCATTAGCTTTGTTTTATGATTATTCTGAATTAACAGTTTTGTGTTGAATAAGGTCTTCTGTGAATTCCTAATTCTGAAAACAGCACAGCTGCTCGCTGGGCGGTTTCGAGGCACACAGTATCGCGGCAATATATACTGGCAGCGTTGCTTCGTGAGTGTCGCGTGCACGCAAGGCGCCTTCAAAGTTGTGCATTGGGCGTTTGTCAAATGTTTATGTATCTCATGATTTATGTGCTTTCATTGACTTGTTTCGTTGCATTTGACGCGGTCTTGTGTGCATATTTGGAAATTTGACCAGTAGCCTCTGCATATATATATCGTCGCGCCAACTAAACCGATACCCCTTACTATACGCCCGTTGCACCTCGAAAAAAAGTCCGTCGAATGCAAAATAAAAAAGACAGATAAAAAAGACAGAACATAATAAAGACGATGAGCAAAACGTGAACAAGGTGAATGCAGGAGCCAACGTTTCGACAAGGGGACTTGTCTTCTTCAAGGCGACATTTGCTTTCCTCGCCACAGTATATATAGGTGGGGTTCTTCTTTCTCTAGAGCATAATAAAGACATACAGAGCATAATAAACTTCAAACCGGCAAGTCGCTAGAGAACAAGCATTATACTCCTACCTGGGAGTTTTCCATTTACAGTGTACGTTCATGAAGCGACGCGGAGAGTTCGCGAGCGTCGAAACCATCGCCGCACATTTTATGCACTTCCATCGCTTTCGGCGCAGTACGTCCATTACCCTCGACATCCCGGTGTCACTTGCGATATACACTTGAAGAAACACTAAAAAATCAACCAATTTTGCCGAACAGAACAAAAAATTTGGGATAGGTGGTCCTTGTCTTAATGCACGTTGGCAGCGCGTCGGCGGTCAGGAAGGGATATGGCCGCCGCCACCCACTGTTGCCGGCACAGCGTGCACGTTTGTGGTAGTCTGAAAATTTTTTTTCCTGTGACTCTAGTGCCAGCCGCATCGCCAGAAGCACCATCAGCCGAAACAAACATTCTGAAATCGAAGCCCAAGCAGGTCGGCTCAAAATGTTATGGCGTAGACTTACCCGATATCCAGATTTCTCATGTCTTGCCAAGGGACAACACAACGCCAACTCATCAATGTCGCCGGTGGGCGACGTGATTTCTGCGAACAGGGATCTTCGAGCCATCACGTTCGGGGGTACAATGACTTTTAGACGTGATTTCGCGTCTTGGCATCGGACGTGTCGGAGGCCGTCTGTTGCACTGTGCAAGGTGAGGTTGGCGGAGTGCGCGTCCTATGCCGAGTCGCGCGAAGTCACGCGAAAGTGATCGCATAAATGGGCCGACTACGCTGAGCGCGCTCCGGCCTTGCCGGGCGCTGCCGTGCTGGTAGCATGTTTAAATTTGTCCCGCGGCCAGCTGCCTCCACCCCGGCGTTCGATTTTGCAAATTTGGGGCAGCTTCGGCTTGTCTTAGAATCCCAGCCCACGTGACTTCCTATCAGGACCGCAACTAGCTTGCTGCCGTCTGGCTGTCAGTGGGGTACCAGAACTCCTAAAATTGAAGAGGCCAGCGCAACGTAGGCACCAAAGGAGGAAGTTGTGGCGTCTTCTAGAGTACCAGCGTCTACGTTAGCATCCAAAATGAAATTTCAACTACGCGCCACGGTGACATCTAGAAGGCAGAGCGCCGTGGGCACGCACCACTACGCCGCATCCTTCGCAGTGCAAGATATTGGAGAAGGAACAGCGGAGGTCGTGTTTGATTGCCAATAACTCCGCTTCTGCTGAACGCATTGAAGTACTTCTTGCGGCAAAGTGTTTCTGAAATATCCTATTTTCACTTGAAATGCCTTGCTTCACTTGGATAAAAAGTGGGTCAGGGCCTTTTTAAACACAAGCCAGATGCGGTTGTCCTCAGCGAGCCACAGTGCGCTTAGCTAGTGGACTCGTGGCGGCACCCTGTGACGGCCGTGGTGTCTACTCCATGTAGCTGACCGCAGCTTTATTAATGGGCCCCGTGTCGCAGAAAATACGGTGTCGGCGCTCCGCGTCCAGCGTCGGATGTCGCTTCGGTAGAAACAATTTCGAACCACGCATACCCAACCACGCAGGCCCTCCACGTGGTCCAAGGAAATGACTGAACTAATTGAATTTCTCAAGGTAAAATACGTAGACAAATTTTAAAGTACGACTTACACACAACATTCAGAAATGATAGCATTGGATTGTAATTTGAATACACGTGAAAACATAATTATGTTGCGCGGAAACTCAAACACAAACCCCTTTTACCCGATAGAGTTTTCCAGCTACCATTGGAGGTGTGTCTTAGTAGGAGCGGCGCGATCCCTCGGTTCCTCGCACACCATCAAAAAAAAAAAAAAGAAAGCCACGAAGCTCGCCTTCATGCATAGCTTTCGCTGCCAGCGTTTCCCGCTGAACATAACGCTTACATAAACTGCAATCGTAGGGAAGCGTGAGAAGCACTCGGAACTCTTCGAATGCTACCGCGTTCCTCTCATAAAGGCAAAGCTTAAGCGTCCTCCAAATTTTCCAGCTATCGGTCAACAGCAGCCGTTTAAGGGAATGGCGCAATAAAGCCTCCGATGACGAAACATAGCGTCCAGAAGAGGGTGACGACAGGGCTTTGTTTTGAAAAGAGAGCGTTTGAGAGAAAGGTGACTTTGCGATCTGCTTGCGAGCTTCAGGCACCGCGCACGACAGCAAAACTTGGCTGAGATGTTCACAGCAGCGTATGCTGCCCCCGGACTATGCTATTTCACCAAGCTACAGGGGTGGTTGAGGACCCCTTTAAAGCGCTTGCCTAAACAAAGCACACTCCGCGATTTGAAATGGGGCAAGATATTTAACATAAACAAAAAAAAAGCAATGTTCTACTCGCCCGGTAGAAAGAAGTAATCCTGAATAAATTGTTTCGAACAAACCGGTATCGAATCAGCCACCTTTTCCCAATGCGGAACCTTCTTACCCAATTCGCTCCGCGATGTGCGTCGTCTGCTTCTTTCAGGAAAAGACGAAATCATACACTGCTGTCTTTGCACCGCGATGACACGCATAATGGCACAGAAGAAAAGTCTTTCGACATCCGTCTTCCTTTTTCATTTTTGGGCAAACTCGTTCCCGGTACTGCTCCTCAGGAGTACATATGACGCGTAGCCTACCTATTTCGGAGCTAGAGAGAAACTGCTGAGCGCACGCTCGGCTGCGACGGAGAGCAACGACGCAAGAACTGGTGCAACCAATTGCGTGCCTCTCTTTGTCTTTTCCTTTTCGAGCGTGCGCATGGAGTTGCGCCGGAGGAGTTTTCGGTGTACAGGCGACAGAGGAACGGATGAATCGGCTAGCCATATACAGCTTCGCTGTAATAAGATGGAAAGACGTACCCAGATAAATGCAGGGGAGAGGGGTCACATGTTAGCATAGAGCATGCGAAGGATCGCAGGTGCCAGAAGAGTGTTTATCTTGTTCTTTTTATTCCGATCTCAATTTTAAGGATGCTCCTGGCGCATTCTTGCTGTTGGCGTCGCCATCACCATGAGATCCCGCATAAAGTCCAAGGGCAATAAAATCGCCGTTGCACTCCGTATTCTGTATGTGCGAGTGAAAGCTTGCGAGGGTCATTCTTCGCGGCTCATTCTTCCGTGTGCGAGCAAGGAAACGCGCCATCTTTTGTTACGCGCGGAGCACCGGGCTGAGGCGAGAGAGGGGGCGCGTTCTTCTCCGGCTGCTGCTGCGTACTGTGTGTGTGTGTGTAGTGACTTTTGAAGACGAGGAAGAGAGAAGTGCAGTGCCGTAACTGTCTCTCAGAGGAGGACACCTCAACAGCACTGCACAGGGAAAGCGGAGTGGGGAGAAAAAATATCAGGGAGAGAAGAAAAAGAAGGCGGAAAAAAATAACAAGAACGGTGAAGAAGCAATGCGGGGCTCACAGCCGCGCTCTCAGCTGCGTGTCACAGCAAAAGCTGCTTACTGCAAGGACATGAGGGCGCCGCGTCTTGAAAGCATTCTACGATGTGGACAAAGTGCGCGGCCACGCAGGCCTCATCTTCAAAGCGATCTGCCACGTTTGCAGAGTGCCAGTAGTGCCGGTAGCTTCGTTTTCTTCGCGTTTAGGCGAGAGATGCACGACGGTCAATTCGACTGCTGCTGCTGCCGCGATTCCTAACTCCAGCATTTTGACAATTTCCGCGCTCATCGAGCGAGATGTGTTCATGTTTACGCGTGAGCGCATAACACCGTGCTTGTTAATTTAGTTATAACGTTTTAGTGGGCTCGTTGGTTTGAGTCCATGATAGATTGTGATAGAAAGAACAGACCAACAGAGACAGCGCTGTCTCTTTCTGTGTTTCTTTCTACGTCCTCGTTCAGCCACGCTTAGATATGATATAATTATTAATTTGGTTAGTAAGGGAATGTCAATGATCCCGTATTTACGTACTCCAGCTACTATACCTAGGTTCATCTTCCCCACAGCAATGATTAATTGTTCACGAAGTTGCGGTTTCGGGGGATGTGCTGACGTAGATAAGAAGAATTTGAGGGGGCTAAAAGTTTTTAGGGATGACTGAAGTCATTATCGTGCTGCGGCGCTCATTGTGTGTTCTGCGTGACTCCGTTTACGACATTTGCAGACGTATTGCACTAGGTCTTGAAATGCAATGAACCCGCTGGTGATACCTTTTGACATCTGAATGTTGCAACAACATTTCAATGCGATCAAGCGAATTCGCGTTTGCGCTGTGGCGCAGAAGTGTATGACGAAAGCCGAATATCGCACACATGTGACCTTGGAAACTGAAAGACCCTGCTAGCTTGACTATCGCCAATGGTCCAGGATAGCCACGTTAAAACAGGAGTTATAAGAATTCAATAAATAATTCATCGTTCGGCGGTACCTGTAGAAAAAAGATTCATGGAGAAACTCCTCTGCGAGTTGTCTAAGTATGCGTAAGCAATGTGCCAGTTGGTCATCTCCACGTAGCCCGGTGTCATTGTCAAAGTTGTGAAAATTGATCCGACCAATATACACGACTCTATCCGAGCCTTATCAATCGTTATAGGTCGGTATTAACTTTATCGCAATTGATCTGGTTGTTATCAACCCGTCCTTATCAACCTTATCGGACATGATCCGAACTTTATCGACGTTTATCTGTCCTTGTCAAACTTATTGGACTTGATCTGATCCTTATCAACCCTTATCGGTACTTATTTACTTTATCAGAATGGCCCCGACCATTATAGGGCCTTATCGCTTTTCAGAGCCCCAACGGAAGGCGCATCTCGCGACCACCGAAACGCTTTGGGGATGTGGCGCGTTTGGCTATAAATTTTCGCAAGATCGGAATTTTCCTGATGTCTTCAATGATCCAAATCGGCTCTGCATGTAGTCCTAAAGATGGCTTTTTCTCTAAAGTTACCTAATGGTTCAAGAAACCCTTCGTAGAAACACTTCTCCTTTGGCATTGGTTTTGTACCGCCGTTACAACACGCAATTAGCCAGATAACGTACGTGGCCGCCTTCCACAACTGGAGGCCAAGCGAACGTAACAAGATAGACGCCACCATACGCAAGGCGTATAAGGCGGCACTCGGTCTCCTCGGAAGCACGAGCACCGAAAAATTCATGGCGCTGGGCGTCTACAACACGCTGGGCGAAATAGCCGAAGCACGGAGAACGGCGCAACTCGAGCGTCTCTCTGAAACGAGAACCGGAAGACAGATACTGCGGGACCTTGGCCTCGAGCCGAGGGAAGGCAAGCAGCAGAAAGACGCACCTATACCAGATAGCATCAACAGAAAGCTTAGGGCCTGCCCGATCCCGAGGAACTTGAACCCCGAGCACAACAAGGAGCGGAAGTTGGCGAGGGCCAGTGCTCTCGTGGACCTCCTCGCCAGAGAAGAAGGCGCCGTCTACGTGGACGCGGCGGAGTATCGAGGGAGCAGCGACGCAGACGCGGCGGTGGTTATCAGGGCATCGACGGGTGTAACGAAGACCGCGGCGAGCGTCCGGACTCGAGAAGCGCACCGGGCGGAGGAGGTGGCCATCGCCTTGGCCGTCTCCGACCCCGGATGCACTACAGTGTTGTGTGACTCTAGAACGGCAGTGAAGAACTACCCGAAGGGTAGGGTATGTAGTGAGGCCGCGCGCAAACTGCGCAAGGCCGAAGACATCGCACGCAAAAGTGCTGTGGTGATCAAGTGATTTCCGGCCCACATGGGCGGCGACGTGTCGGAACGCGGGAACGTGAACCACAACGAGACGGCCAACTCGGCCGAGCAAGCACTAACCAACCGCGCAGCTGCAAGCACGGCCGACTCGGAGTCTTGGTCGCGGTGCAGTGGCAAGGACAAGATGACCACCTTCAACGAAATAGTGAAGTGGTACAGACTGAACAGACAGACTATGCCGCCACTTCACCCGGGGCTTACCCGGAAGGAAGCAGTGTTATACAGACAGTTACAGACGGGGTCCCTGCTCACCTCGGTGCTAGCTAAGCACGTGTGTCCGAGCGTGTACGCGAGTGACGTGTGTAGACTGTGCGCGAAGGAGAGAGCCACCGCGGCTGACATCCTTTGGGACTGTAGCATAAATCCGCGAGAAGCCAGCGAGAAGACGACGAAATCCGCCGCAGCTAGAGGCTGCAACAAGGAGGTATGATCAAGAGACACAACTCAAGGCGGTCCAGCAGGTCTCGGCAGCTTTAAAGAGGCAGCGACCGCGCGAAACCGAGGAGAAGGGGGGCAGCACCCCCAGGAAGGGGGCGGTGGCCCTCTCGGACTCGCGGAAGTAGCGAGGGACCAAGACCCCGAGGAGCACAATGCATGAGATTGACGTAGTGGCAGCGTCGCGGTAAAAGCTTGTCCTTCCTGCGTGGAGGGAGCCTAACCGATTCTGCAGGCATTTTCAATAAAGTTGTTCTGTCTCTCTCTCACACAACAAGAGTGGAGTCATAGGTTAGAAACTCACCAACCTCTACATTTTCCCTTTCGAATTTTTGTTTAATTCAAAAATTCCTTTATAGCGATTAGTTTTTCATGACAGATGGACGCACGAACGGAGAGGTTTCCTAGTTAGACAGCCATAGAAATGTTTACGCATTTAAAAGCATCAACGCGTCCGGGAACTGAGAGCTAATCGACGTGTTATTGAAGCATCCTAAAAAATTTGTCTATCTAATGCGCGTTCGGTGTGTTTCTCCCTGTACCTATTTTCTGTATTTGGCGCTCTAAGTTTTTAATAAGTGATAGAAGTCTCCTTTACAGCCATGTATTATTATGCATGGCTATAAAACGAACGTTATTGTTCAGTTCAAAAGCAAGCAGAAATGGGACCATGCCGTCGAGAACTCCCCCTTTAAGACGCATTCGGAATCGTGACGTAAGAATCTCCATCGAAGCACAAACCTTCGTGAATGAGCATTTCTGTTCGACACTGAAGCGTCTGCATGCACAGGCAATTGCAAAAAAAAAAAAAAAAAAAAAGCGAGAGAATCATTGGCAGTTTGTGTGGACAAGAATGGTAGGATTTTCGCGCGCAAGACAAAGTACAGTCATGTGGTGCGCATTGAAACAGAATATGACCTCGTCAAGATTGCCCAGAGTGCTTATGGTTATAATCTGTGATACCTCTTCTTGTACACGCGATCATATATCAAGAATTTTGTCTGCCATGTGAACTTAAACTTCCGGCGAAGTCGCAGGGCATGTTCACTGCTATTCACCTCAATGTACGTTCCTCCGTCACTAAGCTAGATGAGTTAAGCACATTCTTTAACGAATTCAACTTCCCGTTCGACGTGCTCATGTTGACTGAAACGTGGTATCATGAAGGAAGCGACATGTTAAATATGATTGACCACAATCACTACTTTATTAATAGAAGTGACCGGCGTGGTGGCGGAGTGGCAAAGCACGTAAAAAGAACACATTCTCTGCGACATAATCCTGGAATTTACGTGCATAACAGGTGACTATGAAGTGCTTTGCATAAAGAGCAATATCAACATGTACGTGGCGTTTTATCGCCCAACATCTGGTTATATGAGTGTATTGGAATTTATTGAAAAAATGTTAGAATTCTCAACATTTCATCAGTGTAACACTATAATAGGCGGCGACCTTAACATAAACCTTATGAGGGATAATTTGACCACCCAGTAATTCCTAAACAAGCTTTACGCTTGTGGCTACAATAACGTCATTTGTATGACAACACGCGTAACAACAACTTCCTAGTCCATACTATACTTGTTTATCGTCAGCATAGACACTGATGTAAGCGCAGCGGGTAAGGTATGCGCCGGCGTAAGTGACCACTGTCCTATCTTTATTGCTTTTCCTAAAGCTACTGAAAATGAAATAACTTGCAAAGATATCGTTCAACTTACATGTATGTGTAACAAAAATATGACCTTATTCCGCATGCGTATGCTGAGTGAAGATTGGTCTTTTGTTTATGATAAGCTAGACCCAAATGAGGGCTATCGTGAATTCTTATCTATATTCACTAGTCATTACAACAAATCTTTTCCTTACGTAAGCGCCAAAGCTAGCAGAAAAGGAAGAAAACTTTGGGTAGGGCGCGAGCGTATCAAAATAATCAAGAAAAGGTCGCCTTTTTAAGAAGTTTTTGCGCACACGTTGTATTAAGAAATTTGAGGGCTTTAAAACTTACAGAAATAAACTAACTTCCGGCCCGAAAAAGGCAAGGACCTCCTACTAAAACCACATGTTTTCTGACATCTGTCAATGACGCCCAAACCAAGTTTCGAAAGCCATCAATCCGGCACTTAACCCCAAGGCGGATCAGAATGCTTTAACGGAAATAACCCTTAGCGGGAACAAACTTTCCTGTGGGCATTTAGCAGAGTACTTCAGCGACCACCTTGCTGATTCGGTGCAACCACTGGGAAGCATTGCTCATACTCATATTACTTACCATAATACTGATACAATTTTTCTCGCACCTACAGATAAAGCAGAAATAGTACGCACATTTCTTTCCCTAAAAGACAGTAAAACTGTCGATGTCAATGGATTTCAGGTAGACGCGATTAAGCATGTAATTAACCTGCTTGCTCCTTGTCTAGCTTACGTGTTTAATCTAGTCTTTCAGTCTGGCTTCTTCCCAAATCTCATGAAAATCTCAAAAGCTTCTGTAATATCTAAAAGTGGAGATATTACTGATGCTAATAATTACCGACCACGTCTCTGAGGGAATAGAGAAGATAATATTCTGCCGCGTAAACAGCTTCTTTAACAAACATAATATACTTTCAGAGTATCAGCACGGTTTTCAACGTGGTAAATCTACACAGACCGCGCTGTTAGCTCAAAAAGAATTGATAATTAATAACATCGAAGAAACATTGCTTACGCTGGGTGTTTTCATTGAATATAGCTAGGCCTTCGATACCCTAAACCATTACATTTTACTCGGCAAGTTAAGCGCTCATGGGGTATGTGATGTAGCTAATTCATTGTTTAGTTCATATCTGTCTGAGATGATACAATGCGTCTCAATTGATGTTTTTTGTCTTCTAAAACCATTTCTTGTGGCGTGCCTCAAAACAGCATTCTAGGACCAATCCTCTTCAATATATATATAAATGATACTGTTAAGATAAACAATGAGGCCTCATTCTTACTCTAGGCGGATGACACTAGTATTTTCTTCCTGGACAAAACCCAACTGAAAGTGTTGCCAGAACCCAAAGTGTACTTTCAGATGTGCTGCAATGATCCACTGCAAATGGCCTACGAATAAATGCGAAAAAAGAAACAAAAGCTGTCTTTTTCAGATCACGACACACGGAACTCAAGGTGAACCAATCATCAACGCTTGAGGGAATCCCCGTTGAAATAGTGGAGAAACATAAAGTTCTGGGTGTGACTTTTTCTGCTCATATGACATGGACGTGTGATATTGAATCACTGGCTAAGTCATGTGGGGATGCGCGACTCTCGCGCGTCCCCTGATGTTTTTCCCGCATAGCGCGTCTCCTGCAGGGCGGCTTCGCCCGCCGCGCGGCCTGGCGCCCGCGGCGCTCGGAGTGGTTGAAGCACAGTGCGAGAGATGGCGCTAGTGTTGCGCTGCTAACGCCGCCGACAGGCGAGGTTACTGGGGCGCCGAACGGAAGGCGCTTGGTCTCTTTGGGTTCGGGAAGCGAGCGGGAGCGGACGTGCCGCCCGCGCGTGCGCTGACCATGCTTCTGCGAGACCGTCTCGCGTGGCCGCCTTCGAACGCGCCACGATTCGCGTGACTGTACACGCGAACGACCAGGCGTTGGGATCCAGCATGGGGCGAACATATTCGCTCGCAATGCGGTCGCGGTAAGTCGGACCTTCTAGACTTGTCGCGCGCCCATCGGCATGTTTTGGGGATAGCAACTCGGCTAGCAGGCATTGATCTATGAAAGGTGCAATAAATGCCCTTGTGACTGTTTGCACTACTGTGTTGTCGTTCCTTTGTCCCAAGAGTACGGAGGAGAACCCCGTATCTCCCACAGTCATTACCATGTGCTGCTGGTGTTCTGTCACGATGTAGGCACTTTCTTCCAGAAAAAGCTAAACTTCAGATTTATCATGCTCTGTTTTCTTCCCATATAAATTGGTGCCTCTTAGTCTAGGGCACGACAACCCTATCTAACAGAAAAACAATTCACATATTGTAGAAAATAGCACTTCGGTATATTATAGTTAATAGCACTTCGGTATATTATTATATAATAGTTCTACGGGTACATTGTTTACTCGCTATAAGATAATCAGTGTGAAACGCATGTTGGATTTTCGTTTAACGTATGCTTATTTCTTTCGAAAGGACTAATTCAAGGTATTTATTAAAGATTCATCTAATATAAGAATGCATTACACTGATTCACGCACTCGCAGCGCCGACAAGTGGCTTCTTCGTTCCCGCACGACCTATTTTTTGCAAAATCTTAGATCCACACTGGCGTCCCCACTTAATAAATATGAAGAAAAAGACGCCAACTTTTCTACGTTTACAAAAAAAGGAAATGCGTGAATTTTTTCTAACTCTTGTCTAACGTCTTCTATAATATACTGTCCGAACATGATCAAGAATGTTTCATTACTCTCTATATTGCGTTTATTGTTTTCGTCATATTATGATATGTGCTCACGTGAACACAGAATATTTCAGCTAAAATGTAAAACCGTTCTGTAGTGTACTTATATATTGACCTTATTTGTTCTATTGTTCTATTGTTGTATTTGCACAACCTCTTTCTAATTTATTTTTCTTAAAACTGCATTTTTTATTCTATTATTGCAAATGTGTTTTTGAAAGTATGGATCCTAATACCACTGTCTTGTACGTAGGCTATTGATTATTTTCCAGTGGTGTTATTGCCGCTTTTCGCCCAAGGGACCCCCAACTGTCGTTGGAAATAAAGATTTGGTTTATTGGTTGATATTGCATATGCGGACACATTGGCACCGGGCAAAGCGGATGCTCATCTTCTACAGTTGTGTCCAGGGGCAAAGAGGATATCTGAAAGGGTGCAGACGTATATGTGCCAGAATATGGGATAGAAAAAGATGATATAAAATAAATGCACTTGCTCACGAAAAACAAGTTCTCACAGTAAGCGACTACTACGTTCGTGTATTTGTCGAATCACTAAATTCATCGTTACATTCATTGTACTTAAAGTGCGCAGTACTGACCACGCGGGACATTATAATTTATAAATAAATATGTCTCCTCCCCCAAGCCTCCTTCGGGAGAAAAAAGAGACCTTCATGTTTTCCCGAAAACCGCTTGTACACATTGGTTTATGTAGTCTAATTCCCGCGAGGAAGATCCTGCAACGTTAAAAAACAACCGAAAAGAGTGTGAGGATGAAGCGGGTGGTTCGACAAATATACGAACGTAGTAGTAGTTTACTGTAAGAAACACACTCGTCGATGAAATTGAGAACTAGCACCAGTTCAGGGCGCCTGCACTTCCAATCAGAATAACAGAAACTGACAATGTAGTTCGTTTAGGGAGACTGAAAGGGGTATCCCGTGTAGCGGTAGATTGAATCTTGGGAAAATTTTATGGTCTGTGTGAACATCATTATCATCAGCCTGGCTACGCCCACTGCAGGGCAAATGTCTCTCCCATACTTCTCCAACTACCACGGTCATGTGCTAATTGTGGCCATGTTGTCCCTGGAGACTTCTTAATCTCATCCGTCCACCTAACTTTCTGCCACCCCCTGCAACCCTTCCCTGCTCTTGGAATTCAGTTCCTAACTCTTAATGACCATCAGTAATCTCCCATACTCATTAGATGCCCTGCCGATGCTCATTTGTTTTTCTTGATTTCAACTAAGATGTCATTACGTCGCATTTGTTCCCTCACCCACTCTGCTCTTTTCTTATCTCCTTAACGTTGCACCCATAATTCTCCTTTCTATAGCTCGTTGTGTCGTCCTTAATTTAAGTAGAACCCTTTTCGTAAGCCTCCAGGTTTCTGCCCCATAGGTGAGTACTGTTAAGACACAGCTGTTGTACACTTTTCTCTTCAGGGATGATGGCAACCTGCTATTGATGATCAGAGAATGCCTGTAAAACGCACCCCAGCTCCCCATGCTAATTCTTCTGAATATTTCAGTGTCATCATCCGGATCCGCGGTCACTACATGCCTTAAGTAGATGTATTTCCTTACCGCTTCTAGTGCCTCGCTACCTATCGTAAACCGCTGTTCTCTCCCCCGAGACTGGTAAACATTACTTTTGTTCTCTGCAGAATAATTTTTAGACCCACTGTTCTGCTTTGTCTCTCCAGATCAGTGATCATGCATTGCAATTGGTCACCTGAGTTACTAAGCAAGGCAATATCATCAGCGAATCGCAAGTTACTAAGATATTCTCTATTAACTCTTATCCCCACATCTTCCCAATTCAGGTCTCTCAATACCTCCTGTGAACACGCTGTGAATAGCATTGGAGAGATCGTATCTCCCTGCCTGTCGCCCTTCTTTATTGGGGTTGTGTTGGTTTCTTTATGGAGGCCTACGGTGGCTCTGGAGCCGCTATAGATATCTTTCCGCATTTTTACATACGGCTAGTTTACATCCTGATTCGGTAATGTCTGCATGACTGCTGAGGTATCAACTGAATCAAAAGCTTTCTCGCAATCAATGAAAGCTATATAGAAGGGTTGGTTATATTCCGCACATTTCTCTATCACCTGATTGATAGTAGGAATATGGTCTATTGTTGAGTAGCCTTTCCGAAACCCTGCCTGGTCCTTTGGTTGACAGAAGACTGAGGCTATCCGGATTCTATTTGCGCTTACCTTAGTAAACACTTAGTAGGCAATGGACAGTAAGCTGATCGCTCTATATTTTTCCAAGTCTTTGGCGTCCCCTTTCTTATGGATTAGGATTACGTTGGCGTCCTTCCAAAATTCCTGTACGCTCGAGATCGAGGTCATGAGGGATGGTGCATACACGGTGGCCAGTTTTTCTAAAACAATCTGCCCACCATCCTTAAACAAATCTGCATTTACCTGATCCTCCGCCGCGGCCTTCCCCCTTTGCATAGCTCCCAAGGCTTTCTTTACTTGTTCCGGCGTTACTTGTGCGTTGTCAAATTCCTCTAGACCATTCCCTCTTCCATTACCGTCGTGGGTGCCAATGGTACTGTATAAATCTCTATAGAACTCCTCAGCCACTTGAACTATCTTGTCCATATTAGTAATAATATTGCCGGCTTTGTCTCAACGCATACGCCTGATTCTTGCCTAAGCCAAGTTTTTTCTTTGCTTTTAGGCTTCCTCAGTTCCTGAGAGCATGCTGAATTCTATCCATATTATACTTCCTTATATCTGCTATCTTACGCTTGTTGATTAACTTGGAAGGTTTTGCCAGTTATATTCTAGCTGTAGGGTTAGAGGCTTTCATACATTGGCATTTCTTAATAAGGTCTTTTGTCTCCGGCGATAGCTTACCGGTACCCTGTCTAATGAAGCTGCCACCGACTTCTGCTGTACACTCCTTAATGATGCCCATAAGATGGTCGTTAATTGCTTCAGCACTAAGGTCCTCTTCCTCAGTTAAAACCGAATACCTGTTCTGTAGCTTGATCCGGAATTCCTCCAGATGACCTCGATGATCAGCGTTAGCTGATCATCGAGGTTTATGTGAACGACAAGCTGCAAATCTGCGATTAAACATGTCACCACAAAGTGTGTTTGTGCGTGCTTTCATCGCTGCTTCTTCAATATTCACCAACAATCGACGTTCTTGAATAATAGCGGCTAGATTCTGTGAAAAAGATGCTAGAGAAAGACAGAGGTCCACTTTATTTACAAAAGGCCCGATGTTCGAGCCATTGGCTTTGGAACTAACATTCCGAAGGTATCTTAAAATGAAGCTATCTTTCTCTACCCTTCCATGATTTCGCTTGGGTCAGTCGGTCGGTCTTCGATTGGTCGCTGGTCGGTTTCGTGCCGAGTAGATTCGCATTCACTTAGGAAAAATTCACCGCGCAAACACTCCGTAAAGACGGTTAGCCATCAAAGCTTAAACGTGCGGCTCCAGTGTTTTTCACGAGGTTAATCCCGACGGTTCATTACACGACGGTTTGTTAGGCTGCCCGATCCTTGGTTGGCAGTTTCTGCTTGCGCTAGGCTGCACGAGCCTGTTGTTGTGCCCCGGCTGCAGCATCGGCACGGCGCAGACGAGCTCGTTCCTGGTTCTGCTCGCGACGTTGCTGATCAAAAGCTGCCTACTCTTCAGGAGTAGGTATGACGGGTGGCGTACCCATTTCGGAGCCGGAGAGAAACCTCTGTGCGCGCGCTTGGCTGTGACGGAAAGCAACGACGTCACTACTGTCGCAGCTAATCCAACAGCACCTAGACAGCAAAGGCCTTTTCACTCCGATCCATGACGTCCTATTACCCGGCCCAACTGCCATAGAATCTAATCGGGACGCTCCTAAGTAGGGAACAGTAATTTTGACATCACGCCAGCCTTGTCAACGGAAATTTCGGGCGAGGTAGCGTGATGTCATGGATCGGTGTAAACAGACCTTGTCCTATCAAGGTGGTGTTGGCTAGTCGCACGCCTCTCTTCTCTTTTGTTCGCGCATGCACATAGAGTTGCACCGGAGGAGTTTTCGGCGTACAGGCGATGGACAGGTGGGCAGATGGACGGACGAATCAGCTAGCCATATACAGCTTCGCTGTAAAAATAAAGTGTGTCCCGCGCGGGATCTAAACCTCGCCCCCCTCCCAGAATCAGCCCGATGCTCTCAGCCATTAGACCACAACTTTCTTGCCTGGTATTTATTACAATGAATGAGACGGTGTAAGTTCAGGAACGATACGCACTATTATGAGCACCAGTTGGCCACACGCAATGACAGGTGGACGAGAAGTGCATGCGTAGAAAACGCCACACAAAGTAACGCCTTCCATCACAACACTAACTTGAAAAGAAAAGTTCAACATCTACTCAAAAGTGTCTACCAATCAGGCTCTCATTATGCGCTTTAAGTACATATACGATCATTAGGCCACGGCTGCACGTGCGTTCCTCTCGTCCAAACACTCTTCGTGATGATCGCCGTGCGTCGATACCCATACTATGGCACCTGCCCACAACGATGGAATGACCAATAATAGTGATCTGCACCATGCACAGATCAGAGACAGAGGCCAAGAAACTTGTCCGCGTATGGATGGTGCTCATGATTTCCATACTGTGGTACGTACACGCAACCAGGTACTTTCCTAGGAGTGGCCGGATAAATTTAACATATATAAGAAGAAATGAAGAAACACAAGCCTGTATAATATTTGGCTCATTGTGGAGCACGTGTGCGCAACACCACTTGCGCACCAGTTTCTTCTACGCCAAAGATGCAGGAACGACATTGCAAACTTACAGCATGTCATAGCCGCTTCATGAAAACTTTGCTTCACATAGATTCTAACATGCACGCTATATCTGCATAAATTTTGTTTTCTAAAGCTTTCTTTGCCTTTTCATTAGACTTTCCCGCTGCTGCTGACTGCTGTCTTGCCGATTAACTCTTGCGGAATACGTGGATCACACCTCAATACTCAAAGTAATATCATGCCGTCGTCGTTGTGCGATTGCCAGCTTTGCTGGGTGCTGGGTATAGTATCGCACGACTGGCTCGTACTACACATAGTGCAAACAGGCACCGGTTGTAGTGCGAATTAGGGATTGTCGACTAGCCCGTACCAGACATAGTGCCATAGTACCAGACATAGACATAGTACCAGACATAGTTATGGCTCGCGCAGTACCCGACCTCGTGCAAAAATACACTGGATATAGTTCGAATTACAGCGGCCCGATTGGGCGGTACTGGATAGTGTAAACAAACAAACAAAGGAAGTATATGGTGAGTATTAGGTGGCTTAATGGTACTGGATTTTGTGCAAATACGCGCTGGATATCGTATGAAATAAAGCTACCCATGAAGACAAGTGAAAAACGTGAGCGTGGACGTGAGTCCAATAGAAAAACGCCGTCGTCCTCTTGCAGTGATCGTCATTCTGTCGTCGTCATTTTATCGCCTTCGACCCGCCGTGGTTGCTCAGTGGCTATGGTGTTGGGCTGCTGAGCACGAGGTCGCGGGATCGAATCCCGGCCACGGCGGCCGCATTTTGATGGGGGCGAAATGCAAAAACACCCGTGTACATAGATTTAGGTGCACGTTAAAGAACCCCAGGTGGTCAAAATTTCCGGAGTCCTCCACTATGGCGTGCCTCATAATCAGAAAGTGATTTTGGCACGTCAAGCCCCATAATTTAATTAAATTTCATCGCCTTCATGGTGTTGTGGTCATTTCTTCGCTGTTGCGTCAGCGTAACCTTTCCACTGCTGTCAATGCGTTGTCGTATCGTCGTCGTCCCGCGTCTAACTTCGAGCGATCATCGTAGTTGCGTGGTCATAATTCTATATCGTCGTTGTGCCATTGTTGTCATCGCGTCGTAAGCACCCTAAGAATGCGAGCTCTTTTAAACGAGCATGGTAATGCGTTAACACTCTCGGGAACCTCAGGAACGTTATCTATCAGGAACGTTATCAGGTCAGCGATCTATGTTTGTATCCATATTTGTGTCTATGTATGTTTGTATCTAACCATTTTGACGGTTGCCTGGGTCACTGCGTAGTTTGTGGTTGAATGGGTAGCCGAGGGTTCGAAACATTGAACCAACTTGGGTCACTGAGTATGTGGCTGTGTAAACACGCGCGGCTCTTCAACGAACCTCTTTCATGCCCACGAGGCACGCAACTAGGATTTCTTTCCGGGGGGGGGGGCAACCCAAGGTAACTTTTCTATGCAAATGAGGCGGAATTACATGTTCTAGTACAAATATTAATAACGTCCACCATTCACCATAAAGATGCGTAAACGCGCAAAAGAGAAATGAAATAGCATCTCACATGTAGGCCTGCGAGATACACCTCTCCTTTACTCGGCGAACAAGGAACCACATCAAACGGACTCGCGCAGGAAAGAGGCGCAGGAAGAACACTGCCAAGAACAAATAAACAGGCGAAAGTGTAAAATAAAAATTTCTATAATAGAATACAACCTAAAAAAAAAAGACAGCAGTTAGCTACCAGGGCACGTGGACCGCGAAGCCTTGTGTTACTCCGCCAGCCAATCACAGAAGCAAGCAAAATCATCGTCATACGGCCTTTTCAAAATGACGTCGTACTTGATAGGTCCAGAGCGTCCGCTGTTCTTGAAGATTCTTTTCATCGGCGAAAGCGATGAGGTGTGCAACAGACATGGACAAAGTGTATGGAGTCTGAGCATTTTACTGTTCAAAAGTCTGTGGTACAGTTCATTGAGCTGCTTAGCGCGTTTTACTCGTGAAACTTCACTGCTAACTGAAGCGAAAATTGACAATAAAAGGACATTTAGGTTCAATAAAGAATTAGACGTTCGCCATTCCACTCTACTAGGCGGAAGAAAATGTATAAAATTACGTGGTATTAATACTGTTTTTGTGCTTACCGCCTTCATTGGGTAAAAAAAAAAAACGGAAATACCAATTATTTTCACCCTCGCGGAGGAACAGTGGCTGGCGGTTATGACGGTGTGGGCAGGGCATCACTTCAGACTCAAGTTGTATCCGACAGCAGTACCGTCTTTTGAATTGGCTCAGGAAGAATTACAGAGAAATATATATCTGTGGAACAATCACATTTCTTTTGGAGCCCTCGTTTACTGCTCTACCAAGTGTCAAAACCGACTAGTATTGTTATTTGGAAAGTTGCGTAATGATGCGTGGCCGCCAGTCCCGTAATACTGCGTAGAGCGCAGGACGCTGCGGTTCTAGACGTACTGCGCCCAACGTGAAAGGTTCGAAAAACACCCACATAAGCACAGCAGAGAAGTGGCTTCGTCAGGCGGTTCGACTGACAACTGTAGAAGCGTGATTCAAAACACACGGAATTGTTCGCCACTCCCGGCGGCGTCTTGTCTACTTCCCTTTTAGGTAAAAAACTATTGATCCCCAAATATTTTCATAAACAATGGTGAAATTTGTTAATTTCCGTTTTTCCTTCCTGTTTGGCTGTTGCCTTGGCTCTCTCCCTTAGTAGATCACTTAATTTATCAATACTTTGTGACTCTTGTTTCTAGTTGCCAATTTTGCATGAAAAGTGCTGTAAAATTGGAGGAGAAGCAGACGAGGTAATAGGTGATATTCATATTGCTCATAGGTTTAAGGGTTATTGCAGGGCTTGATGATCGACGCTGTTTTGCATTATTTTATTTTCCACCTTATTTAAACCATATCGCGGGTATGTGGTTCCGGGGATCTGCCAGCGTTGTTGTGAGCCGTCACTCAAGGAAATAATGGAGCAAAAAGAAAAGTTAAACGCAACTGGCGTTTTCTCCAGCCGCAACTCGTTCCACGAGCATACAGAAGAGCTGACTAGGAACCGAATCCCTTTCCTGGTCCCTGGATCAGCCTGAATAAAAAAAGGTTTAACTAACGAAGCAATAGCGATGCGCGCGACTGTTGAATAGATGGTGACAACTGAAAGCATGTCGAGTTAATAGCGCGGGCACCGATCCTATGAGCAAACTGTCCTTCACACCCCAAGAGATGCCGATAACTACCGCAGTCGAAAAGGAGTGAAAAAGGCAGCAAAATGTTGACCGCTGAATAGCTGTCAAATCTCAACATTGATTTAGGAATGCTTTAGGAATGTGTGAAGAATGGTGGCGTGGGCGAGAAGTGGGTCGGTATGCCGCTTGATTTCAGGGAGGAGGGGCCTGACCCCCAGCCCCTTCACCCTAGGTACGTGCCTGGACTGGGTAGATAGATAGACAGATAGAAACTTTATTGTAATGGAAAAGATTTGAAGGAGGGGTGGTCGGAGACTCTCAGTCCAGGGCCCCACTGGCCTCTGCCGCCTGCCTGACCTGGCTAATTAAGGACTTTTGTCCTGCCAAGTCGGAGCGGGTGAGCTGTGCCTCCCACTGCTCCATTGTGTCACTGGTATTTGACCTATGAGGGTGCTTAGTGCACTCCCAGGTTACATGTATTAGGGTAGGTATGCCACCGCACCAAGGACAGTTGACTATATAACGAGTGGGATACATGGCTTTTAGCAATTTTAAATGGGGGAATACCCCGGTCTGTATTTTACGCCAATCGGCGGCCTCTTCCCCGCTAAGTTGTGGGTGAGGCGGCAGGTATTTTCTGCGGACTCCCCGCTGATGAGCAAGGATGTCTTTGGCATTTAAATTGGTGGAATTTTGTGAGGGATACTGCGGGTGGTTGGGGTTAGAAGAGGACGTCGTCGCTCGGTTAGTGAACCCTCGAGCTAATGCGTTAGCCTTTTTGTTCCCCTCTACCCCCACGTGGCCCGGACACCAGAGTAGGCGATGATGGTGGTTGAAGGATTTGGGGATTATCGCGAGGCTAGCCGCAGTCACGTGCCCCTTGTGAAACATGCGACATGTCTCCTGGGAGTCCGTGACCACGACCGAGTCCCTTTGCGAACGCTTCGCGTGAGCGAGTGCGATCGCCACTGCTAATATTTCCGCCGAGGTGGGGGATCCCACCGTGGCCGACGCGGTAATTTGCTGTTGGCTGATCGCGCTCACGACTGCCAGGGCCTACCTCCTTTGGTAGCGCTGCCCGGTCGCCTCTGCATACTCAGCTGCGTCCGTGTAGTACGTGTTGTACCTATGGTTATTAGAGTACGCTGATTGAATGTGTTGTGCGCGTGCTTTGCGCCTTTCTTTGTTGTACTCGGGATGTATATTCTTTGGAATTGGGGCTACTGTAATTTTGGATCTCACCGAAGGAGGGATAGGTACGGCCTGCTCTGTGAGATAAGTGGGGTATGCTGGGATATTGAGTCTAGCCAATATTGCCCTACCAGTTTTTGTGAAGCTGAGGCGCTCCCTCTGTCGCATCAGTGTGGCCTGCCTCAGTTCGTCGAAAGTATTGTGCACTCCCAAAGCTAACATGCGCTCCGTTGAAGTACCTTTAGGCAGGCCCAGAGCAGCTTTGAAAGCGATTCGGATTATTGTGTTAGCCTGCTTTTCCTCCTCCGTGTTCAGGATTTGGTACGGTAAGCCATACGTGATTCGGCTAACCACTAAGGCCTGTACGAGCATTAGGGTATCGTCTTCTCGCATTCCCACTTTTCTATACGTCACGCGACGGATCATTTGGGCTATGTTGTGGGCTGTGGATTTGAGGGTCTTGAGTGTCTGTACTGCTCTCCCGTCGTTCTGAAGCCACAAACCTAGGACTGGCATCGTGGGTACCTCTCGGACAGATTGGCCCTCAACCACGATGTTAATCGGTCCTCTGGATTTGTAGCCTTTCCCGTATATCCGGATGACCTCAGATTTTTCGGGTGCGCACTTCAGGCCACTCCATGTAGAAAATTTCTCCATCGCTAATACTGCGCTTTGGAGCGTATATGCCTCATCCCCTAGTGGAGCTCTGCTCGTCCACAGCGTGATGTCGTCCGCGTAGAGCGTGTAGCCTAGGTCGGGTATCCGTCCAGATCGCGCGCGAGGCGACACATCGCCATGTTCAAGAGGAGATAATATAGCCCCTTGAGGTGTTCCTTTGTCAGGCATTTTAAACAAATCCGAAGTGATTTGGCCAATACTGATGCTCGCCTCGCGCTTGGAAAGAAACGCTCTTAAGTAATTGTTTGTGCGCTCACCACAACCCGCGAGTTCGAGTTCCTCCAATATTGCGGCGTGAGACATGTTGTCGAAGGCTCCTTTGAGGTCTAGTGCTAGGACTGGTCTCTCGTCACCGTACGGTATATTAGTTAGAATTTCGTCTCTAAGTAGGAGGAACGCGTCCTGGCAAGATAAACCCGTGCGAAATCTTATCATGGAGTCCGGGAACCAGCTTCGCTCTTCCAGGTATCGCTGCAATCTGCTGTGGATAACCCTTTCTTAGAGCTTACCCAGGCAGGACGTGAGCGACACCGGTCACAGTGTATCAATCGAGGGATTCTTTTTTGGTTTGGGCATCATGATTATTTTAGCCAATTTCCATTCTTGGGGCAAGTCTCCCTCGGCCCAGCACTCGCTATTGAAAATCTTTGTTATTTTCTGTAGGGCTACCGAATCCATGTTTCGAATCATTGCATTTGTGATCGAGTCTGGGCCCGGTGCCGAGTTTTAACTGCGGATTTTGCCGCCTCATACACTTCCGCGTACGTTATTTCTTAGTCTAATTTAGGATTCGCCTCCCCCGCGTATTGCCTCCTCGCGTAGGACGATCCCGTGGCCGGTGAAGGTCCTATGTACTTTTTCTGAAGAGCATGGTCTAGATATTGGTCTGTACCCTCGAAGTTGTCTGCTATAATTTGGAGCTTCTTGTTATTCTCAGCACGCGTTTTCATAGGGTCTAGCATGCTTCGTAGTATTCGCCACGTACTGGTCGTTCCCAGAGTTCCTGATAGGGTTCCACAGAACGCCGTCCACTCGTTTTTAGCGAGCTCGTTGGTGTGGACTTGGGCTTGTTCTGCCAAGAGAGCGATGCGTTGTCTCAGGTGTTTGTTTAGACGTTGTCTTTTCCACCTCTTGGTCAGTTTCCGCCTCTCTTCCCATAGGCTGACCAGGTGAGAGTCTATCACCGGCACCTCCGCTGTACGCTCAATGGCTTTAGTGGTGCCCCTGTGTGCTCGTCGAAGGAATTCAGTCCATTCTCGCATGATGGTCGGGGCTGTATCCGACTCTTTCAGCGCTGTCTGGAGTTCTCTATAACGAGGCCAGTCAGTTAATTTAGACATTACTATTGCTCTCCGTATGTTGGGCGTGGAGAGCGCTACTCGGATTATGTCGTGATCGCTTCCCAGGTTTTCGTCAAAGGAAACCCATTGTGCGTCTCTAATGTTAATTGTAAAGGCACGGTCGGGCGCCGTGTCTCTGCTGACGCTGTTACCCGTGTGCGTCGGTTTGCCGATCTGATTGATTGCCCGTGAGCCCAAGGCCGTTGTGGTGCGCTCGAGTAGGAACCCTTTGGGCGACGTTTTCGCGTATCCCCATAGTATGTGGGGTGCATTAAAGTCACCCACTATCACCGCCTTATCCCTAGTGCCCGCTAAATCTTTTGTTGCTGAGAGAATGTGGGGTAGGTCGTCCCCTTTGCTTTTGGGAGGACTGTACAGATTTGTGATTAGTGTCTATGCCTTACTTCGTTTCTTTGGCATCACACTGATAACTATGGAATTAGTCTCTCCCTCAGTTTGCGGAAGTGTTAATAATTGAGCGTTTATTGACTTGCTCACCAGCGTGGCGACCTTCGAATTTTGAGGATCGCTCAGAGTGTAGTATCCCTGCAGTTTGGCCGGCTTGGCCCCGACCTCCTGCAGACATATCACGTCCGGAGCGATTCCGGAGTTTTTGATAAACTGGTGGAACACTGCCGTTTTCCTGAAGAAGGAGCGGCAGTTCCATTGCCATATCTCTAATTGTTCTGAATTTTGTATTCGTTGTGATTTCTTAGCGTAATTAGCCATGTTGCCCACTCTTATTTTAAGCCCGTGACGTTTCCGTGTCAGAGCTAATTGACGTTGACTTGCAGCACTGGGTATCTGCCACTCAGTCTGTGCAGGTCTATATCGAATCTCTTCGATGGCCCCTTGGTTCATTGGGCTATGTACCAGTAGGTGTGGTCGCTCTTCAATGAACGGCGGATGGCGCGCGCTGAGCTTTGTTAAGGGGCTCTGCTAAGGACGCCTGTGCACAGACATGGGTTTGCGTTGCGGCACCGTCGTTTTGAAGTAGTCGTAGCAGATGGTGGCACGGGTCAAGTTCAAGACTTTGTGAAACTCGTTGACTACCACGTGAGAGAGGGTCGAGACAAGGTGGGGATACTTCAGACGCTGCGACGCAATGCGCCAGGGAATGGAGAATGCCCGATCCAGAGTGAGCCAGATGGCGGAGTTCCGTGAGCGAATTGGCGGCGTGTGAATGTTCACCCAGACGAGGCTCTCGGCGCTGGTCGTCGGTACTTCGTTCGTGAAAGTGTGCTCCATGCTGTCCTGCTCGACATTAGATCACGTCCGTGTCACATTTTATATGGACCTAGACTACGTTTGCTATAGTACCAAAGTTTGAGAAGAAGCAGATAAGGAAATATTCCTGTTAAATAGGCACCTTCTTCCGAACAGATACTTTGAGTACCGGGATTTTTACGCGTCCAATGAGACCATGTCAATTAGGTGTTGAAATTACGTGGTCCTAAACAAGCACGTCTGGAAAAATTCATGTGCGCACCTCACTCACCTGGAATATTGGCAAGTTTTGTCATGCTGCTGTTTTTACACAGAATTGTTTCTACATTTCACTACGCAACGGCTCCTTGGAACACAACATAACGGGGAGGCTCACACATGACGAAGTGAACGACTGTTATGGTTTCAGCAGCAGCAGCAGCAGCAGCAGCGGCGACGGCGGCGCCGACAATTTCATGTCCACTGCAGGACTCAGGCTTCTCCCTGCGATCTCCAATTACCGCTGTCCTGCGCCAACCGATTCCAACTAGCGCCTGTGAATTTTCTAATTTCATCGCCATACCTAGTCTTCTGCCATCCTCGACTGCGCTTAATCAGCGCGTTTTCACAGAAGCCTTCGACTATAAGTACTCATCTCCTCTGAAGAGCCCAGCAACCGTATAAAACACGCATCTGGGCTTTAGATATACTTGTTTTCTTAATGCAGTGTTCATTCAAATTTTTTCGCATTTCGTTGGCGCAGTCAGCTTATCGCATACGCTGGAATATATCAAATCACTACGCATAACAATTAGCTATGTTATAAATGGGTTGAGATGCATCGTGTTTAAGGAGCGTTGATGGGCACTAAGATATATAAAGAAGGGAGCAAAATAAAGATGCACAATTGTGCACTATCCCATGTGTAAACATGGTGAATAAAAGAAAATGCAGCACCATTTTGAGGGATACATAAATTCATTTAATCTAAAGTCTTCAATTTTCCGCACTGACCGTATCATTTATTGGGAAACGGTGATTTTTGTAGCATTCTGTATGGTTGTAACAATGGCGAGAAAAGCATACTAGCTTTGGCATTATTACATATACTAAAGTGGTCCAGTTCCACAATATACCTCTGTAGCCTTTTTGCAGCAGTTCGGCCACACATTTTCGTCGTCTCCATCCGGGCATTCAACTGGTGCTGGGCAACTGAATTTGGAAAAAAAGTAACAAAAGCTTCGGGTATGAATATGTACCAAAGAAGCCGTATAAGGAAATGCTTCTAGTCTTAGTAGCTTGGAAACGTGCCAATTGAGCGTTACATAACAGGAACCACACGCTCTAAAGGCTAACCGCAAGTAAGAAAATCGTATGAATGAAAGTGCTGCTGTTATGGCCAGAATGTCTTCCAAATTATTATGATTGTGAAGAACATTTTTGTAAGTGTGAAGGCAACCATGTAGCATACTTCGGAAAAATTTCTTGAACAATACGTCGAAGCTGAAATATGAGATCGTATAAACCAAGACGTACATTCATTTCACATTTATAGCTGCTGTACGCCCTTCCACTGATTAGTAGCACTATAAGCTTCTGTTCCTTCTTTTTATTTTCAATGCACCCCCCGCTTCTTGGAGATTCCCCCGTTGTATCTAATATAGTACGGAAACCATTATCATCATCAACAGTCATCAAAAGAGCTGGCTGGAGTTTGAGTTCGCCAGATTTGCACCTCTATCGCCAAACCCCCGTTGTCGATATGTGCCATTGTATGGAAATCATTATCATCATAATGAACACAAAGAGAGATTTTTGGTCGGTCTTTACTTGTGGGTACGTGCTTAAACTATGGCAAATATAATCATCACCAACACACGACGCTCATCTCAAAACCATAGTCGGCACTGAGACGAATTGTACAACCCACTTCTTGGATAGTCCCCCTATGCGTCATAGTAGGAATCATCAACCTATTGTGACCAGTCTGATGAAGAAGACGTTTTAGGCTAGTCCGAAGAAGACGACACTCTTAACTTCGCGAGCTAACTGCCATCTTGTGAGCTCCTAGGGTTATTGTAAAGGTCCTGTAAATATATTTCGTACTTCTCTTTTCCTCGTAACATTTTTGGTGGAGGTTGTGGGCTCAAAAGCAAGACGGATTTACGCAGCGGGCGCTCTTCGGCTGCATCTACAAGGCCAGTTCAAGGCGAGGATGCTTAGGGCGCGTCGGCACCCACGCCCACCGTCATACTGGGGCAACTGCGCGACCCACGAACCTTTTGCGTTGCCGATAACATTGAAGTTGAAAACTGGCTTCAACTTTATGAGCCGATGAGCGAAATAAACCATTGGGACCAAACCATCACGCTAGCTAATTTGGTATTTTACTTCGAGAAAATGGCACGCGCCTGGTTTTAGAACCACGAAGAGGAACTTAGCTGCGATATTTGTAAAAGAAACTCAAGGATTTGTTCGGCAAGCCTATTGGATTTCAGTGTGCCGTCTCAAAAGACCTCGCTTCGCGAGTCCAGGCGTGCACCGAATCCTACCTCAAGTACATCCAGGATGGTCTCGCTCTGTCTTACAAAGTGGATCGGATGATGTCCGAAGCTACTAAAGTCGCGCATGTCATTAAGTGCATAGTAGATGATGCCTTTCACCTCAAGTTTTTAAAAATTATTCCACTGTGCCAGACATCATTACCGAATGCTGGCAATTTGAACAAGCTGAAAGCCGCCGCATTGCCCACCCATTTTCCTGACTTCCCAACACGGCTGCTACGTTCAGCTGCGGAGGCCTGCGCAGCGTGCCCACGTTCAATCGATCTGTTGACTTTGTGAACCTGGCGTGAAATAGAAGCTGCATCTCCTATCACAACCCCAACCCTCCCCTTTGCCAGGCAACCGTCTCACTGATCCACACTGTCGTGCCCCACGAATTAGTCAACGCTGGCTTGACCAACGTCTACTCAATTAATCGACCTGACTACATTCGGTCCACCGCTGTCACACGCAACCGAAACCTCAATGCTCCTACGCGGTATCGCAACTCGGCCGAATGGCGCACCTCAGAAGGCAGGCCTATATGCTTCACTTGTGGTCGTATCGGCCAAATTTCACGTCGCCGCCGCTCTTCGTGGAATTCTACGTTTTGGCCCTATTTCCCATCCCACCGTCCCCGTAGTGCTGCTTCTCGCTTCCCACTGCAAACGCAACGAGTAATTCTTGGCGACAATTCTCTCCCCACGAAATGTAGCCGTGCTCCTTCGTCACATCGGTGCTTCTCCCATCGCCCCCATCTCGTCGATCACCGTCCCCCTATCTCCTTCCTGCGCACACTTTCGGAAAACTAATTGGTGCAGCATCTGGAGCGATAATTCTTTAAAGACCTGACGACAATATCCTCTTCTGATCCTGTCCACACATTTCAACCTCCTCAAAGTGAACGTGGAAGGTGCACTTGTTACGGCTCTGATTGAAACTAGCGCGCACGTGTTTATGACTAGTGCTAAGCTTCGCAATCATCTGAAGTCCTCAGCCTTGCCCCGTCGCCTTTCATTCGAGTCGACGACGGTGGAACACGGGCCTTTATATGTGTCCGGCTCACGTGAATGTCGCCGCACCTCATGCTTCTGTTTTATTTTGTGTCCTAGAATACTGTCATCATGGTCTAATCCTGGGACTTCATTTCTGGTAGCACACTCCACCTTGGCCGATTGTACTGCTCGTATTGTGCAAGTCACTCCACCTTTGCTATTGATCCTGCCGATAGTGATCTGATCCCGCTATGTTCCACATAGCAGATTCGCCTCCTTCACCTCGCCGTTACCTACTTAGGTGTTTTACCCATTCCATCTATACCAGACGGTGATACATCATATCATTTAATTCAGACGTCGCGTTTCTCCCACCGTCATTACCATTACGGACCACACGTCCTGTCTTCCGCATGTGAACGTTGGACTTTGTGCACATGTTTTCCTTCGTGGCACTTCACTTGCGCAAATTACAGCGGCCAGAGACTACCACATTTCGGCTTTCACTTGTGACAGCCCCTCGCGTACTACTCTGCTTCGCCTCCCGCCCCTTCAGACTTGAATGCCCTAATAAAAATGATTGCTCCAGACCGTCCTCCCCAGCGTGCTCATGAACTACCTTGCTTCCTTGCCTCGTGTAGGGATATGTTAGACTTTGGAGACCGTTTTCTACGACAAGCATATGTTGTTAAACCTTGAATTAACACAGGCGACGTGAGCGCAATCCATCGGCGACCCTACCGCGTCTCGCCTACTGAGCGACACATCATCCAGCATGAAGTTGACAAGGCCCTTTGTCCTAGCATCACTGAAACTTCCGCGGTGCCTAGGCATCCCATGTTGTGCTAGTTAAAAAGAAGAACAGTCGGTGATTTTGCGTGCCTTGTCGACGCCTCGACAAAGTGACAAAGAGGAACGTCTACCCGCTACCACGCATTGACGATGGTCGGGATCGCCTCCGTGGAACACAATATTTTTCGTCCATTGACCTTCGCTCCGGTTTCTGGTAAATAGCCGTCGATGACATGGACCGTGAGAAGACAGCTTTTATTACTCCCGACCACCTTTATTAGCTGAAAGTGATAATATTCGGTCTATGTAGTACCTTGGCCATACTTGAAAGAACGATGGGCGCCCTCCTGCAATGTTTAAAGTGATCCATCTGCCTCTGCTACCTGGACGGTACGATCATCTTTTCTGCGACTTTTGCTATGCACCTCAAAAGTGTATTAAAGATACTATCTGTTTTCCATCAGGCCGGACTACGACTAAATTGATCGAAATGTCATTCAAATTTCCATGTTTGGACATCTGGTCGATTCTTCTGGTTAACACCTTGATCAAGCTAAAGCACGGGCAGTGAAGGACATTCCCGTGCGAAAGTGCGTCAAAGACGTTCGCAGCTTCTTGGGCCTCTGATCCTACTTCTGTTGGTTTTTCTGAAGTTTTGCGGATGTTGTGTGCCCTCTTACTCAGCTCCTCAAGAAAGACGCTGCCTTCATTTGGGGCTCTGAGCTAGCTGGTGCTTTCACCGAGCAGATCCGGCTGCTTACATCCCATCCAATTCTAGCCCCATTTTGATGCGTCGACTGCAATAGAATTCCGTACTGATACCAGTGACCATGGTATAGTAACTATCCTGGCCAGCAAATAAAAAGGGCAAGAAGGTCTTATTGCCTACGCCAGCCGCCTTCTTTCCAATGCTGAGCGCAAATATTCTATCACTGAACGCGAGCGTCTGATTCGTTTGGGGAGTGGGTAAATTCCTCCCGTATTATTAAAGCTGGCTATTCACAGTCACCATTGATCACCGCGCTCTGTGTTGACTTTCGTCCCTGAAATATCCTTGTGAGCACCTTGGTCGCTAGCCTCTGGGCCTTCAAGAATACGATATTCAGTTGTATTGTATGTACAGGACCGGCCGGTTAAAACAAGATGCGGACTGCTTGTCGCGCTATCCTGTCAACGTTTCTTTTTGACGTTTCTGCTACAGACAAACCTGTCACTGTTTTATTCTGACTACTTTTCGCGATATCAGAGTGGAACAACGCCGGAATGCCTCCCTACAAGACCGTATCAAAGGGTGGCTTCAGCGACACCCGACCTTCCATTCACATGTTTGACCTTCAAGACGGCGTATTCTACCGCTCTAAAATGCGCCCTAACGGCCCTCACCGACTCTTCGTCGTGCCTGCGCATCTTCAGACTGTTCTCGCCTAGCTTCATGATGTGCCGACTGCCAGTCACCGTGGCGTGTCACGGACTTCTGACCTCGTTTGTCTGCGCCGTTATATCTCTGCCTGTGACTTCTGTCAACGACGAAAAAAGCCGACCACAGATCCTATTGACCGCCTTCACCCACTCGACGTACCATCAGAAGCATTCGTTCGTGTAGGCGTTCATATTTTAGGCCCTTTTCCTATGCCTATTTCGGGAAATAAGTGGATTGCTGTAGCAACAGACTACGCCACCCGATACGTAATCACACGGGCACTCCCGACAAGCCGTGCATCCAATATCGCCGACCACCTCCTAGAGAACATCTTCCCTCACCACGGCACCCTCGACAGCTCCTCATTGGCCAAGGCCGCTACTTTCTTTATAGAGCTGTTAATGACATTCTACACTCGTGCACGACAAAACACAAACATGTTACTGCTTACGATGCACAAAAAAAATGGTCAAACTTAGCGCCTCAACCTAATACTTACCGACGTGCTTTCCATATATGTCTCAGCTGATCATCGCGACTGTGACGCTGCATTGCTGTTCGTTACCTTTGACTATAATTATTCTCGCCATGACACCTTCTCGCCATGACATCTTCCTGTTGTTTGGCCGCGACCCTACGCTACCTTTCTCGACACCGTTCTGCGGGCTATTCTGAACTTCATATCCGAGTACGCCCGTGAAGCCACACTGAAGGCACAAGAAGCGAGCCATATAGCCCAACGTCGATTTGTGGAGTCCCAGGAAAATCAGTGGCGCTTATTATGACGCCCCCTACCATGACGTCCATTACACACCGGGCGCCCTGGTTTTCCTTTGGTCGCCGTCGTGACGCGTTAGCCTTACGGAGAAATTAATTTCACGCTACTCTGTCCCTTACCCCGTCATGCGTCAAGTAATCAACGTCACGTACGAAATCACCCGTCTCGGCCCCACCGTGGCTCAGCCTCACTGCGACGTATACAGTCGGCGTCGCGCGTCTTAAGCCGTATCACTCGACCGCCTCGTAACCACGAATAATGTGGCAGGCCGATGAAGAAGACGTTTTAAATTAGTCAAACAAGGCGACGCTCTTGGCGAGCTAGCTACCACCTTCTCAACCGCTACAGTTATTGTAAATGTCCTGCAAGTATATTTCGCACTTCTTTTTCCCCGTGACAATATTAACACACGAACACGTTTCCTGGCCTGAAATTAATTCTCGTCACGATCATATATATGCTTCGTAATAGCTGTTATGTAGTGGCACTTTTTCGATGTCATTGCAGGCCCTACACGGCGTGTTTAGGCTTTTATATGTGCTAGAAATTTTGGCGCATACCTGTGTGTCGCGTTCGCGCTTGTCGGACTCGCGTGTAAGATCATTCGAGAAATATAAGCGCAATGCTAAACCTTGCTATCGCGGTCAGTGCCTCGCTCTTCAGGCGAAACAGGAAATTTTTGCATCTCCAAACGTGGACAAGCAAGAAGACCGACCTTGTATGCCCGGTAATTTATAAATGGCTGTATTCCTCCATGTACGATTGTTGACTGCGCCGTCCTTGGTAGTAATCGTTATATTTCCTGGTTATGTTTTCATTGCGATAGTAACTATATGGACATTGCAGGCGCATTTCTGGCGTCGACGTTGCCATCGCCGTCGCCGTGAGGTTCCGTATAAAGTCCAAGGGTAATAAAACCTACGCCGCGCGCCGTATGCTGTATGTGCGAGGGTGAGCGGGCAAACGCGGTTCAATGGGTTCAATCTCGGGCGCGAGAGCGAGGAAACGGCCCTGAAGCGCGCCCTCTCCTTTCGCGCCAAGGCAGGGGAGTGATGTAAGGAGAGGGGGGGGGGAGGGGTCGTTCTTCTCGGACGGCTGATGCTTACGGCGTGGCTGTGCGGTCACCGCATCCTGAAAGCGATCTGCGACGGGGCCAAAGTGATCACCCGCGCAGGCCTTATTTTCAAAGTGGTCTGCGATGTTTTCAGAGCGTGTGCAGTGCCGGTAGCTTAGTATGCGCTGTGGTCACGACGTTTCGTTGGCGTTGAAGCGAGGGATGCACGAAGGTCAATTCGCTGGTGCTGCTACCGCGATTCCTCACTCCAGCATTTTGACAGCGAGTTTCCGCGCTCATCGAGCGAGATGTGTTCATGTTTGACCGCGCGCATGACACAGTGTTGGTTAATTTAGTCAAAACACGTTGACGGGCTAGTTCGCTTGAATCCAAGATAGAATGTGTAAGTGCGACTGAACAAGGACGTAGAACGAAGCATACACACAAATGCGGCGCTGTCTGTGTGTTTCTATTTCTTTCTACGTCCTCGTTGAGTCACGCTTGCACATTCTATCATTGCTAATTTAATGAGTAAGTGAATGTTTATGAGTTTATACGGCCAAGAAATCTACTATTCTTACTTCGTACAGCTACCTACTAATTTGCTATTGCAATCGGTGCTTCGCCTGTCGGGCGAAACTGCGACTTTGAAATGATTTATTACTGGTTGTGTTTTGCAAGTTATCCTGTCTTGGTTATGTATTTAAAATTATATAAAATGCGTGCTTCAATAGTAGTACTTCCTACTCTCCTTCGCGATGCAAAATATCGTATGGCTTGCCCTAAGACTTCAGCTACATTTGCGAACGCAAATAGCGCACTGCAATAAATAGCTTGAATATTGAAGAGCGCAAATAGCACTGCGATGAATAGAGACCTTGAAGTAAAACGCCCACAATAAGAGCTCCACTAACTAATCGAGGTTTTGTTCCTTCAGGTGCATTTATAAATTATCTCACTAGTTATGTCTGCTTTTGCTAAAGGCTATGCATCTGCGATTTATCTTAGCGCAGTTTCGCAGATAGTATTGATACACCGAGAGGTTTATGCGAAAGTGAACACACACGCACACGCACACGCCCACGCACACGCACGCCCACACGCACACGCACACGCACACGCACACACGCACACACGCACACACGCACACGCACACACGCACACGCACACGCACGCGCGCACACACACACACACACACACACACACACACACACACACACACACACACACACACACACACACACACACACACACACACACACACACACACACACACACACACACACACACACACACACACACACACACACACACACACACACACACACACACACACACACACACACACACACACACACACACACACACACACACACACACACACACACACACACACACACACACACACACACACACACACACACACACACACACACACACACACACACACAAGCTTGTGTTTGACCGGGCTGGTAGAACTAAACTGAAACCGCCAGCAAACGTTGGCACTACTTGGCGTAGCAACACAACCATTCTAGTTCCGCCCACTCAGCTCTGACCCTCCGGGGCCCAGGGGATATGTTTTCCGGGCGAGGAGTTACGAAGTCGCCATCTGTCGGTAGCGCCTCCCTTGCGTAGTATGAGGGATCACGCGGCTCGCTCCTCATAGGTTTCGCTTACGGCGCTCAATAAAAACACCACGTGGCAGCCCTCCTGGACAATTATGTAGGTGCTCTCAAGACGAGGGAAGTTTTTGACTGTCGATATAATAATCTTGGGCAAACTTTGGGCTAGCACAGAATCGTTTACAGACGCTATCTCTTTACCAAATACGTACAGCGAACGCCACTACGCGTGGTTGTTGCGATGGAGTCTCCCGACCCGGCTTAATTTTCTTGCGTGAAAAGTATACAAACGCTGAAAGTAAACCATGTGAAATATGTTCGTATAGTACGCTGTCTGTATAACCAAATGGGGCATAACATAATGAAGCCTCAATGCAACGATCGCACGGGGTCGCAGCGACGGACTGTGCGTCTGCATGCATGTCCACACACAATGTTTTGCTTTGGCTGTGACCGCGTGTTCACACCGTGCCGTGAGCTTTCGGCCGCAGCATATGAGCATTTGATGTACACTAGCAACCATTGTTGCCAGGACGCTATCAGAAATGTTCAAAAGTAATTTCGTTATAGAGACTTCGACGCCTACGGCGAGTGTGATGTGCCGTCGCGACGATTCAACCTTTTTTTGTCTTCTAAATTCTTGGACATTTCATTATTATTTTTCAAGTTGCGTCGCACTGCCTGTTTATCGGTCTTCTCAGCGTGCGATTTCTCTCTGCTTCATTTTTGTAATCCAGTGCATTAATTCTTAACACAAACATGACCATATGCCATGCCTTTCTTTAATGTGCGTCTTGGCGCTCTCTTTCCGTTGCAGTGAGCTTGCCTGTGTCTAGCATCAACAAGTTCACAGACCAAACCCTCTTGACATTAGCGGAGCAGCGCGCGCGGGCGAGCATCCCAGTGCGCGTTTTCTGCTACTCACCGAATATCGCGCAATCCCGGTGCCGTAGCAGAAATCTACCTCGTGGGTGTGCTTGCTGCATACCCGAGTTGTAGCCGATGGTTGCCTGCCGGTTCTAAGTTTCACCAGCGAAGCTTCACCCAGCTCCTTGCCCTGCGGCTACATGTGAATGAGGCTGACACCGGGCTCCGTTGCGTAAGTCCGGCACTGCAGCACCGAGCAGTAGCCTACCATGCTACACGCCTCCAAAGGCAGTCACTACCCATTATAGTAGTTTCAGATGTTGTCAAGTTGACACCCAAGGCGGTAAAGCCTCACCACTTAATCAGAACCGCGACGCCCGATGGGCCTTAATACTTTCGTTTTCAGCTCGCTTAGGCGCTTCCGAAGCGGCCGACACAGCCGCTGTGTCCACGTGATCCCTCATGTCACGTCACGCCGACGGCGGCGCCAGCTTTTCCAGTAGTGGAGCTCACCGCCAATACGTAACCCTGCCTCCGCCGAGAGGTGTATAAGGAAAACATATCCTCTAGGCGCCTGGGGCTCAGAGCTGCGCGCCTATTGCTGTCGCCGCAGACCACTTCCGCTAGCATGGCGGCAACCAGGGCGGTGGCTTCCGACGTTGCCTCCGAGATTTAGGTTTGTTTACGCTCCAACGCTGGGCTGCCGCCGCAGTGAACGCGATGCAGCAGTGGTCACTGACGCCCATTTGGTGATAGGAGCACGCATCAGTTGCATTGTGGCGTATCCGACACACGTGAAGCAGATAGAAATGCTTCAAGAAACGCCTGTGCAACATTGCGCAAAGGTTGTGTCCGGGCCTTTAAAACAATGCCATGCCTCGTTGCCGAAAGCCACGACACTCCGTTTCCAACAACGCTGAAAACGCATTCATGTGGAACGTGGACATGCGCCACATCTAAAAGGAAGAAGTCGGTGGCGGCTTGATCGCCAAGCGGTAAAATAGCCGATTCCTTAGCACGAGCTTCTTTAGCAGGTCCGGTGATATCTGTGCCGCCGGCAACTGCGCACATCACTGCAGCCAGATATAGGCAGTTTTTCTTTGACCGAAGAGAAAAAAGGCCTGTCATTAGCAAAATCTACAGATTTCATGCATCTAAATTATTCTTGGAACTGACAATGATGTCCTGACCGGCAATTTGAAGTATCGCTTACAAGGCTGTCGTTGCCATACTGCAACACTTAATTTTTACTTGCACAGGTGTGGTCTGATGGTGTCCCCTTTATGCTATCTCCGCAATGAGTTGGAGTCCATCAATTATATTGTTATCATTGATGTCTAAAAATTCCGCCTCGAAATCTTGGACTGCCTTTAAGCAGTACTGTTATACTCTCCGTAAAAGCAACTGTATTAGGATACAGCCACACGAACGTCTGTCTAGGCATTCTTAATTTCCTATGTGACACAAAAAGATTGCCTTAGTAATATTTTGGAATTTCCATATTTGATTTTCTTCTACTTCATCTTAGAAAATTAATAAGTAAAAACACAAATTCACAGTTAAAATATTGTCATGAGCTCTGTCATGAACCACGGCTGCCGCGCAGACAACCAGCTGGAAAAAAGAAACAGCTCGACGTTAGCCAAGCTGCCTCGGGACCACTCTCAAAAACGCGCCTATCAACCAGATTCATCTGGCTCTGCATTAAACACCTCGTGTGTAACATTTGGTGGAGCGGTGCTGGGTAACTCCCGCGACCTTCTACGGAGCCATCAGCACAAGAACTACGCCGAAGCCGTCGCCTCGCCAGACTTTCGCCATCGCGCTGAATCATAGCCACAGAGCAAAATACCCTCACCGGCAGTGCCTTGGCGAGCCCAGTCCCTATTCAGCACTACCGAGAGCCACGCACGTTCTCGGCGAAGGCAGAGGAAGATGCGAATGAGTGCATAACCCATTACGAAAAAATAAAAAATTAAATTGTGGGGTTTTACGTGCCAAAACCACTTTCTGATTATGAGGCACGCCGTAGGGGGGGACTCCAGAAATTTTGACCACCTGGGGTTCTTGAACGTGCACCTAAACCCATTACGAAAGGGTAAACCAATACAATAAGTGGAACGCTGCCAGTCAGCTTAGGAACGTTGTTTTCTTTGCCGGCACGGCGTTGGTATGGTATGACAACCACGCGGACATGCTAACTGCATTGACACGCTTCGTTGAGGAGATCAAGAAGTGTTTCGGTGAGTCGGACGCAAAAAAGAAACGTGCGGAATTCACATTCCGCACGTTTCACAGAGAGCTCAGGTACCCGGCGAGACTTGCACTACCTATATGGAAGAAATTTTGAAGCTGCGCCGAACCGTCAACCGTCAGATGACAGAAGATAAAGTGGGGTACGTCGTAAGAGGAATATCAGAAGACGTGTACAACTTCCTCATTGGTAAAGAGAACTTGAACACTGTATCAGAACTGATACGGCACTGCCATACGTTCGAGGCGCTGAAGGCTTGCCGAATTACACAATAGTTTGGACGGCTGGCCAATGTAACGACGGTAGCATATGTGGACACGAGTCCTCCGCCCCCAGACCTTTCGTCCGCTATCCGCCAGACAGTTCGCGAGGAGCTCCAGTGGCATTACAAACAGGCACGTTATGCGGCGCCATGTTGCAGCTCCTCCGTTTTCCGAGACACTCTTTGGGAACCCCCTTCAGCTACTTGGAATCACTCGGTGAATGTGGCTACGACTTTCAAGGGGAAGAGCCTCGTTGCCCTCAACCGATGTCTTCGGCACAATACTTCAATCTGCATACTGAAGTTCGCTCTTTGCCACTGTGTTACTTCTTCGGCATGCCTGGCCATATAACTAGGTACTGTAACCTAGTTATAAAAGAACCTAGTTCTGTAACCTAGTTATGTTATGGTACTGTAACCTAGTTATGTTAAAGAAATCACGCATGGACTAGGGCACAACGATGGACGCTGCAGCGGGATTCTGCCGGATTCAGCGGGATTCTGCAGCGGAATTCTGTCGGCAGTAAAAAACAGGTGCAACTGGTAGGATAAGTATACTTCATTTTAATTATGCATTACGCTTCAGAATTACGCTATAAACGCTAGTGCTTTAGAATGAACCATGGACTCACCCTAAAATAATTATTTTACTTTCGTTGGCTAGACATGTCACTTTTTCGCACGGCTTAGGTCCCAGGTATGCAACTTGTCCGTCAGACAGAATGTTTGAAAGATAATTACATGTTGAGCACACTATGGGACGAAAAGAAAAATACTTCATTACAACGTGAAGTTTGACAAAGCTGTGCTTTTCCTAAGATCTCAGACACTCCTGCAAGAAGGAAATGAATGTAGAATCAGAAAACACAGACCACAAAAATCACAATACATATACGCAGTGCCATAATATCAAAGTGATAACGGCTCAACAACAACTGCTTCACTGCTGTTAAAGATTAGGCGAAGTACGTATGACACACACTCAATTTTCACATAGCGTTAATTCTGGATGTGGCATAGGGAATATCATTTCACACGTAAATACTAAGTCTATCTTTTTTACACCTTCTTCTTTTATTCCATCCTCTCTTAGAATCTCTCATTCCCTCATCTCCTCCCCCATGCAAAGTAGCATGTGGGCGACTTTACACATGCCGGCAGAATTATCTGCTTTTCAATAAAAAGCTTTCTTTCTTTCTCACTCTCCTCATGACATATGCGAACCATTGACGTTTACGGAAAGATCTCAATGGAATGAGGGGAATAGTTATGATGTAATGAAGAATTTTACTATGAAGCTTTTATTGCGACTAGAAGCATTCAAAAAGGCTTTACGTCAGCTTTCACAACTTTTTGAGAAAAGAAAAAATCACTTATATTTTAAGGAAACATCCGGAATGCCAGGCACAATATGCAGGCAAATTTTCAAGTGTGTGAGTCAAAGTGGATAAATGAAAATGTGTGACCCTCATTTTTTGCTTGCTTTTCTTATGTGCCATGTCTATAGTGGTGACCCAGACGCAGATATGAGCCCGTCCGCCCTTCCAACAGCTGAAGACGTTGTAACTACTTCCAGCACGACTAAGCCGAAGGTGGAATTGGGAGTCGGAGCCAGGATGTACAACTACATCCGAGACTTCCTCAGCCACCGCACAGCCACACTTACTTTCGGTGACCACAGCCTCCCAGGTATCACACTCGGGGCACGAGGTACGCCCCAGGGAGCCGTCCTTTCCCCTATATTATTCAATATAGCACTCCTTCACCTACCCCAACAACTAGCTCAAATCCCCGACATCCATTTTAGCCTATACGCCGACGACATCACTGTCTGGACAAACCGAGGCAGTAACGCCGAAATAGAACAACACCTACAACTGGCACTAACCACCATCGACACATATGTACGAGAGCGTGGCCTGACCTGCTCCCCATCAAAATCGGAGCTCCTTCTATACCGCCACAAGCAACACGATTCAGTTGTTCCTCCCATCACCCTTACGCTAGGTACTCACCCCATCCCACTAGTATCAAAAATCCGAGTGCTAGGGCTAGTTATCCACTCTCATGGCGCGCACGGAGAAGTCATAAAAAATCTCCAAACACACGCTCAACAGACCACCCGACTGATTCGCCGCATAGCGAACCGCCGGGCTGGCTTACGCGAGGAAAACACGCTTCGCCTCACCCAGGCTTACATAATAAGCCGCACCGCATATGCTATTCCTTACCTACCCCTTCGACAGAAGGAGAGAGATCGAGTAAACGCGCTCCTACGGAGTTGCACGAAAGCAGCTCTACGCCTTCCTCCCAGCACATCCAATGACCGACTCCTCAAACTCGGTGTCCACAACACCTTTGAGGAACTCAGAGGAGCTACCTTTACGGCACAAATATCCCGTCTGTCTAAGTGAGAGCCTGGCCGCACTCTGTTATCCCAATTAAGCCTAACCCCAATTACACACCCTACCGAGAGGGTCCCCCTTTCTCCTATCCTCCGCTCTAACCTGAACATACCCCCTGTCCCCAAGAACATGAACCCTGAGCGAGACGGGAACCGCCGAATAGCAAGGGCTCGGGCCCTCCACAAACAGTATGGCGAGGACCATGAGGTGGTCTACGTGGACGCAGCGGAATATACGTCAGGCTCCCGTATGGCCCTGGCGGTAGCCGACAATCGAGCAAAGCTTCTAACCTCCAGTTCAATCATCACCAATTCCACCACAGAGGCAGAAGAGGCAGCCATCGCGCTTGCTCTCATCTCTTCATCCGCCACCAAAGTTATCACTGACTCCAAATCCGCCATTCTCAACTGTGCCAATGGCTACATCTCCCGCACCGCTGCGCGCTTACTACGCTTCTGGCAGCCCCGGCGCCGCATAACCCTAATCTGGACGCCAGCACATGCTGGCCTCCCCGGCAACGAGGAGGCTCACTCCTTCGCCCGAGGTCTCACATTCCGGGCAGTGGGAGCCGAGCCCCCTCTACGGGCCGGGGAGTGCCTGCTCTCCCTCTCTCGTACTACCGGGACAAACGAAGGGAATACACACCCCCAGCCCCATCCCTCACCATAGAGCAGGCCGCACACTGGCGTCGACTACAAACTCGGACTGCTCCATACCCCATACTACTACATGCCAGATACCCAGACCAATTCCCCTCAACATGCAAACTTTGCGGCAAACCAGGAGACTTCCTGCACACCCTCCTCACATGCCCCACCTTCCCTCATCCCCCATCACCTGCCGTGGCGGTGTCTTACTGGGAGACTCTTCTGACCTGCACTTCCGCTCAAGACCAGTGCCGGATCATCTCCAGTGCAATAAGAAGGATTGCGCTTCAAGGACTCTCCTTCGCTTTGTAAGGGTGCCCCCTCATAGTAAGGGAGCACTCAAGTGCCATGTAGGGGGCTTCGCCCCCACCTTTCATATCATTGGCAATAAATGTTTCTACCACCACCACCAGCTACGCATGCCGCTCTTTTGCCGACACACTTTGGAGGTGCGGGTTGCTCAGGTGGACGCGCAGTTCCACTTTCACCGGGGTATCTCGGAGACCATACGATACTACCACCTACTCTCATTTCCGCTGTCTAATTTGGATCAAGAGGTTGTTGATGTTATTAAGGCGAAAGCCTTAAATGGCTTATACCCCTGATGGCCTTGAAAAAAAACGCGAGCAGTCCGGTAGAATGTTAAGCAGTCCTCACCGGCCGAAGAACATACGGCAGGCCCTACCTCGCGCTGAAGAATGCTGAGCTAGAAAAAATTAACATTCAAACACGCAAAGCCATCAAAATTGCCCTGGGCCTACCATCCACGGCTTCGACTACGAGGCTTCTCAAGATGGGCATACACAACACCTGGCAAGAACTAGACGAAGCTCATAAAGCCAGTCAATTAGAACGACTGAAGCTCACGCGTACCGGAAAATCGGTGGTGCAACGACTGAGCTACGGTGAAACCTTTATAGCCACCACGGACCGAAAAGAAAGAATTCCTTCAAACCTCCGATAATCCGTGTGCATAGCCCCAATTCCACGCAACGTGCACCTTACGTACCACAAGGAAAGAAGACAAGCCCGAATGGATGCTCTACGGCGTAGACACAGGCAAGATCCGGACGCCAGATACACCGACGCAGCCAAATACCCACAAAGAAACGCTTACACCCTGAGCTTCGTAGATTCTCAGTCCAGAGAGCTAGCGTCTTCCACAGTCCGTGCACAAAACCCTGAGACTGCAGAAGAGACGGCGATCGCCCTAGCAACTACCACACGCAAGGACGCAGCTGTCTCCTTCTCCGATTCTGAAGCAGCTGTCAGGAACTACGCTAAGGGTCGCGTTTCGACAGAAGCACTGAATATATCGAAGCACCGCAGCACTCCGATCCCCTACTTTTGCGTGACATGGGTTCCTGGGCACGAGGGGCTGGAGGGGAACGAAGTGGCACACGCCGCGGCCGGAGGCCACACCTGCCGGGCCAACCCTTTCTACTCTCGGGACGCCCGGTCTGCGTCAGCGGGAGCAGAGACCGTACCCACCATCTAGTCAGGGATCCTTCAACATCACAGGCTGGAACGCAGGGTGTACCCATCACCTCACCCAAAGCTCAACAAAGAATAAAACACTACACTCAGAAGACGACAGAGTAATACCCACACCCACAGAATCCTCATGCATAGACCATACTCAACGCTACGAGGATACAATTGCCCGATGTCCGGCGCACCGGAAAGCTTAGCGCACCTGATCCTCGAATGTTGATGGCATCTAGACAAAGACGCATTGCCTTCCCCGAAGGACTGTTGTAACGCAAGAGAAGAAAGCGAAGACCTCATAGAAACATGGGAGGCCAAGCACGTCTCCAAGGACCTAGAACAAAAACAATGCCTCGTCGCCAGGGCAAGGAGGCAGTGAACGCGAGAGGGTTTCTGGAATGAGGAGACCTCCCACCTAGAGTAGAACCGGGGCTTACCCCGGGATACTGTTTTAAAAGTAAACGTTTATTGCCCCTCCTCCTATCATTATCAGCAATGGCCCATACCCGCCTAAGCAAGCAAAAGATCCAATGGCTCATCCTTGTCGTAGTTCATAGGCTACAAGTACTCCGAAAATAGAAGAGTGCAGTACATACATCCATTGGAATCACAGACACAGCTTACAGAAACGCGGTGTCTAATCAAGTGGTACAAAAAAATCATGGAACCTTCTCAATGGCTCACTGCCCCGTCAAAAATGGTTCATACCGCCGAGGGCAAAGTGAAGTGAAGCGAACAGCGAATACATTCATTAAGACCACCCATAGAACACACAGAACAGCATACGTTTCAATCTCCTGCTGAGAGGATGCAACGTCAAGTCGAAGAGAAACATCGTTGGCGCCAGACTGACCGCGCTATAGGAGCGCGTGAGGCCGCAGCTATGCGCCAAAAACGAGCCGTAGAATGCGAACTGCGAAAGAAGCAACGCGACGATGCGAGACGACACATCACGAAGTGTGCAGCAGGCTTTCGCCTTCACGTGTCACAGGAGTGTAGCATGCTGCCGAACATTTTCACTTTAACTGGCAATTTAGCCTCTAAATTATACCAAAGCAGCCCGGTGTCAAAGGCGTGATCGAACAACCACATTGCCAGTTGAACACTGCCCTTACGGCGCACCTCGACCGCGAACACTGGCTTGACCATTTATACAGGTACTGCTCGGTCTGCGATCGGTCTATTGCAATGAACTGGGTCGCTCGGCGGGTGACATTTTTTGGGTGCTGAACTGGGGCTTTCTGGTGACTTTTCTTCCAAAGATACACCACCCCAGCCATAACGCTACCTTCGGCGCCTCTAGGACTGCGTCAAGGTTGTACGCCCTGTCCCTTCTCACATTTCCGACCATAACATCTTTGCAAAATCTGTCCTCACGTCTGCCACTATGTCTCTGTGACGGGATGCCTTCAAAGCGCCTTTGACGCCGGCCTAACATAGGCCGTTTTTCGTCCTTCGATGAAGAGGGTATTAAGATACGATTTTTCAGTATGGCCGTGAGGGGGTTGTCAGTGTCGTTCGTGCGGAGCCACCCTACCCAGAGACACCACATCACAGCTTACTTGTGGACGTCGACGTCACCAGCGTGCCATGTACCATAGGCTTGAAATTGTGACGTGCCATATAGGCTGGTGGCCCTGTACTGCCCTCCCTCCGCGCGTTAAGGAGGCGTGCAGAGTTAGCCAGCATAAGAGGACGAAGATATTAAAGATGCGCAGTTTATGGCGTTGGCACGAGCATGACATGACTAGCACGTAGGTTTCGGAGAACAAACGAGCTGTACGTTTTGTCTTAGTGTGCCGTTCCTGCGACTATAAGTCGAGAATGAGGCTCGTGTGTTCTAGCTTGAATTTCCTAGTCTTCTTTCTCACATAGGTGTTTGTATATTGTGAGAAAGATTTGGATCATGCACTAAGAAGATGTTCGGCAGCGTGACAAAATTTAGAGAGCGTTTTTAGGGCTGCTAGGTTGTTGTGGTGAAGAAGGCGAGTGCAAAACGGGAAATAAGCCTAGGACGCACCACAGAGAGAGTCTGTCTCGTGCTTGCTGCTTCACCATCTGGATATTCTGCGGGGCTCGCACTGAAACTTGTTGTGAGTCAGAAATTGTTGCACAACATCAAACGGCAATTGAACAGTGTCCATGGTGTGGAACAAAATAATCAACAGAAAAGGTCCGCGGACTGTCTACAGAACTAAAGAAAAGCTGAGAGACAGCCAGCAGTGGATGGTAGCATCAATAAGCGAAATCCACCGGATAGCGGATGCCCATTAGAATCCCCCTATCTCGTAAGACACGCTGTAATGGCTGATTGCCGCGGGATGATTGTTCGTTCAAGAAACTCGAAAACAACGCCAAGTGTGCTACAAAGATTCGCTTGCACAAATAAGACATTGCTGACTCTTTCAAAAAACTGGAAAGGCCCTGTTCCAACCGGTGAACATGCATGAGTGTGTTCGCGTGCTTAGGTATCGGTGCGCGAGTATTTGACTCAATTTGAATCCTTCCCTCCTGGCATGTTAAATAGACCGAAAACGACGAGCACTGTAAAGAGTCGATCATGCGGAATCTGCATTCCGGCTCCCCGCTCAGAGCGGAGGAGTGTCGATCTCGTCATTTAATGCGTGAGCATTAGAAGCGCCAAAGTTGAAGAAAGTGTATGTATGTATGTATGTATGTATGTATGTATGTATGTATGTATGTATGTATGTATGTATGTATGTATGTATGTATGTATGTATGTATGTATGTATGTATGTATGTATGTATGTATGTATGTATGTATGTGTGTATGTATGTATGTACAACCGGCGTGGCGGAATAGTTCAGCGCCCACAATGTGGCGACTCCTTTCGTCATGCACACGACAGAACAGGGCACAAGTATATATTTAGCACAGTTGGTGCGGAGAGGCCTAACTACAAGGTCAACACAATCAGCATCAACAGTAGTTGCAGAAACACGAACGGGCGTGAGGCACCACGAAGGTGCAATCATTTCATCAAGAACACCGAGTGTGTCTGTATCCCTGTCTTCACCATTCGAGCTTTGTTCAGAATGTGCTGATATAAATAACTTGTTCAATGAGATTTCGCCACAACCACAGTCCAGGGAAGCGCCGCACTGTTCAACAAAATCGATACCAAGAATAACATCGTGCGAACAGCGAGAAAGAACAAGGAATTCCGACACAAACACTTTCCCAGCCAACAAAGCACTCACAGCACAAACACCAAGGGGATGAAGCCACTCGCCGCCTACTCCACGAAAGGTAATACCGTCGTTCCAAGAAAACATAACTTAGTGGCCTAGACGATTTTTCAAAGCGAGGCTCATCACAGACACAGTCGCCCCAGTATCAACTAACTGCATGGTCGGTATTCCGTCATCGACACATTCACTTTGTTTTTGAGCATCACAACAGGCAGAGGTATTTCTTGCAAAGACAGTCCGGCGACCTCCCCTTCATTAGCCGCGGATGCTAGTTTCCCTGCGGTGGTGAGGAAGAATGGCGCCGAGGGGATGGAGAGCGACGGGGACGGTTAGTTGGTGGCGTCAAACTCCGCTCAGATGCTGGCGAATCGCTGCGTCTGGCCTCGTGTGAGAAGTGGTCCACCGGAAGCAAATCGGTCGTCCTCAAGTCATATAAAGTACGGGTTCCGGGTGGCGAGAATATGGGTGGTGTCCGTGATTGACGGCCTTGGCGACAATACCGAGCTATATGGCCTGTGGAACCGCAGTTGTAGCACACGAGAAGGTCGCGGTTCACAGCACCTTCCTCCAAACAAATGGTAGGCTGCTTTGGGCGGCGAGAAAGTTCGCTGTCATGTGGATAACGTGTCTCTGCTGATCGCTGAGATCAGTTATATTGTTCATAAGTCACGTCCTGGTAGTAGGGTTGGTGCTGTTCTTGTCGCGGCCTGACAGAAGTCGCAGGGCCTCGGGGGTAAAAACGAGGCTGTTCTCGTTGTGGCCGTGCGTCATGCGTAGGGCCTGTGTCGTAGAGACGTGGCTGCTGTAGGGGAGCGAGTTCATAATCCTCAGTGCTCCTCGCCGCAGGATACGGGGAGAAGGATGCCACGTTTGGCTCGAAATCTGGTGGTAGGCGGAAGCTATGAGTGCCTGGATGTGTCACGCTCGCGTGCAGGCTGAGCTCTTCCCCAACTATTTGTCGGATCGTTGATGGAAGATCGAGGGGCTGGTTGCTGTCTACGCTGGCGGCTGTCGTCACATTGGCTAGCCTGTCATACTTCGGCGTGATGCGCCTCGTCTTCAGTTGCTCAAAAGTGCGACAGTGCCGATTGATGTCGGCGACGGAAGCCAGGTTGTCTTTTGCGATGAGAAAATTATAAACATCTTCGGCAATTCCTGTTAGGATGTTCCCGACTTTGTCTTCCTCAGACATTCCATAGTCCACCATCCTACACAGTTTTATTACTGCCCCAATGTACGTCGTGCAGGTTTAGCCGTTTAGCCTGGCACTTGGCGCGTTGCAGTAGCGTCTGTTCTGCCCTTTTCGTATTCGTCGCGGAGTCGCCGAATAGCTCTTTGATTTACGAAACAAATCGTCCCCATGTTGTGGACGTTTCCTCGTGATTGTCGAACCACACCAACGCAGCATCCCTTAGAAAGAACGCGACGTTCGAAAGCTGAGAAGCGCTGTTCCACTTGGCGGAATTCAACCGGCGATAATCGATGAGCCATTCCTCGACGTCTTCGTCCGGTCTTCCGGCGAAGGGACGCGGATCTCTCAGTTGTAGAACGGAAATGGTCGGCGCAGCAGTTGGAATAGGCTGTTGTTCGTCTGCGTCGTGGGACATATTCAACTCCGGTGGATTCGGTGGGAGTCCAGCAAGGCGACAGTTCCATCCAAGAACTTGTGGTTCAGCCGCCGTCTTCGGGTGTCGATTACCCCGCACCTTCCACCACAACTGTTACGAAGAGGTGCGAATAAATTGTTATAAGTTGTTTTATTTACAGGAGATGGACGATGATCGTAGCGTGATCGTAGCGCAGTCCGGCTTCTCCAACTCCTCGTTATCTTCGTCTTCTCTTCTTTTGCGTATCCGTTACAATATATATATATATATATATATATCATAAAAGCAAAGGAAGCATGCAGCATATACAGGTGCTTAGCTCTCGTTCAATTTTGAATGTAGAGACTAATAATGAAATGCGGAAATGAACATTGTTGAAAAAGTATCTTGTCGCTGATGGGGTCCGCACCCACGACGAGGGTCCCGAATCTGGCAGGCATGATGCCATGAGATAGCATACGAGGGCTTATTAGCCACGTGGATGCTCGCCTAAGTTCACGTGCTACGTGAGGCCATTGGCCAAACAGGGTGTTCCACGTCCACCCGACATGGCTCGGAGTAGCGCTGGCTAATACTCAAATGTTAACACTTATGATCTCAAGTTAGCGGAATGCTCAAGTTAGTGTACATACTGATGGCTCTCACGGTAGCACAATTTGTAGTGCATCGCACGCGTAATACGAAGTCTGAGACTTAGGCCCGCACCAGCGTCTAGCCTTCTTTCCACTTTTATGCTTTATGCTTTACATTTAATTTGGAGCACAGTTAATTACCCCGCTGCTTTCCATGGCTTCACTGCTTGCGGGCTGTATAGGGTCCTGAATATATATATATATATATATATATATATATATATATATATATATATATATATATATATATATATATATATATATATATATATATATATTCACCATCGCACACAGGAGGAGAAGGATGTAACGGGACGCACGTAGCGAATTGAGGTGGCAGATGAAGGCACTCTAGAAAATGCAAGCGGCTGGGAGTGTTGGTTATCAGTGGACGTCAAAAGGAAGTTCCAGTTAAAGCACACCTGAGGAGCAGTCGATAAGGGCAGAGTGCGTCCAGACAAAGTCTAGGCCAATGATCACGTCTTCAGGACACTTCGCAAGCATGGCAAACAAAACAGTGGTCTAATGGCCAGCAATTCATACTCGCGGGCAGTGCACATTCCAAACAGCAGACGTGCTGCAACCAGCGACCCGCACTGTGCTCTGCATAGCAGGTGTAATAAGTTGCTGAGCTAACTACGGAGAGCATCGCTCATTATTGAAATGCGCGCTACGGTGGCTACGAGGGCTGTAACTGTAACGTTGTCCACTTGAATGTCCAGGAGGTTTTGGCGCGTAGGTAGTCAACAGAGGATTTTTATACCGGGTCACTGATACAGCGTCACCTCCAGGGAGCTTCACAGCTTAATTTTCCGGAGCGTAGGTGCCAGGCCGTGCAGGCGAGGAGGACCGGCATGGTTGAAGTTGAAGTATGAAGTTTCTTTCTTCATTACAGAAAGAGGAAACAAGAGCTAAAGGCCATATGGCCTGACAGGGGCTCTTGCTCATGGTCGTGGCGATAGAGATCGACGGCCTTCTGGGAATGGTGAGTGGCTGAACTTGGAGTGGGGAACGGAGGCATCGCAAGCATGTGGGTCAGAGCGAGAGGAAAAACGTCGCCTGTTGCGTCGAGGAGGACGCCAGGATCCAGTGGTCCAGATTGAAAGCGATGACCAGCTACTGCGGCAGTGGCGGGCAATGTGTCCAACGCGCGAGCAGTTGAAACATATGGGTCGGTCATCTGTAGTTCTCCAGTCAGCCAGGTTTGTGTAGCGCGAAGGGTAGATTTGGTTCTGGGTGGCACTTGCAGGAGTACGTACAGGTGCACGGATGGAACAGACGGCGCTTGATAAACAGGTTCGCGAAATCCTGGCGGACGACTGCTTGTATGAGCGACATGGTGGACAGGTTGGATGACTGAACATCTGGAGTGACGGCCGTAGGAGCTATTGCTTCGAGTTCGCGGCGGACAGTGCGAGTTGCATTTTCCGATACTGTAGAGTGCGCAGACATCGGTGGGTCTTCGCACGATGACGTGGCGGCGGTGTTAGGCAGCCGAAAAGACGTTCGAAACGTTGACATTCCTTAACAATGGCGTCGGTCGCCATGCAGTCCTTAAATACAAGTAGATTGAGAGCGTCGTCAGCTACTCCCTTCAATATGGGCCAAATCTTGTCAGATTCGGTCATTTTTGCGTCAGCTTTTCGTCAAAGGCCCAGTACGTCCTGTATGTACGAAATGTACTACGTTTCAGTGGTCGTCTGGACGCGGGATCCCAGCATCCTTCTAGCAGCCTGCTGACGGCCAAATCGTCGGCCAAACAACTCCCGCAGGTTCTCCTTGCAAGCGTCCCAACTTGTAAGATCTTCATGTGTCGGTACCACACGCATGCCGTTCCTTTCAGGTAGAAAATCACGTTGGCTAACATTAGCGTGGGGCCGCACTTGTTGTGGTCGCTGAGATGGCTGCTGCGCCGTCATCACTTCGCTGGTCATCGTGGAGCAACCAAAACGGCTACCGCTTCGAAGGTCCGTTCTTGGCTGACGGAGCCGGCAAGCTGGCAGGTTTACCCAGCACTTCCACCGAAAAAGATGGGGATAATGTATAGTTACAAATTATAAACATAGACCAGGTATATATATATATATATATGTGAGTGGTGCTACAAGGTAAACAGAACAAGTATACCTTGTAGCACCACTCAAGTTCTTTACGCTTGAAAGGTAGCCTGAAGAATTGCTCTTTGCCAACACACATTTTATGTATATATATAGTGCAATTCCATCTCTCTATTTCCATTGAGGCTGGGGCTTGCAAACAATTAGGCAGCTTTAGTATTAAAACAGCAAGATGAAGATAACATAGAGGTAATGAATGAAACCGTAACTAGGCGGTTACAGAAGGAGAAATTGAAGTGGAAGGTCAAGTAACAAAAGCAACAAGTACGCAAGTTCTCCAAAGTGCCAAATGACCTAATAAAGAAACGACAAAGCATGAAAGTATCATAAGCAGCCCACAAACAAAGACACCATTACGCATTAAGCGTGCGATCCTCTAACCAATTGAGCTACCACAGCGTCATTTTCTCGCGTAGACGTAGGATCGTTCACCACCTGCGACAAATCGTTTTTCATCCAATTTCAATTTCGTTAAATTATAATTTATTTATTTCATTTAGTAAATACAAGTAATTTCCCCTGTGTTGTCCTTGGTGTCTTTGTTTGTTGGCTTATTATGGTATAATAACTAAAATCGCTCCTTAGATTACCCGGCGCAAGGCTGTCCTACGCACAGGACGCCTTGTGTCGGAAGCAGTTGACCTCGGACAGCGGGGCACCCCCCAGGGATCAATCCTCTCGCCGACGCTTTTCTAACTCGGGATAATCCGGCTCTCCGAACGACTCTCGAAGGTCGGTGGGCTAAACAACACCATCTACGCAGGCGACGTAACCACCTGATATTCCGAAGGGGCGGATGGCTTCATAGAATCCGCCCTGCAGGAGGCCGTCGAAACCTACGACTGCTACATCGAACGCACTGCTTTCAAGTGCTCCCGCACCAAGTTGGAACTGTTGCTCTACTTGCCCAAATGCCCGGGCGCCAAGCCCAGATGGTGGAAATCTCCGGCCGAATGCAACATCACCCTTCGCACCAGGGACGGTCGTACCATTCCCAAACTAAACTCCACCAGGGTCCTGGGCATGATCATCGAGTCCCGCGGAGCTAACACCCAACGGAGCAGAGGCTCAGAACCAAGACGGAGAACGCCATACGACTTGTACCCAGAGTGGCTAACTGTCACCAAGGCCTCATAGAAGACAACCTGCTACGTCTCGTACACGCGTTTGTTCTCTATTACTTCACCTACGTCGCTGCCATGCACAATTTTCAACGTAGCGAGCGCAATAAACTCAACGCCCCCATTCGAAAGGTAGTGAAACGGGCCCTCGGCCTTCTAGTCACCACTTCCATGCAGGAACTCCTTGAGTTCGGCGGGCACAACACGCTGGAAGAGATCGCCGTGGCTCAGGAGCGAACGCAGGTGATCCGACTCACGACCACCAAGGCGGGCCGGCACATTCTGCGCGAGCTCGGGTTCTCTTCTCTTCGTCAACCAGGGATCCACCGAAGTTGACGTCGGAAACGAGCGAGATCCGAGACTTCATCACAATCACTTATATTTCGCGAAGCATACATCCTGACCACAACAGGAGCAGGTGCCTCGCGCGGGCTACTGCCCTTCTCCAGCGCATAGACATGAAAGCGGAGCACGTCACGTTCGTGGACGCCGCCGCCTACCACAAAAAACCAGCCTTAGCCGCGGTTTTGGCCTCCTTCACGCAGCGGACCCTCAACTCCAGCACAATCCTCACCCGAGACCACGTGGTGGCGGAGCAAGTAGCCATAGCTCTGGCCATGCTCGACGGCAAACAGGAAGTGAGCTACAGCGACTGCAGACTGGCCATAAAGGCCTCAGAACGTGGCGTCGTCTCCGACCAGGCGTTGAGCATCATCCGTAGCGAGGATCCGAGCACCTTCAAGCACGCCACTGTGATCTGGCTCCGCGCCCAAAATCAACGAGATCTCCCACGGCACAGTGTGTTTGCTTACCTACCGCACCGTCCCCGGGCAACCCCATCTCGTCGAGCTAGAAGACAATCGGGACGCGCTAATTACGTACCGCGAAATTACAAAACACTTCTACTTGGGGAGCCGCATCTTCCCGCCACCACACCCCAAACTTAACTGGCCGTAGGCGCTAACACTACGGTTACTACAGACAGACATGTACCTAAACCCTGCCAAATTACACGTTTTCTATATTGAAACGTATCTCAGCGACACGTGCCCCTCATGCGGAGACACGGCGACACTCGTACACATTCGCAGGGAGTGTAGAAACGCTCTTCCCGACTCTACCTTGGACAAGTGGGAGATGTCCCTGAGAAGCTCACCACTCGCCGACCAGCAATAGGCCGTCCAGCAGGCCCACGAAGCAGCCGCGAGGTACTTTCTGTCAGTCCCTACGTGGGAGACGCCCGCTAAGCGCTAAGCGCGTCTTGCAGGACCATAATAAATCTTTCCAGTCCAGTGCAGTATTAAACAGCGTCTAAGTACTAATCGATCCCTTTCACAGATAACGTTTACCGTAAGAAGTGAGAGATTAGCGTTTACCTGGATATACACAATACTAGAAATGATACAACAACTATGTTATTAACATAATTTTATTGTATACGTTTCTTTGCTTTACTCACCTTTTGAAAAAGTTACTCCGCTATAAGACCTGGTGTTCGTTAGGTCTAACAAAACAGAAACTACCAGCAGAAGCGCAATCATGCTTCTGTTCTTTTTCCTGTTCACCTGTGTCTGAAAAGTAAGTGCCATTTGCGCAAGTGACTAAAAGAGCGTCCGAAAAGCAGAAATCACGAAAGAATGTCAGCATAAAAACAAAACCATTTGAGCCCTGTGATGGCAACACGCAACATTTAGCACTCAAATGGATATTTTGGATCAGCAACTGCAGATACATTAAAATGACGCTTTTTATGTATATGCAGTTGCTGACGAAAACTGAGTTATGTAAAAAAAAAAAAAAACATTTGAGTGGTGCTATGTTTAGCGCGTGGCCCCCACATGTCTTGTAAGGTTTGTCTTCAAAACTCGTCCAGCCAAAATAACGTGTGGCCGAATCTGACGCCGAGTGATTTAGTGGGTGTCCTATTGCATATTCTGTTATAAGGAAGTCTGATCTAGGTGCGAGAACCTTTCCTGCAAAGACATAAGGTGCTGTAGATGCAGAAACAGCTCCCCATTGAATTTGAGTTAGCTTTCGATTTGTTTCGTTTAGGTATTATGTTTTGTTCAAATGAAGATGACACAACGTAACGGATTACGTGTGTCCTATCGTACGCGCGTATAAGCGGAGCTGTATGGGTGATCGAGCAGTCGCACCTTACACTCGCAGGCGATTAATTCGCTCGGTCGTACAAAATTTTGCATTTGCCTCTTTGTAACAAGGGTAGGCCTTGCTGGAAATGGAAAACATGAAAAATAATATTCGGGCGTATTAGGGCTGTTAAGGTGTGAGTGTTTCAATGCAGTCGCTTCACGCTTTTTGTTTTTCTGAAACATTGTCACAGTGAGGCTGCTGGAAACGTAGACGTGTTTAGGAAGGGATGTTTTTGTGTGGGTGTGTGTGTGGAGAGTTGAAATAATATGAAGTCGTAAAGGTTTCCTAAAAAATTCAACAGAGACACTTAAGACTGCTTACGTGTGGGAATAGAAAAACATTTTAATAGCTCATGTGAAAAGTTCTCGATTGACGTTTTCTAGATGCATTAAAGTTCTTCCTGTGAAAGCGATGTCTTTCTTCGCGTATACGTTGGCCACAGGCTGAAAGCATCTGGGCCATTCTGATGCAGAACGATTAATTTTATTTTATGCGTAATGGTAGCTCTATCGGGACTATGTCGTCTTCTTTTGTGTTCTCTTGCTTCGTCTTCTGAGGCGTGCTTCTGTGGGCTACCACGTTTCGCAGCTGCAGCTGAGGTAAACGCTTTGGAGTGCATGGCAGCAGTCAAAGCACCGATGAAACTCGAAGAGCAATGACGCGCGGGGGGCAGTGACGTGACGTGTTCAATGACGCATGCATTAGGCACACCTCATTTTATACACTCTTGATGTGGCGTCAAGAGTACACCGCAGTAGACACGGCGCCGGTGAAATCCGAAGAGGACGTGACACTTTGAAGGGAGTGACGGAGGCAGTGACGTGAATGATGCACGCCCTAGGCAAAACAACATGCTCCCTGATGGACCTGAAGTGCTTTTCGTCCTTCCTAGGCGCATGCGTCAGACCATGTTTGCAAAGTTGCACGATGTTGCCACCGCTGCGTCTCTAGGAGTTTCAAAGACCTATGACCGCGTGCGACGTCGCTTTTCCTGGTCCGCAATTTACCGTTCTGTATCCCGCTACGTTGCTTTCAGCAAATCCTGTCAGCACCGCAAGAAACCAGTCGCCCTTCGAGTTGGGCGCCTTCAGTCCATTGAAATGCCAGCAGAACCATTCCTCTGCCTCGGTCTTGACCTCCTTGGCCCTTTTCCTCACTCGGTCAATGAAGAGAAATAGATAGCAGTTGCTACGGACTACACCACGCGTTATGCGACTTCACCCGCTCTCCCTAGCAGCTGTGCAACCGACGTGGCTGACTTCCTCCTCGAAGATACAATACTTCACCACGGCGCTCCTCGACAACTGCTTGCCGTCCGGGGACGGCACTTTCTATCGCAAGTTGAGGACATCTTGCACTGCTGCGCTACACAACAGAAGTTTACAACGGCGTATCAGCCCCAACCGAACGGGCTGACAGAGCGTATTAACTGTCACAGACATGCTCGCCATTTACGTGTCTGCTGAGCATAGGGACTGGGACGCCGCCTTCCCTTTTTTAACAATTGCCTACAACGCGTCCTGCCATCATTCCGCAGGTGTCTTCATTTTTTTCTTTTAAAATTCGTAACCGCGCACATTCTTTCGACACCCTCCTTGCCACAACCCTTCACACGACGTCATAATACACCCGTGGTGTCATCTCTAGAGCTGCGGATGGCGTGAACTTGCCCGCTGGCGTCTCAAAGTTTCGCAGGAAAAGCAACGACGCGTCTATGACGCCCGCCACTGCGATGCCCATTTCAACCCTGGTGACGTGGTCCTCCTCTGGACACCACCACAACGTGTTGGTCTTTGAGAGAAGTTGATTTGCCATATTCTGGCCCGTATCGTGTCTTCCCTATATAACCGACGTCAGATCTGAAATCGAAGATCTAGATGTCACCATGGCGTGGTCTGCCTGTGACATCGTCCACGTCACAAGAATAAAGCTATATCACTTGGACCCACCAAGCATCGGGACGGCGCCTTCGCCGCCGGCGCTCATACTACGAGGCGTTGTCAGCGATGAATATATATAATTCAGTTTTATTTGTCATATTAATTCATCTTTACCGCGTACACGTCACTTTGACGTACTCAGTTATCGCGGTTGCATACTGCATTCAGGCTCCCGCGTTCGAGTATAGGGCAGCGGTTTTTTCAGACACTCAATAGCTTTTTTGGCACCGTGAAAACCACTTTTACGCCAGAACGTTGCCCTACCTTCTTTAGATTGTTAGACACTGTATACAGGAAAGGTATCACGGCTACTTTTTCTTTCTTCATTTTTTCTTCCATTTTCCTTTTCCAATAAGCTCTCTGCCCGTCGTTCATGCATGATGTAATTTTCTTTCTGCGATGCAAACCTTCAGCGACGGAAACATTGATATGTTATGGATAACCCGCTGCCTCCAAACGCTTTACCTGCTTTTGAACACTTCGCATGACTTGCAGAGCGCGTTCGAGAAGAGGGAAAGAACAATAATTCTCTTTACCAGCTTCGACTGAGCCGAGCTGAACGGCAAAGGAGGCTTTTAACTCTAGGCTCATACACCCAGCTAGCATGATCGTGGTTAAAATGCAGCCAAAGATCTAAAAACCTAATGCTGCCAGGGCGGGCAACTCATCAGTAAATGTAAGCGGTGTAAAGCATGCGATAAAGGACTCTAAAATACGAGAGACAATAGGGTCTGAAAAAGCAGGTCCATTTCAAACAATTAAAGAGTCATCAACATAGCGAAAAACTTTTAAAACCCTCCGATCATCTAGTCGCTCAAGAAGAGCTTCGCCACAATGAGCTAAAAAGAAATCGCTTAAAACCGGTGCAATACGTGATCCTATGTAATAACACCCTGCTTTTGCAGCTGTGTTATTGTCAGAGGCAACAAAATTGACGTCAAATACAAGAATAAAAGCTCTAAGAAGCCCGCCGTACTCATACCACAGGCGTTCTGGAAATCGACGGCACCACATTCATCAATTGCGGCCTCAACACAGGACAGCAGACCACCGTGCGGCAAAGAATAACACAAGCCTTTGATATCAACAGAAAAAGCTTTGATATTTTTGTGGTTGGTTGCAATACCGTGAACGGGCGGTCCGCAATTCTTAACCTAGTTGAAATCAGAGGTATATTTTATCAAATAAATGATCACCTGAACTGGCAAAGTTGAACGGCAGGCTGAAGGCTCGGGTCACATAGAAATAACCTAGCAAATAAAGGAAAGCTCCTTATTGTGCACCTCTTGAAGCAGTTAAAGTGTACAGTCAGCAGGTCACAATGAAACCAGTTCACGAAAAAGTAATGTGCAATAGAAGAAAATTGGGCTGAATAGCATCGAGAATAATATGTTGAACCGAGATATGTACTCAAACCGCGAATTTTCTTTGGAAAAATATTTCGCGAGAACATTTTTGTCAATAGCAAAGTTCCCCCGCAATATTATAACCGGACATCGGAGCAATCTAGTACTGGAACAGTCGCGAGCGCTTGTATGTATTATTCCTTTCTTGTCTCCACTAAGTCCAACCACATTCAATGAAAGTAACTGAGGATCATAGTCGCAGCTTTGATATGAGTGCACTCCTTGAAGAATGTGCCTAGGAATGAGTGGTTGACACATGATGCGCAAGAAATTGTGAAGCTGGCTATTTTGCCCCCAGCCACACCGTAAAAGAGTGGCGAATAATAATACGACTTTATCTGTAAGCGACTGCAAAACGTCGTAAAATTGATCTTCCAGGTCGGAGCACGCATGAATAAACTTAGGGCAATTGACAAATTAACGAGTGATTGCGTGGAAAATAATGTGACGCCATCGTACCACAAGACGTTTTATCGCACCAAAGACATGAAAACCAATGGCTTCAGACACATTGGCAAAAGTGAAGGAAGAACTATGAGTGAATTACAGTAATCTATATTTGATACAGAGTTGGAAAGTACGTACCTCTGTGACTTGAAAAAGAATCACCAGTCCGGCCTTTTAGCGCATGTACCGTACTAGTGCTCGTAGCGTTTGCACAAACTGCAATGAGCTCGGAAGGGTGGATGCGGTGCTGTTTATGTGCTTTGTAAAGCCTTGGCCAAAGTTTAGTGCGAGTCATGCAGTCAAGGTCGGTGATAAACGCCGAAAGAGCGGCTTGCTGTTCCCGTCCTTCTTGTGAGTTGCCCTTTCCAATGAAACCAGCCGCACATATAACATAAGCTTCTGAGCTGGAATGTCACTGAAATAATTGACGTCAACCGTTCGCCAGAACTAGCTTAAAAGAATTTTTAGCCTTGAGGACTATGTCGATGACGGTGCACAAATATATTGACGCGTGTACTTCATCTTGCTCTGGCGACGGCGCTTCAACGGCTACCAAATGTTACACAGTACCGCTCGGCGCAGGACACGCCTTACTCCTTTAGTTCAGTGACGACACCAGGCGAACCAAATATATCATGCATGGAATTATAAAAAAGAATAAAAATGGTGGTTCAAAATTATTCGTAACGCTAGAAAATAAGAAAGGCACATTAAAATTACGTGACACATTGCACAGAAAGTGCTCCCCATTCCTTGAAAGTATAAAAGATCCGAAACGCAGAATTACCTTGAGACATTGCGAAACACAGCTAATAATAGCAGCGTGATACTTTCGAATACTTGCTTACAATTGTTGAAAAGCTGTATTTAATCAACACACATTTACCATCGCACATAAACTTACCGCATTTTCCTCCTATGTTCGCAAAATTGCACCTAAGTTGTAATTGTAATCATGCCAGCATAGCCACTGAAGTTTCGCACAACTAGTAAAATAGACTAATGACGCTATGGACCATTTACATACGTGTTCTACTGAAAAAAAAAAACACATTTATCCACCCATTTGGAACGTTGCTTACACATTACTCATAAAATGCTCCTAATTTCCTCAAGATATAAACAATATGCCTTGTTTAGCTCACTGAGGGCACTGGAGAAAGAAACTGCAAATCACGTGAAATACAAGAAAACATAAATAAACGAAGGTTTACTAGTTATCTGCAGAACTTGCGTTTAGAGTAGCGAAACAAACGTCTCGCAACGCATTGGGCTTACATTTTGTCCTATTTGCTCAGAATTTCAAGTCCATGTCTAGTGCTGTTGTTTTTGGAGTCAGGGAACCATTTTGATCAGCGGCAGTATGACACTCAGTAATGCGGCGATGAGTAGCTTTCTACAAAAGCTGTATGAAACTTACATGTAATAAACATTTATCCCTCGTAACTCAAAACGTTCCTTCGTAGTTCTAATAAATCACACAGGGCCCGGCATAGTTGACCGATGATTTCAGAGGAAAACAACTAAATGCGGTGTATAAGGCATAAAAATTCGACGTAAACAAGTATTCAGCCACTGTTTTCAGATCCCATAAGCAACCTACGCAGTTCAAATTTTCAGTACACGCCAGCAAGAAGTGGTCCTCACTTTTTCAATATATAAGATATCTCGGGGCTTCCAGGAAACAAGCAGTAGTGTAGCTCCTATTTATAAACATCCTGAAAATGAAGTCGACATTCAGAAGGGGCCACATGCCTTTAGGAAAGATTTAACCCAGTTTTCTATTGGTATTGAAATGGCTCTGCTTGTTCGACCAAGGCCATTTTCACAAACATATCTGCGATAACTAGTGATTGCAATTAATTTCGGTGGTTATACCTATAAGCGGTTCGATTAGAATTCTTATGGCGATCAAATACTGAGACTTCAACACTATGTAGGCTACCCCTGGATGAAAATTCATTAGTTCTAGCATTCGATAATCTAACGTTTTCATGCCGTAAGGCTCCCCAGTCGTTGGGCGCTGCTGGTTATAATGCTCTGTCCGTACCTCCCCATCGCCCGCACGTTAAATATAGCCAGCTGATTGTTTTCAAATACAGCTGTAGAGGTCGCACCAAAAAAAAAAAAAAAAAAAACAGGGCATGTTGCAAGTAGCACAACTTAACATTTGTTAGGTCGGGAATTGCCCTGAGCCAGGCCTCCTCCGCAACGCGAGCGTGCATGGCGAATACAGCGCGCCGTCCGGTGCAGCCCATCCCGAGGAGGCACAAAAGACAATCGTTGTGGCCCATGCAGGGGATGCGTAGTAAAGCAAAGCATTACTTGCGTGGCCTCTCTACTAAGAACGAAATTTTAGCTTGAGGTGTAGTTTCGTTGGACTCTCCAGCAAGCAGCCAAAAGTGCGCGCTTTCAAAGTGTGGGGGAACCCCCCCCCCCTACCCCCTCGTAAATAATCCTATGGCTTAACTGGAACAGGGGCTGCATGAAGGGGTACAGCTGCTTTTCAGAGATTTCAGGTCTGAGCGCTGCCATGTCGAGGGCTTCACCCTGCTCTTGCACCTTCATGGCTGTTGGTGATGCGTGCGCTGCCGTTGATAGGCCTAGATTCTAGCGAGGCAAGTCCCAGCGGGCCGGCCGGCGAGGGGCCGATATTTTGACGTGGTGACAGTATGAAAACAGATTGGGATCGAATAATGGAAGTAACGGCTGAACAGGGCTCACCTTTAGGAAGTGCTTGGCACATGAGCTGTGGCATTAGGGCGTGTGGTTCGCACTAAAAGATTTCGCTCGGAGCCGACGTGCCGCACGTCTTGCTACTTGAACGCGAAGCGCGTTCCGCGAAAGATTTCAAGAATGCCTTAACCAACTGGTTGTGTGGCCGGCGTTCCAGGACGGCTTGCTCCTAAAGCGACCGGTCGTTAAGACGCAGAAGAACGGTCGCGAGCGACTGCCTTTGTGCGCTGTATCCTATACAACGGCAAAGAACGTGTTCGATAGTTTCCTCGTTGCCGCAGTGGTCATAAGCAGCACTATCTTTCCTTTGGTGCTGAAAGCAAAGGATTTTGGAAAAAGCTATGCCAATCCACAGTCAGGAAAGTACCGTTACCTCGGCTCGGTATGGTCCAGGTGCAGGACGAAGTCAAAGACAGTGGTCCCATCGATGCGGACGTGTGTGCTGGAGACTAGGTGTGTTCCACAACGATTGTGTGACATCATTTGCAACACTCGATGTTTTGATGCTGCATGTTTTCTTGGCAGCGGGATTGGCTCCTGCACGCCATATTCATGAGCAGATCAAGCAGCTTCTTTGGCATGATCGTTGGCCATTACACCACACCCTGTCTCTGGAGCTACTGAAATGTGATGTCGCGTCCTTCTTCGACGAGACGATGAAGCAGCTTTCGTGTTTCTAGAAAGGGTTTTTCGTTAGGTCCACTGCGCAAGGTGCAAAACAAGCAATGTAGAGCTGCGTTGGAATCAATCAAAACACTACATTTTTGAGGTGGTTCCTCTCGAGTTTACACTGTCTATAGAAAGTATATAGACTTCTTATAGACGACTTGGTCTTTCGATAGATTTGGTCGTTTGGTGATACAAAATCTAAAGGCTGTCTATAGAAGAGAGTTGATAACGTTTCTATTTCTTTTTCGCTACTCGCATTCTATAGACGGTCTATAGAAAAAAAGTAGATAAGGTGTTTGTTTCTTTTTGTCCATTTCCCGAATATACACCATCTTAGACAAAAGTCGATACAGTCTCTGTTTTTTTCTATTCTATGTGAACAAACTCTCTATAGAGGATAGCCGACGAGGTGTTTATTTTTGTCTACTCCCAGTTTATAGGTAATCTATAAACAAAAGTTGATTAGGTATCTATTTATATTAGTCGACTCACATTCTATAGCCCGTCTATAGAAAAAAGTCGATATGATGCTTGTTTCTTTCTTCTGCTCCCGCCTTGTAGATTAGCTGTAGGCTAAATTCGATACATTCTCCATTTATCCTTATTGATTATTTGTAAATTGTCAACAGACGAGAGTCGATAAGATGATTATTTTTGTCTACTCCCGATTTATAGATTGTCTATAAACAAAAGTTGACAAGCCGTACATTTATTTTGGTCTAGTTCCAGTCTACAAGTTTCTTTACACACACACACACACACACACTCACTTTATATATATATATATATATATATATATATATATATATATATATATATATATATATATATTGCTGCACGACTCGCCGCTCGAGGCACATTGTGTGTATTCGCGAGCTTTCACACTCGCACAACATTTCTGTGCAGCACGTGATGAGCAACAGAAAGCTATATCGGGAATTTATCATGTTGCTCTACAATTTTCTCATTGAGACTTTACATCTAAATACACTAATTGAGCAGTTTAATAATTAAGACTAATTATCGAATCTGCGGGAATGCAAAAAAACATATCTGAGTATCTCCAAGCGATCGCAAACAACATTATCTTGTTTCTCTATAGTAGCTACGTAGGATTCGCATAGATTAAAGTTGGGCTCAAATTAAGTGAAACACCCTGTATAATTCTTCGCAATTTGAATCCTTCAATACGTTTCCTATATCACCGCCGATGAAGGCTATAGAGTGGGACGTCACCAAAGGTCATGGTAACTTGAGCGTACAGCCCGTACATCGGTTGCGGTTACCCTGAAGAAAATATGAGATTCGGTTCACATGAAAGTCTAATGAGTTTTGACACCACAGCTATTTGAATTTCTGATGTGTCTCTTTGGAATTTTCTTATACATTCCTAATGTTATTGTAAAACATATTGGACGCCCTCTTTCTGTTGAATACTTCACAAGTGTATTTCTTGTGAGCATGAAAGATCTTCCTAATGTGCGCGCCACAGCAGTTTTCTTGTGGCTCTTTCATCTGTTCCTAACGAACCTCTAATGAGCTCATGCATTAGATTGCCAGGGTTCACATAATTTCTATAGCAAGATTTGCCGCCGCAGGTGATCACATTTTCGCATGTGTCCCGATGGCAGTCAGATCTTTTTTAACGATTTTACCTGTGCCTGCCCTCTTTGCTTGATATATGCAGACTACATATATATATATATATATATATATATATATATATGTATATATATATATATATATATATATATATATATATATATATATTTATATATTTATATATATAAGCAAAGGTGCAGCACATTTGTCATGTACGTGGGCCCGTACATATGCTGCATGTTGGACCTTACTCAACGAAAGAAAGTTAACAGAAAGAATTATTGAGAATTACAATGCTTCCTCCAATGCAGGAGGTTAAATGAAAGTAAAACATAGTATCCCTCTGTTAAGGATGCGATATTTTCATTTAATTTAATCTCGCTAGTTATCATTGAGCAGAGGCTTTTCTTGAGGTGAGGGTCGTCGTCTTGAAGTGAGCGTACGTGTACTCTGCATGGGAGAAAGGACAGAAAATTACGAAAACTTGACAATCAACCATAAAAATACAGACTGTATGAATTGCTGCAGAACGGTTCGGAGATGGTATAGCTAGTTCCGCTATAATTTTATGCGACGTCGGTTCAAACAAAGGTCTTGAGAAACGACTCTGTGGCCTTCGGGTAGAGCAGTAACTACAGTATGCGGAAATTGCTCTTGGCTATACAAACATACAGCGTGGGTCCGCTGTGGCGTGTGTACATGTTGTGAACAAGTTCAGCTGATTCGGTTTGCACTCGAGAAATGGCAGCAGCGTCTGTCGATAGCTAGCGGGAATTCGAAAATCTTTTCACTATCCGATGATTCGGCTTGGAAATGAGCATAGGAGCGCACGTGTATGGGCAACCCAATGCATCCCCAATACATCCAAGTGCCAGTCGTTATAGAATATCTCCATCACCTACTGGCACAGCTCGCGTACATTACAAGCCTACTATGTCATGCCTGTGTTCGCCTCAAAGCTGCTGGCATATATCCCAATCAAGAAACACGCCACATCATGTCTGGTGTTTTCTATCGTTTAGACCAGAGCGCTTCTTTCAGAAGGAGGGCACAAGTTGAAAAAGAATGCATAAAAGCATGATAATGAATACGTGCATAAAAATTGAATAAATAAGCATGGCGATTGCTATTCCATGTCCTTAGAGAGCGTTCCTCTTTGTCATGCAATCATAATGAATGTTGGCTGACACATGCCCCTTTTTCGGATTTCGTATTCGTCACAAATTTTGTTGCATCAACTGCTCACCATGACTGAACAAAACAGACGAATAATCTGAATCTGGCGCACAGCTCCTCGTGTCAATGCGCGCTCAAGTGGGACGAGCCCATTGGTCCCTTGAGTGAATTATGGTGCTCTCCTAGGCGCCTGCTGAGACACCGGCCAGTCTGCATGCCACATGTATATTGGACTAAATATACACATGATCAAAAGAATAGAATACACTACCTCTGACAGACACGAGACAAATTTTGAGTATCTTTAACTAAGCAAGCCTCCACTGCCTAGGTGCCTATATATATAAATCAGGACGTCGCTGACGAAGCTGCTAAGAAAGCACATGAAGGAGCAACCCTTATTTCTATACCTTTACTGCGGGCTGACGCAGCCCAACACTTAGGCAAGCTAGCGCACCGTATGACATTGGAGAAGTGGCACACACCGGATTTCACTCAACATCGATTGCATTCCCTCGATCCATCTATGCAACTGCGGCTGTTACCAGGGCTTCCGCGTAATGAGGAAACAATGCTGTGCCGCTCACGCCTGGGCGTCGCATTCACGAATGCATATACGTTTTTAATTGGAATGGCTGATAGCGCCGAGTGCAATGCCTGCGGTGTCGAAGAAACTATAGACCATCTACTGTGCTACTGCCCATCATTTCAAAATGAAAGACAAGAACTCTGCACAGCTCTCAACCAGTTAGATAGAAAACCGTTCACCTTGAACAAGATCTTGGGACCATGGCCTCACATATCGCAGCTACAAAAGGCCACAAAAGCGCTGCTGCGATATTTGAAAGATACAGGATTGAGTAAGCGTCTGTGATCCGGACTGAGTGACTGAACGATATCCCCGGTGGACTTTCTCTTCTTTCTTTAATCTTTCCGTCCCCGTTTCCCTTTCCCCAGTGTAGGGTAGCCAACCGGGCTCAGTCCTGGTTAACCTCCCTACCTTTCATTTATCATTTGCTCTCTCTCTCACTCTACAAAAAATCAGATATGCAGATTATACAGAACTGTTCCAATTTGAAGTGAGAAAGGCCAGGAGGAGAGCGAGGCTTGCTCTGTTAAAGATAGCGCCAATTTTTCCCGTGTGTTTCAGACGCAGTGCACTATATTCTATTCAGACGTGGTCAATGGCGCACAGGGCAGATTGGCCAGTGCCAAATATGTACCTATAAGATCAACATATTCCAATCAAAAGACCGGTGTGCTCGTCCGACTTGGCCATTCATTGCCACAATTGGGCTTCACGCCGGATTGAGATCTCTTATTTCTTTTCACCCACCGTTTAATATAGGGAAGAGAAATCAGTGAGGCATACCACATAAAAAACAAGACGTGCGAGCCAGCCGCCATTATCAATGCATGAAGAAAGGCGTCCTTTCTTGATGGCAAGGGATAGAAATTATTCTGAGCCTATTTAAATACTCTTTTTATGCAAACACCGTTTATTGTGATCTGATGCCTTTGCATTACAACTTCTGCCTTCCCTCTCAAATTAACCTATGCATAATAGAAACGCACATCCTGTGCAAGTTTTTAAATCCTTAGATCAACTTAAAGAGCCCTTTGTTAGCCGAGGTCATGTTGTATGGTCTCCCTTCCTTTACTGTGTAAATTCCTGAAAAGTTACATGAACTGACCGGCGATCTCAAACGGGCACTAGAAACTTCACCTAGTGGATTCGACTGGTTCTGAGAAATGTACAATAACCGTGATGGGCATCGGTTGGCATCCTGTAGTGTGTGCAAACTAGCTTCAATATTGTTGCAGTAGACACACATTCAGAACTGCTGCAATGCCTGCTTGCATGAATGTCGGTAGCTTGCAAAGAATGTAAAGAAAGGGAGAGAAAACACAGCAAACTAACCTAAAGACAGCTTATTACCGAAATAACTTCAGCACAATGAATAGTGCACTTCTTATTTTATTTCAGGAAACTTGAGTTCATCAAATGTGTATTTGCCAGTGACAGTTATTCTTAGAACACAGCAGAAATGGTATGCAAAAACATTGGTATGCACGGCACATGCTTAGACCTGTGGTATATATGGCACACTGCACTTCGAATTCTTAATGGACAACCACTGCCTATGCGTGTAACATAAACAGAAAGAAAAATATGAAAATAAATGCTACAGCACAGGAAAGAGTTTCAAACAAATAAAACCAAAATAAAGAGAGAAATATACTGTGCTAAGCAAAAATAAAATTTAACTTGCAGCCAAGCGATTGACACGAGAAAACATTCTAAACGTCAGGACATGTTAAGTGTTACTTTGTATAGAACACGATAATGCGTCAATAGTGTCTACGAACAAAAATAAGCAGCAAGTGGAATATTGTTGCATAAATATTTAGCCTGTTTAGTAAGCTTCACGAAGTAATATCTCGATAAACGTATCCACAAACGATACTGAGATCCTACTTTTGGAAGCACGTACACTTAATACATGCTTGGCATGACCATCCAGATGGCATGCCGTGCTGCTGCAGCCATGGCCACTGGTTATTCTGCGGACAATGTCGTGGCTCGCGGCTTCAGCACTATAAAACGAATTCAGTGTAAGCTTTTAGCTGTGGCTAGATATATATGGACCCCTTCAACAAAAGCAAAATTTTGAACACGCACGCAGCAGCAGCAGCACATTACAAGAAATGTTCGTTTACATAAGAATTCCGAGTGTCTTTCATAACTCTTTTTAAGCAACATTCCCCCCATGTACTTTAACGGGTCAGAATGAAAATCTTAATTCGGTTCACTTGCGTTAATAGGGTAATTAGTAGGTAAGCAATTGAAGTTGAAAGTTCATTTTTTTTTTTTTGCGCGCCGAAACTTTTACGCTGGCACGGCGCTGTAACGCCACGGATTTCACAGTATATTTTCCTATTTTGCCCGCGTTGGCTCAGTAAAGGTTTCAAAAGACGCGCTTGCGTCTGCGAACGCCAAGGGTTGTTCCCTCGCTTGTCGCAGAACTAGTGGCACATACTCAGTGACTAGAGGTGGCGAGATGGTCATTCAAGAGCGGCATATACCCAGCGTATTCATGGAGCAGCTCGGTAAAGCGTTTGCGTGAAACACGTTCACTGACAAACAGCCCGTGCCCAGTGCATTTGTGGCCCATTCTACTCAAGCGTCCGGTTGGTGTACTTGAGGAACCCCTGTGACGTAGATACATTTGTAGCATCACAAAACACTTAAGGGTTCTTTTATGTGAAGCATATTACTAGAGCACAACCCAGCTCCTCAGGCCCGGCGGTGTCGCCTTCAATACCACGTGACACCGTGACGTCACGACAGAGGAGAAACGGGGCTCCAACTCGCGCCGTCGCTCGCGGCGTCACGGTGGTATATAAGCAGCTGCGCTTGTTTCTAGGTGGCTTTGGGTCAACTCTTGCAAGATGGGCTGGGTGGGAATCGAACCAGGGTCTCCGGTGTGTGAGACGGAGACGCTACCACTGAGCCACGAGTACGATGCTGCGAAGCGGTACAAAAGCGCCTCTAGTGAATGCGGTGTTGCCTTAGAAACGAGCTGTTTCTAAGGCTCAGGCGTGCGTCGCTTGCTCAGGCGCACATTTCGTTGCCGCGGCGAACGCTGCGTTGCTCGACGCTCACCGCGTCCAATACGGGGCGCGTAGTCGCTGCGCCGTAGCCCATTGTCTTACACCCCTTGGCGGGTCGACGGGAACGCTGTCGCGTTCCACTCTTGAAGGCGAAGCAGAGTAACGCATGAGTTGTTTCTTCTACTAGCCGAACCAAATATAGCCAAGCAACAGTAGTTCACCAGGCTAAACTGTGGTTCAACAACTAAAATAAAGGCTAGTATGCTTCGCATCCTGGGCTTGACCTTAGCTAAGCCACAGCCATTTTTTTCGTCCGTGTAGAGCGGCATATTTTCAGTGGAGCATCACCAGAGGCCTAAGTTTGCGTCAAGGACGTTCTTTCAATAGCGACACGCACCTACGGGCGCGTCAAAGAGGTTTCAAGGAGCAACGGTACCTACCCAGTCCCGCGATGCCGTTGTGAAAGAGGTTCGTTGCAGAGCGGCACATATGGACACAATGACCCATAGTCAATGACTCAAGCTGGTCCCACGGTTTGTCCGACGAACGCATATCTCTCAGCCGTGCAGCCCAATGCGCTACCAATTAGTCCAGGGATTATGCGATGAACCATATGAGAGAAAAAACGGTTAGATTGAAATATTCAAAGTTATCTAGCCAGCACCCGAACAGAGCATCAAGACCCTAAGAATGCAAATCCATTAAAGAAAGCAGATCCCTCTAACTGCGCTACCAGTATTACCTCCAGAATTTTCATTGAAAGCCTACCCACATCTTACATTAGCGGCGCCTTATGTTGGCGAGAAAAACTTATTCATAGGCTTTCAATAATGACACCTGATGAATTGCCGAGACGATATGTGAGATCCCGAGGTCACCGTTCGATTGTTATACTGTATTTTCTGCAATATCACCCATAAATGTAATACGATGTGGAATACTAGGTATTGCGCTGCTTTGTTTATAGCGTTTGGGTTGCTTAGAGTGGTCAGCCAGCACTGCTGTCATATCTGCGGATAGTGCAAATTTTCTTATGTTTGTCTGGAAATCTTTGCAGTTGACAGACTCGAAGGGCTTTAGTTTGTATTTTAATACATTGTTATCTAGGTTTCATTACAAATTTATTATCACAACTTTGCAAACAAGGACATTGACAATGAGGTATGCAAGAGCGAAACAAGGAATGTGGATTGGTCAACTCCTCCATTTATGTACTTTCTGCAGAAAAGAATGTCTAAGCGATGTGCGCAGTAAGCATTTCTACGGTTTTCAACCAAGGGATGCAAATAATAATGCATGGAGTGCGCAGCAAACCTATCTGTTGACGTCGCACGAGTGGAATCTTCAAAGGTTATTTGAACGCTTTAATGAGCTCTTCATATTCTGGACATCGTCACTAGCACACGCATAAAATTATTTTGCCCACTTGTGGCGAACAGCTGACGTCAATGATTGCTGACACGTTCCTTCTCTGACATTTACTTTATTTGCGCGCTGAATAGTAGTATTGATCATGAAGTTCTGTAGAAGTGTGACATTTTCTTGCGACTACGCGCGTTCCGCCAAACATGGACAAACGGTCTTAAAACTTCGAAAATCTTTCTGTACTACATTGAATGCATCTCTACGTAAACCGCAGTGGCAACGTAAGCTGCATGCAGTTTACCTTTATTACTTCGAAATCGCTGTATTCCCCATTGCGCGAAAGTACACCGTGCTCGGCCTCGTCACCGAGCGATGATGCCGAAAATGGCCGAAGAAGCAGAGAGTAAAAACACGTTGAAATTGCTTGGATTGACGTCACATATATTAAGACGACTTCGAATAGAAAATTTGCTAAATTTCCGGCTCGGTGGGAATCGAGCCCCTGGGTGCGATGCGAGCACGCTTCCCCGTCGTCTCGGCGGCTCCATGGCTCTGAATGACTAAAGGTGTGCTCAGTGCGCGTCATCGAACACGTCACGTCGAAAGGTGTGGCGTAATGCATGTGCCATTGGGCACATAATGGCGCAGCCAGTGGGTATTAGGTGGTGCCACGTGATGAGTGTATAAAGTGATTGTATAAAATAAATAAAATAGCATTAGGGTCCAATCGAACGCCACTGAGCGGTCCTTCGAGTTATGAACTCCTTGAGGGCAATCGACCGAGTTGTGTTTGGCCTTACCGAAGCGCAGTTAGAACGCAGGCGAGAGCATGTGATAAGAAAGAAGACGCGGGAAAATGACATTTCACCTAAGGGACTACAATCCTTTAGTATTCATACACGTAAGCAATCTTAAGTGTCTCCGGCGAATGTTTTTTACCTGTTGGCATTTCAGCTTTGACATTATTGAAACAGAATTCCGCATGAGTCACAACGCTAGCTAGTGGTATACCCGAGTTAAAGGAATGTTGTGATAGAAGACTGCGAGCAATATGCCTCACATCACAACGCACTCGGTGTAAAAACCAGAAATGCTGTAATATTTGTTCTTTCGAAAACAAATATATATATAGAAACCAGCTTGCGCATCTGTGCTCTTTAACTTATATAACAACATATATATGAATAAAAGGAACACAATGTTATATAAAATATTGAGCACTTACAGGAAACTGCCCTCCTTGTAGGGACAGGTTCGTCCATTAGCAGCCCGCTCTACATTATCGTAACCAATTCAATACAAAGTTTCGTCCGGTCAAGTTAAACCGCTGGCCCAGTTCAACGCATACTCTGCAACAATTTTCAAGGCCAAAGCGTTGACTCAAGCCGCCGATGGTCTGGAAAACGTGGCGTGCGGTACATGAAGTCACGTGAGCGCGCCTCGCGGAGACACGCGCTCGCCGCTCCTCTCGCATTCATCGGCATCTTCTTCCACAGGTGGCTCCGATGTCCCTCATGATGCCAAAATAAAACGGCAAGGTTAATTAAGATAGAGCTAATTCAGGCAATCGAAACCACCCCTTTCGGTGGGAGTCAAACCGTGGAGCTTATGTTGAAGTAGAACACATTACCTTTGGTGTTAAGACGAACTTAATTAAGACAAAACAATTAATATAAATTTATTTACGCCAGCTGGACCCTCGACATTTTGTAGGAGTCGAACCAACGAACTGCAATGTTGATTAGTGCGAAGTTAATTATGACAAAAGTAATTCAGGTAGCGTCAATTAAGGCACGCGAACCCACGACCTTTGGTGGGAGAAATCAAGCAATAAGAAGTAACAACGGATTTGAATGGGAATCAAAATTAGCTTAATGAATGTCTGTTGGGTGCACACGATTTTGTCGTAACCTTCTTTGGCGTATGCTAAAGTGACTCAATTTTTTCTCTCCTTGCTCCATTACATCTATTAGCCCACTTGAAAATGTTAACGGACGCAGGGCCCGTGACATGAATGAACGAAAAGAAGGGAAACTGTCGGTTTCGATTATGAGTTCTCTTTAATTTGAGTGGTGAAAACTGTATTTGTTTGGGAACCTCTTACGACAACTATTTGAACTTAGGCTGTTTCAGCCGAAATAAAGGCTCTTTGCTCTCAACATTTCAGTAAAACTATTTTTGGTCTTACGCGTTTGTTGCCTGTGCGTTCTTAAGTCGTAATGATTTTGTCGTGATTGAGTCGGGAGTCGGGAGATGAAGTCGGGAGTCCACATTGCAGCTATTGTGCGGTTTCAGCCTACTTCAATTTATGAAATAAGGTGGCCATGATTTTCGCTTGCGCTGCGGTAGCCCATGTCGCGAAATTTGTTACTCCATGGTAGCTAAAGTATGGCGCCTCTGTACTAGCAGGTTGTGTGGTTCGAGTGCTGAGCTGAAACTTCACTGAATCGTACAGCTTTCTTCGGTTATTGATGACCCTGCTGTAGCTCCATACCGGGCTCTGGCCGTTAAAATATCCGGCTGCAGCTCTGCGGCCTACTTTTTTTTCCTTGACCTTTTTTACAGCGAAGCTGATTATGGGGAGCTACGAATTCCACCGTACGCAGTTCTCCTGCACACACCGTATGGCAGCTGGCTCATCAGTCCGCACTGTTTGGGAGCAGTCAGGATAACCTTCTCTTTTTAAGTTGTTCGAAAATTTGGGGCAGCTTCTGAATGAGGTACCGGCCATCGAACGTCTTCCGAGAAATTGTGTTCAAGACGCGAGAACTGCAGTTCATTCTGGCGTACGGACGCAGCGTGTTAATTATATTGGAACCCTTGTCTATCCCGAACACCACCTTGCTCAACATGCCTTCATCAATCCCGAAATTCGCACTGCGTCGTACAACATCTTTACACATGTTCTCTTCCGTTTTCCTCTCTGGGCGGAAGTCGCTAGCCACCAGAACAAGGCTCCTGAGTTTCTATTTTTCGGTCGCATAATGAACCATTGATGGGATATAGGCTACTTTCTTGCCGGCGTCGGCCCACATGTCAAACGTTATCGAGCCGAGACTTGCCTTCAACGCTGATTGGATTTCAGACATCACCACTTGTCACAGTTTGCAACTTCGAACCGTCTGCGAGACACGGCCGAAAGGATGCGGAATCAAGGTTCTTGCTAGTATGCTTTCGTACATGGCATCAATAGCAATCAGCTCGTCGGCATCTTTTAGTAAGCGGTCGTCGCAAACAACGTCAAATGGCTATATGTCTTGTGCGCATCACTTGACGCACGCAGTCGTCAGATTCCCCTTAACGCTAGATGAAACCTAGGGTTCCTTCTCGTTTAAGAAGGAAGACATCGATGTGGTGTCATTTGCAGTCTTGCACTTGTTGCGGTTCGGGTGCGACGTTCCTGTTTTCCCACAATCATAGCCGGAGAAAGCTTTGCAGCTTTCGCACTGCCCTTTCCTTACTGGTTATAGGGTCTACACGTCAACGACTTCCACGGAATGTTTCCAAACCTGGCTTTTTTTAAAACTTTCTTGGCGACAAACATTAGCTTGCCGGCAGCGAGCTTGTCCCATAATTCAACTGCGTTGACGGTTACATGTGCACAGGAGACAGATCGCGGACTATATAACGCCGGTAACCAACTCATTACAAAACCGAAGCGATTTTCTCTCTTTTTCATTGGATGGCGACGTTGGCCCTTTGTTACACTTGGAACTGTTCTTCGCATGATGTTCCATTACGAGTGTCTCATTTCAGGAATCGCCAGCCGTTCGTGTGCTGGCACGGGTTCCAAAAGGTGCGAGAGAGAAAAGCTGTTTTTTTTTTCTTGACGAGACGATAATGCCATCGTGGACGTTGCATAGTTGCCATTCTAGCTTTGTCATCAAACTCCCGTCTTGCCGTCATTGTCACGATGTCGTTTTATTAGTGTCACCACTTCAGTAACTTTGTTCCATTCTTATTTCGCAATCGTCATGATAACACCTTCGCCGTTATGTCGACGTCAATCTTCCGACGCAAATAAAAAGCGACAATAACTTCTAAATACCACATGTTAATATTAATAATAAAGGCAACAGCCAGTTTACTCCAGGTGGGCCAGTCTGGAGGGCCTGTGTATGTGAAGCAGACACAACAGAGGTTAGTTGCCTCCGGCGGGAGGCCTTGAAAGTCCGAATACACGGCACTGGCTGAACCCCCAGGATCCCCTTTTCCCTTGGCACGGCTAAGCCACGCACAGCTACACGTGGGAGGGTCCGACCTTCATGTGCTCAGGTACGTGGTGTCGCAACACACCAAACGCCTGCTGCCGCTGACGCCCCTGCGGGGTAATTAAGTTAGACTAATCTGACTTAAGGTGGAATAAAGTGAACTAATGTGAACTAAAGTGTATGAAGGTTGATTACAATGGAATAAATTGGATTAAGGTTGTTACAAATTATAGCAAGGTGGATTATGATAGAGTTGTTAAGGGTACGTAGCAGTGTATCGCGTCACCTATCAAGGTCGCGTGGTAACTGGACGTGAAATTGGTTCCGAGATGCTCATGCATGAAGTCACGTTACGTGCCGCGCCATGAAACATGTAATGAAGTAATCACAATATGAACTCACAGTGACTTGGCTATGAGTTTTGAATGGTTTACGTCTTTTGATTAATGAAATCAGAGAAAGGAAACGGAAGAACGGAACGCAAGCGCGTTGATGTACTTAAGTATTTAACAGTGATAACTTAGAAAAGTCACAATGCTTTCTATTTCAAATCACGTAAGGATACTTTAGAGACTGCCGTTATTTTACAACTTTTACATGTGGCGCACTTTACAGTGATTTATTTTTAGGCCTTTAAGTTCCATCGGACATCTGGCACTCGCGTAGCCACTAAGGCTAGGTGAAATACGTGAGTTGGGCTGAGGTTTTCGCAACAGCGTTTTCTACCAGCGGACTATGCTATTTCACCAAGGTCCAGGGGTGGTTCAGGACCCCTTTAATGCGCTTGCCAAAACAGAGCTCATCCCGTGATTACAAATACCAGCAAGATATTTAAAATAAAAAAAGAAAAGCAATGTCCTACTCGCCGGGAAGAAAGAAGTAATCCTGAATGAAGTGTTTGGAACAAACCGGTATAGTATGAGCCACATTTTCCCAATGCGGAAGCTTCTTACCCAAGTCGCTCCCCGATGCGCGTCGTCTGCTTCTTTCAGGAAAAGATGAAATGATACATGCTGTCTTTGCACCGCGATGACGCTCATAATGGCACAGAACGAAAGTCTTTAGACATCTGTCCTTTCTTCCTTTTCGGGTTAGCTCGTTCCCGGTTCTACTCGGGGCGTTGCTGATCAAAAGCTGCCTGCTCCTCAGGTGTACATATGAAGCGTGGCCTACATATTTCGGAGCCGGAGAGAAACTGCTGAGCGCATGCTCGGCTGCAACGGAGTGCGAGTACGCCACAACTGGGGCTATCTCTTTTTCTCTTTTTTTTCTGGCGTGTGCGTGGAGGTGCGTCGGAGGCGCTTTCTGCGTACAGACGACATACGGACGGAAGGACGGACAAATCGGCTAGCCATATGTAACTTCGCTGTAATAAGATGGAAAGGCACAGCCAGATGAATGCAGGGGAGATGGGTTACATGTTAGCACAGAGCATGCGAAGGGTCGCAGGTGCCAGAAGAGTGTTTCTCTTATTATTTTCTATTCTCAGTTATATGGATGGTGCTGGCGCATTTCTGCTGTTGGCGTCGCCGTCGCCATGAGGTCCCGTATAAAGCCCAAGGGCAATGAAATCGTCGTTGCGCAACGTATTCTGTATGTGCGAGTGAAAGCTTACGAGGGTGACCCGGTGAAAGCGACTCATTCTTGCGTGTGCCAGCGAGGAAACGCGTCCTCTCCTGTTACGCCCGGACCACGGGGGTGAGGCGAGGGAGGGGGCGCGTTCTTTTCCGGCTGTTGCTGCTTACGGCACGGCCGTACGGGCGCCGCGTCTTGAAAGCATTCTGTGACGTGGACAAAGGCCGCGACCACGCGGGCCTCATCTTCAAAGCGATCCGCAATGTTTGCAGGGTGCCAGTAGTGCCGGTAGCTTCGTTTGCACAGTGTTTTCAATGTTTTGTTCGCCTTTAAGCGAGAGATGCACGAAGGTCAATTCGATCGCTGCTGCTGCCGCGATTCCTCACTCCAGCATTTCGGCAGTTTCCGCGCTCATCGAGGGAGGTGTGTTCATGTTTACGTGTGCACGCGGGACACCATGCTAGTTAATTTTAGTTAGAATGCGTTGGCGGGCAAATTGGTTTGAATCCATGATAGAATGTCGCCTTTAGAGCCATGCGTTATCATGCATATTGCATATGCGGACACATTGGCACCGGGCAAAGCGGATGCTCGTCTGCTACAGTTATGACCACGGGCAAAGACACTATCTGAAGGTGTAGAGACGTATATTTGCCAGGATATATGATAAAACAACTCGACATAATATAAATGTACTTGCTCATGAAAAACCAGTTCTTACAGTAAGCGACTACTATGTTCGTGTATTATTTATCGAATAAACAACTTCATCTTTACACTCATTTTACTTAAGGTCGCAGGATTGACCATGCCGGACATTATAATGAGTAAATAAATGCGTCTCCTCCCCTAAGCCTTCTGCGCGATAAAAAACAGACCTTCATTTCTTGCGAAAAAAAGCGTGCACATATTTGTTCATACAGTCTAATTCCCGTGAGGTAAATCATGAAAAAACCAAAGAGTGTGAGGATGGAGTAAATGATTCGATAATTAACATACGAACGTAGTAGTAGTTTACTGTAAGAAAAGCCTTAGTCGATGAAATGGAGAACTAGCAGCTGTGCAGGGCGCCAGCACTTCCAATAAGAACAATAGAAACTGGCAATGCAATCTGTGTAGGAAAACTGGAAGGGGAATCCCGTGTACCGGTAGATTGAATATTAGGAAAATTTTTATGGTCTGTGTTAAAATCGTCATCATCGTCATCAGCCTGGCAAGGCCACTGCAGGGCAAAGGCCTCCACCGTACTTCTCCAACCACCCCGATCATTTGCTAATTGTGGCCAAGTAAGGAAATAAAAAAAGTGAAGTTGTCCCTGCAAACTTCTTAAGCTCATCCGCCCACCTAGCTTTCTGCCGCCCCCTTGCAACGCTTCCCTTCTTTTGGAATCCAGTCTGTATCCCTAAATGACCATCGGTTATCTTCCCGCCTCATTAGATGCCCTGCCCATGCCCATTTCGTTTTCTTAATTTGAACTAAGATGTCATTAACTCGTGCTTGTTCCCTCACCAAGTCTACTCTCTTCTTATCCCCTTAACGTTACACCCATCATTCTTCTTTCCATAGCTTTTTGCGTCGTCCTCAATTTATTTAGAACCCTTTTCGTAAGCCTTCAGGTTTCTGCACCGTAGGTGCGTACTGGTAAGACACAGCCGTTATACACTTTTCTCTTGAGGGATAATGGTAACCTGCTCTCATAGCTAGCTCCCAAGGCTTTCTTTACTTCTTGTGGCGTTACTTGTAGGATGTCAAATTAATCTAGACTATTCATTCTTCCATTATGGTCGTGATTGCCACTGGTACTGCATAAATCTCTATAGAACTCCTGAATCACTTGAACTATCTTACCCATATTAGTAATGATATTGCCGGCTTTGTCTCTTAACGCATACATCTGATTCTTGCCTATTTCTACTGTCTTCTTCACTGCTTTTAGGCTTTCTGTGCTCCTAAGAGATTATATCCATAATATACTTCCTTATATCTGCTATCTTACACTTGTTGATTAACTTGGAAACTTATGCAAGTTCTAGTCTAGGTGTAAGGTTACAGGCTTTCATACATTGGCGTTTCTTAGTCAGATCTTTTGCCTCCTGCGATAGCTTACCTGTATCCTGTCTAACGAAGTTACCACCGACTTCTATTGCACACTCCTTAATGATGCCCATAAGATTGTCGTTCATTGTTTCAACACCAAGATCCTCTTCCTGAGTTAAAGCCAAATATCTGTTCTGTAGCTTGATCCGGAATTCCTCTCGATGACCTCGATGATCAGCGAACGCTGATCATTGAGGTCTGTGTGAACGAAAAGCTGCAAATTTGCGATTAAACATGTCACCGCAACGTGTGTTTGCGCGTGCTTTAATCGCTGCTTCTTCAACGTTCATCAGCGTACCAGGGGTACCAATCGAACTTCTACGACGATAGCTGCTAGGTTCTTTGAAGAATGTGCTAGAGAAAGGCAGAGGTCAACTTTATTTGCAAAAGGCCCCATGATCGAGCCGTTGTTTTTTGAACTAACATTACGAAGACATTTTAAAGCGAAGGCTTTGTTTCTCTACCATTACATTATTTCGCCTGGGTCAGTCGGTCGGTCGTTGATCGATCACTGGTCGGTTTCCCGCGGAGTAGATTCGCATTCAGTTAGAAAAAAGTGACCACCCAAGCACTTCGCAGAGACGGTTAACCAGAAAAGTCGAAACGCGCGGTCCCAGTGTTTACCACTAGGTTAATCCCAACGGTTCATTAAACGACGGTTTGGTAGGCTGTCGGATCTTTGGTAATGAGTTTCTGCTTGCGCTAGGCTGCACGAGCCTGTTCTTGTGCCCGGGCAGCAGCATTGGCACGGCGTAGACGAGCTCGTTCCCGGTTCTGCTCGCGGCGTTGCTGATCAAAAGGTGCCTGCTCCTCAGGAGTGCGTATGACGCGTGGCCTACGCATTTCGGAGCCGGAGCGAAACCGCTGTGCTCGCGCTTGGCTGCGACCGAAAGCAACGGCGTCCCTACCGTCGCAGCTAGCCCAACAGCACCTAGATAGCAAAAGACATTTTCACTCCAATCTATGACGTCATGTTACATGGTCCAACTGCCATTGAATTTAATGTGGATTCTGCCGAGTAGGGAATATTGATTTTGACATCACCGCTTTCATCACGCCAGCTTTGTCAGTGGAAATTGCGGGCCAGGTAGCGTGACGTCATGGATCGGTGTAAACAAACCTTGTGCTATCTAGGTGGTGCTAGATAGTCACGCGCCTCTCTTCCTCTCTTTTCTTCGCGCATGCGAAAGAGGAGTTGCGCCGGAGGAGTTTCCGGCGCCAAGGCGACGCGCAAACGGATGGACGGACAGACGGAAGGATGAATCAACTAGCCATATACAGCTTCGTTGTAAAAAGAAAGTGTGTCCCGCGGCGGGATTCAAACCTCGGCCCCCGTCCCCCCATCAGCAGCCCGATGCCCTAAGCCATTAGACCACAGCATTGTGACTGGCATTTATTACAATGAATGAAATGATGCATGTTCTGGAACGATATACAATATTATGAGCTCCACTTGGCCATACGCAATGAGAGGTCGACGAGAAGTACACAATGTAACGCCTTCCATCAAAACATAAACTTGAAAAGAGAAGTTCAAGATCAACTCAAAAGTGTATACCAATCAGGCTCACATTATGCGCCTCATGTGCATTTACGATCATTAGAGCATGGCTTCAAGTGCGCTCATCTCGTGCAAACACTCTTTGCGATGATCGCCGCCTGTTCATTGCTGTTCCCATTCTATGACACATACCCACGACGGTGGAATGACCAAGAATAGTGATCTGCACTATGCGCAGGTCAACCAGGGATTACTGGCGAAGAAATTTGTCCGCGTATGGATGGTGCTCATGATTTCAATACTGCGGTACGTACCCGCAGCCAGGGAGTTTCCTAGAAGTGGCCGGATCAAAGTAAAATATTTAAGAAGAAATGAAGAAACACGAACCCGTATAAGATTTGTCTCATTGTGGAGCACCTGCGCGCGAGACCACTTGCGCACCAGTTTCTTCCACTCCAAAGACGCAGGAATGACATGGCAAATTTATAGCATTTCATAACCGCTTCACGAAAAATTCGCCCCAAATAAATTCTTACATGCACGCTACATCTGCAGAAATTTTATTTTCTAAAACTTTCTTTCCTCTTCCTTCGACTATCCCGCTGCTGCTGACTGCTCTCTTGCCGATTAAATCTTGCGGAATACGTCGCCGTCGTTGTGCCATTGCCATCTTTGCTGGCTGCTGGGTACAGTATCGCATGATTGGCTGGCACCATACGTAGTGCAAACAGACACCGGCTGTAGTGCAAATTAGGGATTACCGGCTAGCCCGTACCAAACACATAGTGTAACCTGTCACCTGATATAACAGTTAAGGCGTCGACAGTACCCGACGTGGTGCAAACACCGGATATAGTTCGAATTACAGCGTCCAGATCGGACGGTACTGGGAAGTGTAAACAAGCAAACAAACGAAGTATATAGTGCGAATTAAGTGGCCCAATGGTACCAGATTTTGTGCAAATGAGCACCGCATATCGCATAATATAGAGGGACCTGCGAGGACAAGTGGGAAAACGTGAGCGTGGACCAGGCTCCAATACAAAAACACCGTCTTCCTCTTGCGGTCATCGTCATTCCGTTGTCGTCATTTGATCGCCTTCTTAGCACTGTCATAATTTCTTCGCTGTTAAGGCAGCGTCAACTTTCAATTGCTGTCAGTGTGTTGTCAAATCATATTGGTCAGGCATATGTCTTCATTCCACCGTCGTTGTTCCGTCGTCATAATTGTATGTCGTCGTCATACCATTGTCGTCATCGCGTCGAAGCACCCCAAGAATGCTAACGCTTTAAAAAGATCATGCTAACGCATTAACACTCTCAGGGAACCCCAGGAACGTTCCGACGGTCAGCTATCTATGTTGGCATTCATGTTTGTGTCTATGCATTGTCACGTGGTGGTGACGTTGAAGAACACAGTAGCAATACTGTGAAACACAAATCTAACTTTTATTGGGCGAACCTGTGCCCACAAAACAGGCTACACTTATAGCACAACGATAGCGGCGAACACGGTCGGCGATCGTCGAAAATCTGATCAGCGGGTCCAGCGCGTCGGCTTTTATACAGTAGTCATCGAATGTTCCCGACTAATCGTTGGCACCGGCGTGCCTTCCACAAAGTTCTACACCATTCGCGTCACGCGATGAAATCAGATAACACAAGGTTCGGCGACAACAGACAGCGGATAGAAGCATCGATAACTTTCCAGGAACTTCGGATACATGCAGGTGCGTCCCGCGCTGTGCGATAAGATTTGTTAGGCGGCGAAACGTGGTCGCCCGATAAATATAAGTACACGTGTTAGTATGTTTGTCTCTAACCATTTTCCCGCCTACCTGGGTCACTGGGTAGTCCGTGGTTGAATGGGTAGCGGAGGGTTCGAAACTGACCATCGAAGAAACTTGGGTCACTGAGTACGTGGCTGTGGACACACGCGCTTCTCTTCAACGAACATCTTTCATGCCGACGTGCCTCATGATGCGGGGCTGGGTAGGTACCGTTGTTCGAATAAGCTCATTGACGTTGACTTGCAGCATTCGGTATGCGCCACTCAGTCTGTGCAGGTCTATAATGAATCTCTTTGATGGCACCTTGACTCACTGGGTTATGTCCCAGTAGGTGTTGCTGCTCTTCAATGAATGGCGGATGGCGGACGCGCTGAGCCTTGTTAAGAAGCGCTGCTGAGGACGCTTGCGCCCAGAACTGAACTTGCGTTGCAGCACCTTGTTTTGAAGTAGTCATAGCAAATGATGGCACGGGGCAAGTCTGAGACTACGTGAAACTCGTCGACTACCACGCATGAGAGGCTCCAAACAACGTGAGGATAATTCACACTTTGCGAGACAATGTGCCAGGGAACGAAGAATGCCCGATCCAGAGTGAACCAGACCGCGGAGTTCCTTGAGCGAATTGGCGGCGGATGAATCTTCATCCTGAAAAGGCTCTATGCGCTAGTTGTTGGTACTTCGTTCGTGGAAGGGTGCTCCATGCTGTCGTGCTCGCCATTAGATCACGTGCATGTCATATATTATAGGGACCTAGACTACGTTTTCTATAGTTCCAAAATTTGAGAGGAAGCAGATAAGGAAACATTCCTGTTAAATAGGCACCTTCTTCCGAACAGATGCTTTGAGTACCGGGATTTGTACGCGTCTAATGACAGCGAGTCAATTAGGTGCTGAAATTACGTGGAACTAAAGGAGAACGTTTGGAAGAATTATTGGGGGCACCTCACTCACCCAGAATATTGGCAAGTTTTGCCATGCTGCAGTATTTACGCTGCATTGTTTCTACCTTTTACTGTGCAAGGGCTCCATGGAGCATAACATTCTGAGGAAGCACGCACATCACAATGTGAACGACTGTTATGATCTCCGTATCTCCTACAAAGATAGCAAGTTCAAATTTTGAGCATTGTTGAACGTGTCATGTCCTATTAAACTACATGCGCTCAACTTACCTGCTTAGTGAAAAAATTGGAAGGCACTGCTCTGACAACTTTAGGTGAAAATTCTTACAAATAATCCTTTCATCATCATCATCATCATCATCATCATACAATTTTATGTCCACGGCAGGACGCTGGCCTCTCCCTGCGATCTACATTTACTCCTGTCCTGCGCCAATCGATTCCAATTAGCGCCCGCGAATTTCCTAATTTCGTCGTCCCACCTAGTCTTTTGCCGTCCTCGCCTGCGCTTAATCAGCGCGTTTCCACAGAAGCCCTTGACTCTAAGTACTCATCTGCTAGGAAGAGCCCAGCAACCATACAAAGGACGCATCTAGGAGTCAGACATATTTTTTCTTAATGCAGTGTTCATTCTAATTTTTCCGCATTTTTTTCGCGCAGTCAGCTTATGGCATACGCTGGAATATATCACAGTACTATGCATAATAATGAGATATTGTATAAATGGGTTTAGATGCATTCTGTTTAAGGAGCGTTGATGGGCACTAAGATGTACAAAAGAGGGAGTAAATTAATGATACAGAATTGTGCATTATCCTACATGTAAACATGGTAAATAAAAGAAAATGCAATACCATTTTGGGGCATGCGTAAATCCATTTATTCTGAAGTCTTCAATTTTCCACAATGACCGTATCAGTGATTAGAAAACGGAGATTTTTGTAGCAATCTGTATTATTGTAACCATTTCGAGAAAAGCATACTGCCTCTGGAATTATTACAGTTACTGAGGTTGTTCAGTTATGCAATTTTCCTCTGTGTCATTTCTGCAGCAGTTCGGCCAGTTGTTGTCGGATCCATCTATCGGGAATTCAGGTGGTGGTGGGCAACTGAATTTCGAAAAAAAGTAACAAAAGCGTCACGCATCAATATTCAACGAACAAGCCGTACAAACAAATGCTTCTAGTCTTACTAGCACAGAAAGATGCAAATTGAGCGTTACATAAAAGGAACAACATGCTCTAAAGGCTAATCGCAAGCAAGGAAACCATACGAATGAAAGTGCAACTGTTAAGGTCAGAATGTCTTCCAAACAATTTTCATAGTGAAGACAATTTTTTTTAGTGTGAAGACCATCATTCAGCACAATTTGGAAAACTTTCTTGAACAATACGTCGAAGCTGAAATATGAGATCGTATAAACCATGACAAACATTCATTGCACAATAATAGCTATTGTGCGCCTGTCCACTGGTTAGCAGCACTATAAGCTTGCGTTTCTTCTTTGCTTATTCATTTTGATGCGCCCACCACTTCTTGGACATTTCCCCGTTATATCTAATATAGTACAGCAACCAAAATCATCATAAACATGTGGCAGTCAGCTCAAAGAGCTGGTTGGAGTTGGCCCAATATGCACCTCCATCGTCAAACCCCCCTTTTTGATAAGCGCCGTTGTATGGAAATCATTATCATCATAATGAACACACGGACAGGTTTTTTGGTCCATCTTTTCTTGTGGGAACGTGCTTAAAATATCGCAAATATAATCATCATCAACACGAGACGCTCATCTGAAAGCTATAGCTGGCATTGAGACGAATTGTGCCACCCACTTCTTGGCTAGTCCCCCTGTGCGCCATAGTACGAATCATCAACATATTGTGACAGGCTGATGAAGGAGTAGTATTGAGCTAGTGCGAAGAAGACGACACTCTTAACTTCATGAGCTAACTGCCATCTTCTGAGCCGCTACAGTTATTGTAAAGATCATCTAAATATTTTCCGTAGTTCTCTTTTCCTCGTAACATTTCGGTGGAGGTTGTGGGCTCAAGCACAAGACGGATTTACGCAGCGGGCTCTCATTGGCTGCATCTGCAATGCCAGTTCAAGGCGATGATGCTCAGGGTACGTCGGCACGCGTGCCCATCGTCATACTGGCGCAACTGCGCGACCCACAAACATTTTGCGTTACCGATAACACTGATGTTGAAAACTGGCTTCAACTATATGAGCGGATGAGCGAAAGCGACCATTGGGACCAAACCATCACGCTAGCTAATTTGGAATTTTACCTCGCGGAAATGGCAGGCGCCTGGTTTTAGACCTATGAGGAAGAACTTACCAGCTGGGATATTTGTAAAAAAGCTCTAGGATTTCTTCGGCAAGCCTATTGGATTGCAGTGTGCCGCCCCCAAAGACCTCGCTTCGCGAGTCCAGGCGTGCACCGAGTCCTACCTCACGTACATCCAGGTCTCGCTGCATGCCGCAAAGTGGATCCGAGGATGTCCAAAGGTAGAAAGTCGCACATGTCATAAAGGACATAGCAGATGATGGCTTTCACCTCCTTGTTTTTAAACGTCATTCCATTGTGCAAGACATCATTACCGTATGCTGGCTATTTGATGAAGCCAACAGCCGCTGCATTGCCCATCCATTTTCCTGACTTCCCACCACGACTGCCAAGTCCACCTGCGAAGGCTTCCGCAGTGTGCCTACGTCCAGTCAATCTTTTGACTTCGTGCACATCAGCTGGCATGAAATAGAAGCTGCATCTCCTATCACAAACCAGACCCCTGGCTTACCCTGGCTCGCCAGGGAACCCCTGGCTCGCCAGGCAACCGTCTCGCTGATCCACACCATCCTGTGCCAAGAATTAGTCAACGCTGGCTTGATCTACGTCTGCTCAATTAATCGGCCTGACTACACTCCATCACACGCAATCGAAATCTTAATGCTCCTCCGCAGTATCGCAACCTGGCCGAATGGCGCACATCACATGGCAGGCCAATATGCTGCACGTGTGGTCGTTTCGGCCATATTTCACGTCGCTGCCGCTCTTCGTGGAATTCGACCTCTTGGCCATATTTCCCACGCCACCGTCCACCTCGTGCTGCTTCTCACTTCCCACCGCAAACGCCACAAGCAATTCTTGGTGACACTTCTGTACCTACCCAATCTAGCCGCTCTCATTCGCCACATCGCTGCTTCTCCCCGATCGCCTCCATCTAGTCGATCACCGTCCCCTAGCTCTTTCTGGTGCACACTTTCGGAAAACTAATGGATGCAGCATCTGGAGCGATCATTCTTTAAAGACCCGACGCCCAAATCCTCTTCTGATCCTGTCCACACATTGGAACCTCCTCAATGTCACCGTGGATGGCGTACTTGTTATGGCTCTGATTGTAACTAGCGCGCACGTATCTATGACAAATGCTAAGCTTCGTAATCATCTCAAATCCTCACTGCTGCCCCATTGCCTGTCGTTTGAGTCTGCGACGGTGGAACACCGGCCGTAATATGTGTCCGGCTTGCGTGAGTGTCGCCGGACCTCGTACTTCTATTTTATTCTGTGTTCTAGAACACTGCCCTCACGACCTATTTCTGGGACTTGACTTTCTGGTAGCACATTGCGCCTTCACAGACTGTCCTGCTGGGGTTGTACAACCCACTCTACCTTTGCTATTGACCCTTCAGATAGTGCTCTGATCCCGCTATGTTGCACAGAGCATATTGGCCTCCCTCACTTTGCCGTTACCTACATAGGTGCTTTACCCATTCCACCTGTACCAGACAGTGATACATCATATCACCTAATTCGGAGGTCGCGTTTCCTGACACCGTCATTACCATTACGGACAGCACGTCCTTTCTTCTGCATGTAGACGGTGGACTTTGTGCAAAATTTCTCCATCGTGGAATATAACTTGTGCAAATTACAGCGGCCCGAGACTACCACATTTCGGCTTTAACTTGTCACAGCTCCTGTCGTGCCACTCTTGCTTCGCCTCCTGCCCTTTCAGACTTGAATGCCTTAATGAAAACGATTGCTCCAGACATTCCTCTCCAGCGTGCTCATTAAGTACGTTGCTTCCTTACCTCGTATAGGGACATATTCGACTTTGGAGTCCATATTCTAGGACAAACATATGTTGTTAAAGATCGAAAAACTACAGGCGACGCGAGCCTGATTCATCGGCGAGCCTACCGCGTCTCACCTACTGAGCGACATGTCATCTAGCCTGAAGTTGACAAGACGTTGTCTCCTAGCGTCACTGAATCTTCAGCAGTCCCTGGGCATCCCAGTTGGACTAGTTAAAAAGAGCAACAGTCAGTAATTTCCCGTGGCTTGTCGTCACCTCAACAATGTGACGAAGAGGCCTACCCGCTACCACGCATTGACGATGGTCTGGATTGCTTCCATAGAGCACAATATTTTTCCTCCATATACCTTCCCTCCGAGTTCCGGTGAATTGCCGTTGTTGACATGTACTGTGAGAAGACAACTTTTATTACTCCCGACGGCCTTGATTAGTTGAAAGTGATGCCGTTCGGTCTATGTAGTACCCTGGCCACACTTGAAAGAATGATGGACACCCTCCTACAATGTTTAAAGTGGTCCATCTGCCTCTGCTACCTGGACGGTGCGATAATCTTTTCTCCGACTTTTGCGATGAACCTCGAACGTCTATCTAAGATAGTATCTGTTTTCTTTCAGGCGGGGATACAACTAAATTTTTCCAAATGTCATCCAAATTTCTGTGTTTGGACATTTTGTCAATGCTTCTACTGAACGCCCTTATCGAGCTAAAATACGAGCAGTAAAGAATTTTCCCGTGCGAAAGTGTGTCAAAGACGTTTGCAGCTTCTTGAGCCCTTCATCCTACTTCCGTCGGTTTGTCTGAAATTTAGCGGATGTTGTGCGGCCTCTTACTGAGCTCTTCAAGAAAGATACTGCCTTCATTTGGGGCCCTGAACAAGCTGGCGCTTTCACCTAGCAGATGCGGCTACTTACATCCCCTGCCATTCTCGCTCGCTTTGACACGTCGGCTTCAACAAAATTCCGTACCGATACCAGTGGCCATGCTATTGTAACTATCCTGGCCAAGAAATAACAAGGGCAAGAACGTCTTACTGCCTACGGCAGCCGCCTTCTTTCCCCTGCTGAGCGCAAGTATTCTATCACTGAACGCGAGCGTCTGGCTCTCCTTCGGGGAGTGGGTAAATTCCGCCCCTATTTGTACAGCTGGCAATTCACAGTCACCATCACCGCGCTCTGTGTTCACTTTCGTCACTCAAATTTCCTTCTGTGCGCCTTCTGGGCGGCTGGCCTCTGCGCTTTCAAAAATACAATATTCAGCTGCATTGCATGTACAAGACCGGCCGGTTACAGCAAGATGCGGACTGCTTGTCGCGACATCCTGACGACCAATCTGACGTTTCTGCGACCAACATACCTGTCACTATTTTCTTTCTGACTACCTTTCGCGATATCGGAGTGGAACAACGCCGGGATGCCTCCCTACAAGACCTTATCAACGGCTGAATTCAACGACACCCGACCCTCCATTCGCATGTTTCAACTTCAAGACGGCATGTTCTAAGGCTCTAAAATGAGGCCTAACGGGCCTAACCGACTCTTCATTGTGCCTGCGCATCAGCGCCAGGCTATTCTTGCCTAGCTTCATACTGTGCCGACGGCCGGTCACCTTGAGGTGTCACGAACGTCTGACCGCATTTGTCTGCGCTTCTTTTGAGCTGGTCTTTACCGTGACGTTTGTGACCTTTGTCAATGACGAAAAAATATGACCCCACACCCTGCTGACCGCCCTCAAGCACTCGACGTACCGTCAGAGCCATTTTTTCGTGTAGGCGTTCATATTTTAGGCTATTTTCCGACATCTGTTTTCGGAGACAAGTGGATTGCTGCAGCAAAAGAACACGCCACCCGATGCGCAATCACACGGGCTCTCCCAAAAAGCCGTTTAACCTATATCGCCGACCTCCTCCTATAGAATGTCATCCCTCACCACAGTGCCCCTCGACAGTTCCTCATCGACCATGGCCGCTACTTTCTTCCTATAGCTTTTAATGGCATTCTACACTCGCGCGCGACGAAACACAAACTTGCTTCTGCTTACCTTTGACAAAAGAACAGTGTAATCGAGCGTCTCAGCCTAATACGGACAAGCTTTCCATGTATGCCTCCGCTGACCATCGCGACTGGGACCGTTGCATTGCTTTTCTTTACTTTGGCTATTTTTATTCTCACGATGACACGTCAGGCTTTTTTCGATTCTTCCTCTTGTTTAGCCGCGACCATACGCTACTTTTCGACGCCGTTCTGCGTGCTAGTGGTGCCATACTGCTCCCGTGGCCTCATACTCAAGGCAAAAGTAGCGCGACATATTGCCCAACGTCGACTTGTGGAGTCGCAGGAAAATAAGCGGCGCTTATTATGACGCCCACTACAGTGACGTTCATTGCACAGCGGGTGCCCTAGTTCTTTTTTGGTCACCGTCGTAACGTGTTAGCCTCTCGGAGAAGTTAATTTCACGCTACTCTGGCCCTTACCCTGTCTTGCGTGAAGTAACCGACGTCACGTACTAAATTGCGCCTCTTGACCCCACCATGGCTCAGCCTCACTCCGACTTGGTCCACGTCGCGCATCTTAAGCCGTATCATTCGACCGCCTCCTAACCAGCACCGGGTTGGTTCTTCACCCACCAGGAGTGATGTGACAGTCCGATGAAGATATTTATGATTAGTCGAACAAGGCAGCGCTTTTGGCGAGCTAACTACGATCTCCTCAGCCGCTACAGTTATCGTAATTATCCTGTAAATGTATTACGTACTTCTCTTTTCCCCGTGCCAATTTCAACACACGAACATGTTTATTGTCCTGAAATTCACATTCTCGTCTCGATCGTATATACGTTTCGTAATAGCTTGCTGTTATGTAAAACTCCCTAATATTTGTTCTACGACCACTGCATGGAAGTTGTGGGATTGGGAGTAGACATACGTGTTACTTTACGACATCAGTGGGCAGTGTGGAAGTTAAATGCATTTATTAGTGCCGATAGACAGTTCACTGATAAGGTCTACTTTGCAAAATTGTTTATCTCTCAATTTGCCTCTATTCGCTACTTGGGAGCCTTCAGACCAGGAAATCAGATCAAACCCCATTGATCTTGGTCCTATGAAGTCATTTAATTAAGTACGAAGAGAAGGAATTGCTGAAGAGTCTTGGTAGCCCTTATGGGGTTGAATGTCAAGCTCCTGGAACGTCGTCGTCGTCATCATCATCATCATCATCATCATCATCATCATCATCATCATCATCATCATCATCATCAGCCTCGTTACGCCCACTGCAGGGCAGAGGCCTCTCCCATACTCCTCCAACAACCCCGGTCATGTTCTAAATGTGGCCATGTCGTCCCTGCAAACTTCTTAATCTCATCCACCCACCTAACTTTCTGCCGCCCCCTGCTACGGTTCCCTTCCCTTGGAATCCAGTCCGTAATCCTTAATGACCATCGGTTATCTTCCCTCCTCATTACATGTCCTGCCCATGCCCATTTCTTTTTCTTGATTTCAACTAAGATGTCATTAACTCGCGTTTGTTCCCCTCACCCAATCTGCTCTTTTCTTATCCCATAACGTTACACCTATCATTCTTCTTTCCATAGCTCGTTGCGTCATCCTCAATTTGAGTAGAACCCTTTTCGTAAGCCTCCAGGTTTCTGCCCCGTAGGTGAGTACTGGTAAGACACAGCTATTATACACTTTTCTCTTGAGGGATAATGGCAACCTGCTGTTCATGATCTGAGAATGCCTGCCAAACGCACCCCAGCCCATTCTTATTCTGATTATCTCCGTCTCATGATCCGGATCCGCCGTCACTACCTGCCCTAAGTAGATGTATTCCCTTACCACTTCCAGTGCCTCGCTACCTATTGTAAATTGCTGTTCTCTTCCGAGACTGTTAAACATTACTTTAGTTTTTTGCCGATAAATTTTTAGACCCACTCTTTTGCTTTGCCTCTCCAGGTCAGTGAGCATGCATTGCAACTGGTCCCCTGAGTTACTAAGCAAGGCAATATCATCAGCGAATCGCAAGTTACTAAGGTATTCTCCATTAACTTTTACCCCGAATTCTTCCCAATCCAGGTCTCTGAATACCTCCTGTAGAGACGCTGTGAATAGCATTGGAGAGATCGTATCTCCCTGCCTGACACCTTTCTTTATTGGGATTTTGTTGCTTTCTTTATGGAGGACTACGGTGGCTGTGGAGCCGCTATAGATATCTTCCAGTATTTTTACATACGGCTCGTCTACACCCTGGTTCCGTAATGCCTCCATGACTGCTGAGGATTCGACAGAATCAAACGCTTTGTCGTAATCAATGAAAGTTATATATAAGGGTTGGTTATATTCTGCACATTTCTCGATCACCTGATTGATAGTGTGAATATGGTCTATTGTTGAGTAGCCTTTACGGAATCCTGCCTAGTATTTTGCTTGACAGAAGTCTAAGGTGTTCCTGATTGTATTTGCGATTACCTTAGTAAATAGTTTGTAGGCAACTGACAGTAAGCTGATCGGTCCATAATTTTTCAAGTATTTGGCGTGCCCTTTCTTATGGATTAGGATTATGTTAGCGCTCTTCCAAGATTCCGGTACGCTCGAGGTCATGAGGCATTGCGTATACAGGGTGGCCAGTTTCTCTAGAACAATCTGTCCACCATCCTTCAACAAATCTGCTGTTACCTGATCCTCCCCAGTTGCCTTAACCCTTTGCATATCTCCCAAGGGTTTCTTTACTTCCAATGGCGTTACGTGTGGAATTTCGAATTCTTCTAGACTATTTTCTCTTCCATTATCGTCGTGGGTGTCACTGGTACTGTATAAATCTCTATAGAACTCCTCAGCCACTTGAACTATCTCATCCATATTAGTAATGATATTGCCGGCTTTGTCTCTTAACGCATACATCTGATTCTTGCCAATTCCTAGTTTCTTCTTCACTGCTTTTAGGCTTCTTCCGTTCCTGATAGCATGTTCATTTCTATCCATATTATACTTCCTTATGTCAGCTGTCTTACGCTTGTTGATTAACTTCGAAAGTTCTGCCAGTTCTATTCTAGCTGTAGGGTTAGAGGCTTTCATACATTGGCGTTTCTTGATCAGATGTTTCGTCTTATGCGATAGCTTACTGGTATCCTGCCTAACGGAGTTACCACCGACTTCCATTACACACTCCTTAAGGATGCCCACAAGATTGTCGTTCATTGCGTCAACACTAAGGTCCTCTTCCTGAGTTAAAGCCGAATACCTGTTCAGTAGCTTGATCTGGAATTCCTCTATTTTCCCTCTAACCGCTAACTGATTGATTCGCTTCTTATGTACCAGTTTCTTCCGTTCCCTCCTCAGGTCTAGGCTAATTCGAGTTCTTACCATTCTGTGGTCACTGCAGCGCACCTTGCCGAGCACGTCCACATTTTGTATGATGCCAGGGCTAGCGCAGAGTATGAAGTCTATTTCATTTCTAGTCTCGCCATTCGGGCTTCTCCACGTCCACTTTCGGCTATCCCACTTGCGGAAGAAGGTATTCATTTTGCGCATATTATTCTGTTCCGCAAACTCTACTAATAACTCTTCCCTGCTATTCCCAGTGCCTATGCCTTATTCCCCCACTGCCTTGTCTCCAGCCTGCTTCTTGCCTACCTTGGCATTAAAGTAGCCCTTTAGTATAGTGTATTTTGTTTTCACTCTATCCATCGCCGATTCCACGTCTTCATACAAGCTTTCGACTTCCTGGTCATCATGACTGGATGTAGGGGCGTCCTGGATGTAGGTACAACCTTCATTTCCTGTACAACCTTCAGGAACGTACACTGATGACATTGCAAACATGCAATGCTGCTTACAAAAGTTTAATGCATAGCGCTATATACGGCGGCCGTGTTCCGTCACGTAACAACCACACCTTGCTGTTTGAGGAGTCATCCTGTTAGGCTTTGATTAATGAACACCTCCACGCATTTGGAAAAGTCCGACACGCATTCGAATGTGGTATTGGCAACTAGCACGAGTGTCGCGATTTGAAGACTTCTATTCGGTGCGCTTCAGTGATGTATCTGCAAACCAGGATACTAAGCTTCCACAGTTTCTTTCATCTACAATAACTCCTCTAACTGACGAATAATCTTCAGTCATAAGCGGGGATTTCTTGACAGCTGACTGAACAGGAGGAAGAGATTGCCATTGGTCAGTTATCTATGCCAAAAATCTGTCTTTAGGGCATTTCAGGTCGACTTTAGAAAACGTTGAGGTTCATTTTTGTGCCTGTTCTAGTTAATATATCTCTTAATCGGTTTTGAATTGCAGGCTGTATAACAGCCTTTAAGAAAAAGCCACAGAGTCGTTTTACCACATTGTTATTGTGGCGGTCTCTCATCGTAACAGTCTAAACTGTTACACCACGCAGTGCTATTAACATGTTGTTATTGTGGTGGCCACTCGTCACAACAGCCAATGCTGCAAAAGGAAAACTACGTTCTGATGAGAGTTATAGACATTTACATTGTCAAATGTTGACAACAAACTTTTTGGAAATGTTTTAATGAAATCGACTGTAGCTTGCGATGTCAACTCCTAATGGTCCTTATAAAACTTATGGTATGAAAGGCCGCTCCACACTAACACACACGTCGCTCTCACGGTTGCTAAGTGCTATCCCACTTTTTATGAGCAATTTGTAATGTTTCAGATTGACCTTGCGAAAGCGTTTGATCGGGCAGGGCATTCGTTTTTATTTTATATTTTAGAACACGCCAACGTTGGTTCCACAGTACTTAATGGCACTAGACTTTGTTACAGTGATTGCACAACTCGCTTTGTTGTCTATAGTGCCTCGCAAATGCCCGACACAACCGTTATTTTTTCAAACGAGGGTTTCCTATGTCCCCGTTCCTTTTCGCCCTACACTCAGAATCTTAGGATTATGAGCTGCAGGAATGTTCGTGCTTTGAATGTCCTGAGTATTGAGGTAACTGTGGTAGCTTATGATGATGATATCTCTTTCTTCTGTTAGGACAAACCCGGTATCAATGTAGCTCTTTCGATCACAGTGGAGTTTGCTACTATATGCGATGCGAAAATGAATAACTATAGGAAGCCTGATATAAATGGTTTGTATCTTGGGCCACTACATTATAACATTATGCTGGCGCTGCATTTGGTGTGCCACCTAAATATGTCGCTGGTGTGCTGCATACCTACAAGTGCGAAATTCTAGAGAGAGCGCTTTCCAGCCTTTGAATCTATCTATCTATCTATCTATCTATCTATCTATCTATCTATCTATCTATCTATCTATCTATCTATCTATCTATCTATCTATCTATCTATCTATCTATCTATCTATCTATCTATCTATCTATCTATCTATCTATCTAATCTTTTTCCCGCCTATCTGTATCACTGGGTAGTCAGTGGTCGAATGGTTAGGGCCTCAGGCTGCTGTGCTGAGGTAACAGGGTTCGATACCAACCATCGGATCAACTTGGGTCACTCAGTATGTGCCAGTGTTTCTTTACCTGCGTGCCTCTCTTTAACAAAGCTCTCTCACTCCGACATGGGTCACTGTAGACGCAGAACGAGGTAGGAACTGCGACTCAACGAAACTGTATTACGCCGAGTAGGAGTATTCTTTGACGCAAACTTCAGTCACTGGGTATGTGCCATTAGGTGTGTGACGCTTTTCAATGAATGTCTTTGATGCCAGCTTGGCTAACTAGGTGTGCCGCTGAAAATGTGCCACTCATCTACAACGAAAACAAAGTGCATTTAAGATTCTCGGATGCTGAGCGGAATCGAGCCCATGTCACAAGGGTTACTCAAGGATAGCAACCCAACGCATTAGCACGCTGCGCCACAAATGCCGAGGGCGTGTTCAGATTTTCAATGAAAGCCTTTCGCGCTAATGCTTTAGCGAGCTGTACCTTGAATGAACTGGCTATGTGCCGCTCTTCAATGAACCTCTTGCCAACTTGGGTCATCCAGTATGTGTCACTTAATGCTCAGCAAGCGAGGGAACGTTTCCCGGCGTTCGCAGGCACCACCATGCCACGCTTCTTGTATTGGAGGCCCCGTGCAGAGTTCTCGGCATTGCCACTAGATGGTGCAGGATGTCCAGAAAGAAGCGCGAGAGAGGAGCCTGTTTGCCGCAGGACGCCAGTGTTGAGCGTTCGCACGCTCCGGTGCGCTATGCATTTCGGAGACCACGCGCAGGCTTCGCGGCAGTGGCACTAGATGGCACCGAATGTTCTTAGGGAAGCGTGAAAGAGGAGTCCTGCTGCAGTACACGCCTCATGCATAACTCAATTCGACGGTGACAACACGTTGCGTCGCTGTATTGATTAATTGATAGCGCATTGCCTTCGGCAGTGAACATTAGAAGGGCTCTACAGCCTTTTTTTGGCAACAAACATTTTATATGCATTTCATGTTCCTCATTGCCACAAAGCTTCGCATTCAAAGTTTCACAGCATTTTTGAACATTTATATGGTTTTCTAGATTTGAACCTTTACGTGCTATAACACTTCATGACCAGTGAGTGCTGAAGGGTTAGTGTTGGTGCAATTGTGTGTGCGACCATTAATCTTGATGTTTCTCCCGTTTCGGGATAGCTCTCACCCGAAATGACGATACTTCTAGCAGGTTAACCTGGTTAATGTCCTGCCAGACTTGTTGGCGTCTTCGATTTTAACTTCTAGACCATGTTTATAGAGATAATTATAGAAATATTATTAATAATATTATTCAAAACTTAACTTGCTCATGTTTAAACATATCCTTTACTTGATGCACTTCAGTAATAAGTTCTTTTTACTACTCCTATCAAGGCAAGGCGGACTATCATATTAAACACTACTTCATCTCTTTAATAATAGTTTATTTCTCATTTGAGATTATTCGTTTACTTTCCCTTTTTTGTGCTGCTGATTTTTTTATTAAATATTTTATTTTTATTTTTCAATCATATTACCACCCGATTCGTGGCTCACCTCCCCGTAGTGCATTTGTGCCATTAATTGAGGTTTCTTCTTCATCATCATCATCATTATCACCCTGTGTTGAGGCCACAACAATAACGACGACACGGTAAGTTTTTTGTTGCGTTTCAGAGTGCATATTTCCAAGAACGCTAGCACGAACAGGTAAGACTTAACACCGCATACGTTACGCGGAGCGTGCACTTGTCCAAAATAATTCGACGCCACACAGAGTGAATACGTGCATACCACGCGGAATGAGCAGCGCGCATATATTTGCAGACGTGCGTCCACGAGCCTTGAAAGCATGCTTCAAACCATAAGCACTTTCCTGCTGCTGCGCGTGCGGCTTAGCTCTGACCCCCCCACCCCCCTTCCATTCTTCTATGGCTATGATTGTCTTATACGTGCGTGAAGGAAAAGCGGTAGAGACGTACTTTGCGCGGCGGCGCGTGCCGTTAAGGTCCCTGAACAAAACTAAAAGGTAGCGACGTTACTGCTCACCTAGTTTCTCCTTCTCCTTCTCCTGGCCTTCTCGCAGCTCGCTCTTTCTCTGGTAGCTCGCCCTCACACCTTGGTCGTTCGCTCGGCGGCCACCGATAGAATGGCGCGAGGTGAGAAATTAAAATTGTTGTTTGGTGTTTGCGTATGAATTTTTACCGTACTTTAGGCTTGCTTATTGTGTGCTGCGCGAGGAGCGATGATGTGACGCTATGAAACTGGCAGAAGCATATGTTCTTGTGCTTTTTCGGCGAGTAACTACGGCGCTTGTGTTTTGGCTTTGGATTCGCTGCATGCTTCTGGTTAGAAGAAGGCTTTTGAGGCTAGTTTGGTTGGCAAAGTCCATTTAGTGTCGAGTACTAGCACAAAAAGATCTGAATTGTTTGTTTCGACAATAATGTATGCATAATACACACACCCGTGAGCAAAAGTATACGAGCCAGGGATGCGCGATAAAACACATTTTCTCCTCTTTCTGTGAATGCCACTTGAAATTAGATACTGCAGACCAAACTTAGCATTATGAATTTTCTAGTACACTCGTCGGTTTCACTTTATGCTTGTTAATTGCGAAAAAATTATGTTTTTGTCGGCAATCCTGTCATCCGAATACTTTTTCCCAAGAGTGTACACAATGTTTAGATACATGCCAGAGCTTTGTTTGAGTCTTATGTCGTCCACAGCCATGCATTGTACTCGTAGGCAGAAATGTCACGGCTTGCACAGATCAACCCGTTTCGCGAGTTAGTTCTATTGCGTCGATCAGATTCTTTATTTGGCTTTCTAAAGACGCTTGCCCGGCATGGAAGGACTGCTACGAAGGTTTCGCCGGTACACGCCAAAGGCGATGCGCTTGCGTTTATGCAGCACTATGTAAGTGCCGATTCAACAACTCGGAAGCATTTGCTCTGCTAGAAGTGCGAACGTGTACGTGCGTGTACCCAATCGACTGTCGTGTGTCCAGCTTGTGCAGCTTGTGCACCACCATGACCGAACGCAAGGTGTATGACATATTCGCTGAATAGGCCAAGCATCATGTAGGAACCTGCGCGATCAACACGGAGCATCCCAGATATTCTCGTCGCTTCGTCATGACGCTGGCATCTCTTCATGCATTGAAACTGGTCCTGTACTTTCATGAGCAACTGGTGCCGTTCGCTCTCAAGCGCAAACATCAAATGGAACTTGTACTTCATTTGTGAACAAAGTGCATGGAAGGACGAAAGTTACACATAGAAATGGTTTCCATCAATGAGAACTTTCCCCTTGGCGCAGTTCCAAGTTGGTATGAGACAACAAACACGTGCACCACTTTATCCTGCCGGGACGATGAAGCGGAGAGAGCCTGCTGGGAATAGTGAAAATCATTTGCACTGGTAGTGAACACCTTGCGCTCGTAAAATATATTTGCAGCGCCTAACAAAATCATGTACTGAAAAAGCTACGCACTCTCAGTATTGCAACAATATGACGTCTTACCTTTTTAGCGCGATATATGACAAAATACAGCCTACGCGCTCCATAGCTTCATAGACCTGTTGACGATAGCGCGATCAGCAAAACTGAACGAGCACCGACAATAGCACCCGTGCATCAGCTTACCCATGCCTGAGCTCCGTACCCCGTCAACAAAAAGAAAGCTCCGTTCATACACGTCTTCACCTACAGTACTCCTAAAATCAATCCCTAACATAAAAGAAAACAAAAACTGAGTTTTTCAATGACGCAGTTAGGCACGAAACTTCACCAATACATACGAAATTCTTGGCAAGAAACTCGCCGCGGAAACCAGATGGCCAACTCTCATGGCGGTGAGTGCGGAGAAGCGTAAAACAAGAGAAAATGGAGGAAAGGGCGCGAAAAATACCACGTGACAGCGCTCAACCAATCTTCGTATACTCCTCGCAGCAGCGGCTGCGGCAAGATAAAAGCATGTCGCTACCTTTTAGTTTTATTCAGGTACCTTACGCGCCCTATCTTCAAAGCGAGCTGCAGACGGCTCATATCTTTCTTGTGCTGTTTTCTCGCCATTATTTGCGTTGAAGCAATCGACAGCGTGAAGGTCACTTGGCTCGCTGCTTCTGCCGCGCTTCTTTACGCTAGCGCTTTGACAGCGGGTCTCCGTGGTCATCCAATATGATATGTTCATGTTTGCCTGTACGCGATGACATGCTTGCTAACTAAGTAAGCGAATGTCTATAAGTTTATGTGGGATGTCTATAAGTTTATTCGGCCGATAAAACTACTATCCTTACTTCGCATAACTGTTTACTAATTTGCTCTCGCAATCAATACTTCGCCATTCGGGAGAAATGGCGACATCCTTTTTGGTAAATCATATCTCAAACCGTACCAACTCATTTTGCTTTCAGCTGTATAGAAGGTTTGTGCAAGGAACAAAAACAGACTCGAAGCATCATAGCATATATGTTGAAGACGAGGAAACATATTGTGACGTTTCACGCACCAAAGCAACGTGCGCTGTGGAAGAGATGCAGTAGTACAATGCTCCAGATAAAGTTCGATCACCTGGCCTTCTTTAACGGAAAACTTTACCGAACAGCGTTTTGCAACCGTGGTCGGGGATTAGCCCATGATCTCGCGTGCAGCCACAGAACTAAGGCTGCTGAGCTACTACAGCGGGTAATGAATGTTCAGAAGAACAGAAGTCGCTAATTTTGTTTTACTGACGTCATTTTATTAATGAAGAAACGGGGCTTGTAGGACAGAGTAGTAGGAGGATGGCACTCGAAGTGTGCGGACGTCAGAATCGGTGCTTGTGTTCGATGTGCGGGGCTGAAAGCGCGAGCGCGCCCGTGATTGATGCACAGGTCACGCAAGATGGGCTCGACGCAGCGGGACCGACGAGCTGATCGGAGCGTTACAGTACGGAAAAATCTCGCGGGGCACTACGGCGGGCCACGTGCCGACGTCACCGGTCCTGAGTTGCGGAAGTGGGACTGGGCTTGACCCCGTCTTCCAGCGCTGATCTGGGAGCCTGTGCTACCTGTAGGATCCTTCAGCACCTGGCCTCGTCACTGCTCCTGTCTCTCGAGCTCAACAGGCTACACAGCGGCATTCATCGCCGTTCCTCACCTGCCGAGGCCGGGCTGCGTCCCGGCTCCCCTCACTGCTGCAGCAAACTTGTGACTTAGCTGCGCCCCAGCCGCCGCTATCGCACCGCTGCGGCTCGTAATCCAATGCTATGGCTGGAACCGTGAGTGCTACAGAGCCTGACCTGAGGTTAGCAAGATTGGTGCGTCAAACCTGTATAATGTACTGTTCGTATTTATTCTCAAGTATCTTGTCCTAGGTCTACTGCTACGTGTATAAATTCGTTCCGCTCTGTCTTGGATGACCCTGCAGTATGTTTGCCTGACTGCGCCCGCACATTTGCCCTCAGACAGGCTAAAGGTAACTTTCACAATTCAATGAAGGAAGAAAACAGGTGACTGAAGCGATGAATGTTGTTGTAAGTGGCCATGATAGTAGGCAACTGCAGTCCTGCTTTTGTTTCATTTTGGTTCCGGTAAACGTGTACCTTGGTAAGCACCAACTACGCGAGCAGCAACTTCTTCTGAAGCTCTTGCTATTCTGTGTTACCTCGCCGAACCGTGCGGGAGGACAGCACGACGCGATGACAGCATGACGACGACAACGACGACGGGCGCAACTGCAGCTTGCCTGCTGTGAGGATATCATAATGGCTTAAATGTTTTTACCAGTAAGACATTGCGTGCAACATACGTTCCCTATGTTTAAAAAATCACGCATGGACTAGGGCACAACGACGGACGCTCCAGCATTACGAACAATGGACGGACTGAAGGACACAGGAAAATCTGCTTCTAGTTCTGAAATTCTGTCAGCAATAAAAAACAGGTGCAACTTGTGGGAGAAGTATATTTCATTTTAATTATGAATTACGCTTCAGAATTATGCCGTGAACGCTGGTGCTTTAGAATGAACCACGGACTCACCCCAAAATGACTACTTTACTTTCGTTGGCCAGACATATCATTCGCTCGCATGGTTCATGGAGATCTGCAACGTATCCTGTAGAGAATTGGTTTAATTGATATTTACATACTTGACACCCTATGGGACGAAAAGGAAAAGCATCATTAGAAAGGGAAGTTTGACAAATCTGTGCTCTTGCTGAGAGCTCAGACACTCCTGCAAGAATGAAGTGGCTATATAATCAGACAACACAGACCATAAAAATTACACTGCATATACGAGGTGCCATAGAATCACAGTGATAACGGCACAACAACCGCTGCACTGCTGTTAAAGACTAGGCGAAGTAGATATGACACAAAATTAATTTTTACGTAGCCTTAATTTTACATGTAGCATAGCGCGATTTCAGACGTAAATACTAAGTCGATCTTTTTTCACACCCTTTTCTTTTCTTCCATCCTCTTTTAGAGCCTCTCATTCCCTCATATCCTCCCCCGTGCAAAGTAGCATGTCCGAATCTTTACACACGCCGGCACAATTATCTGCTTTTCATTGAAAAGCTTTCTTTCTGGCTCTGCATGTGACATATGCGAACCATTACGGGAATAGTCATAAGGTAATAAATTTTACTGTGACGCTTTTGTTGCGACTAGAAACGCTCAAAAAGGGGCTACGTCAGTTTTCACGGTTTTCTGAGAAACGAAAAATCTCTTACAGAATTTAACTTTTACTGAAACATACGGAATCTCAAGGACAATATACAGGCAAATTTTTGAGTGCGTGTATCAATTAGTGATCAAATGAAAATTTCTGTACTCTCATTTGTTGCATGTTTTTCTTCTGTACCATGTCTACAGCGGTGACCCAGACACAGATATGAGCCCGTCTGACCTGCCAACAGCTGAAGATGTTACAACTGCTTCCAGCACGAGCAAACTGGGCCTAGAAATGGTCCAAATACGCGTGCCGCTCTGTTGCCGACACACATTGGAGGCGCGGGTCGCTCAGGTGGATACACAGCTGCATTTTCACCGAGTTTCCTTTGAGACCACACTACCACTTACTTTCATCTCCGCTGTCAGATTTTTCTGAAGAGGTGGTTGATGCTATTAAGGCGAAAGCCTTAAGTGGCTCAAACCTTTGCCGGCCTTGAGAAAAATAGGCTCTATGTTATAAAAACTATTGTAACGAAGAAGAGTAGCCTGCCTGCGCCTCAGCACCATCGCTACCGGTTCGAGCACGTGGTTACTGTCCTTGGCCGAACGCTTGTGACTGCTACCCATTTGCCTGAGCCCGTTGCTAATAAATCTCTTAGCAAGTGGTGCATGTGCTGGGTTTCGACAACCCTGGAACTTCGGAGTCGCACTCTACCCCCCATCATGCCCGACAACCCATGCACTCCTCCAACTCCTCCAACGGTGCCGGTCACCTTGGCTTGTGCCGGCGCCTTGCGTCAGCGAGATCCCATATCTTCTCGGGCACAGATGACAAAGACGTTGAAGATTGGATCTCCTCTTATGAGCGAGTGAGTGCCCATAACCAGAGGGACGATGTTACCAAGCTGAGAAACGTCGCATTCTATCTTGCGGACGTTGTGAAACCATGGTTTCTAAATCATGAAGCCGACCTCACCTCGTGGTTGGTCTTGAAGACCAGCTTTACCCAACTTTTTGGTCGGCCAGCCGTACGAAAGCTTCGTGCAGAACAACGCTTGCGCACACGGTCTCAAGAGGCCGCAGAGAACTTCGCGAGCTACATTGAGGACATTGTTGAACTTTGCAAACGCGTGAGCACGCCGAAGCCAGAGGAAAAGATCAAACATATAATGAAGGGTATTGAGGACGACGCGTTCCAAATGTTATTATCGAATAGTCCTCCCACTGTCGCTGAAGTGATAGAATTAGGTCAGAGTTACGACGACTTGCACAGGCAACGGCTTCACACCTGACGTCCCACTCCGCCCGCCGACTCTCTGTCAAGCCTTGGAGTCGACGACAACCATGCTGCTCTGTTCATAAAAATTCAGGAATCCGTTCGCGCAGAGGTCGCCCGCCAGCTATTTTTGATATCTTCTGTCCCGGAACCATCACCCTCTTTGCCTCCTACGATCCGCTACTTCATTCAAGAGCAATTATCTCAAGCCGTTCCTCCAGCCGCTGAGCAGACACCAGTCACTGCACCTCTCACTTACGATCAAGCAGTTTCCCGATCTAGTCCACAAATGCTCTTGCCGCCTTCTATGCATCGACCGCCGACATTCTTGCCGCCATCTATGCCGCTTCGCGACCGACATCATTTCCCTCCTATGCCGCTACCCGACCGACATCATTTTCCGACTCCTCAACCGTGACTCGGACCTTAGCCGCACCAGTGGCGCACCTTTGATGACCGCCCAATATGTTTTGCCTGTTGTGGTGCTGGTCACGTGGCGCGCCATTGCCTTCGTTACATGCTTCCTCTTTGGAACATACTGCGAGCGCCACCTATGGCCCCTCCGTTTTCCTCTTCGCCTTCAGGCCTTCCTACCTCTTCCTTTTTCCCTGACCGCCCAACCGCGTGTACCCGCCGCTCACAATCTCCCCGTCGTCGCTCGCTTTCTTCGATGTCCCGTGTCCTTCCCGTGTCCACCGAGCTGGAAAACTGATGGCCGCAATTCCCGAGGCACGAACTGCGTCCACGTCGCAATGCCCAATTCGTCATCCCTCTCCAGCCAGTGTAATTGAAGTGTCTGTCGAAGGAATCGTCGTCCTGGCACTAGTAGATACAGGAGCCACCGTATCCGTAATTTCTGCCGAACTCTGCCGCACACTACGAAAGGTTTTGACGCCTCTCTCCGACGTCTCCCTTCGAACCGCGAACGCTCAAGATATTACGCCTCTCGCTGCACGTACTGCTCGCGTCTTGATTCAAGGACTACTGTATAAAGTGGAATTCGTCGTGCTGCGCTCGTGTTTCCATGACATTATATTAAGCTGGGACTTCCTTGCAAATAGTAACGCCGTTACTGACTGTTGTCACGCCGAACTCGAACTTTCTGCACTTCCCGACCTTGAGACTATCGAAAACGGCCCTGTTTGTGTACGAAGACAATGCCGTCCCTCCAAGCTCTTTCCTGCTTGTGCCTGTGTCATGCGCCGCTATTTCTGATGGCACAGAACCTATTGACACCTTTTGCATCCTTAACGCCCCTGCCGTTTCTACTTCTGCGGACCTTGGCGCACTTACTTGTGACCCTGCGGTTGGATCAGTCACTCCTCGGCGCTTTTCACTGCTCCATCGACAGTGGAACGTCATCTTCAGAATGAAGCCAGCTTATCGTTCTCCTGTAGAAGTTCCGCGCTTCTTTCGACAGCCATGCTTCAGGTTTAAGCCGCACATCAACCGTTTTTTACCAGATAGATACCGGCAGTCATGCACCTTTACGGCAAAGCCCTTACTGAGTATCCGCCTTTGAGCGCCGTATCACTGACCACCAAATTGCTGAAATGCTCAAGCGTGGGTTTGTGCAGCCTTCCAACAGTCGCTGGACATCACCGGTCTTCCTATTTAAGAAAAAGCATGGCTCTATTCGATTCTGTGTCGACTATCGGCGTCTGAACAAGATAACGCGCAAGGACGTTTACCCGTTACCGCGCATCGACGACGCCCTCGACTGTTTGCAGGGAGCGGAGTTCTTTTCTTCGCTGGATTTACGTTCCGGATATTGGCAAGTCCCTTTGGCACCATCTGATCGAACTAAAACAGCATTTGTAGCACCTGGCGGATTATACGAATTCATCGTAATGTCTTTCGGCCAGTGTAACGCTCCAGTCACTTTTGAGAGAATGATGGACAATATTTCACGCGGCCTCAAATAGAACACATGTCTATGCTACCTGGATGACGTAGTTGTTTTTTCCGCTGATTTCCGAACACATCTGAGCCGTCTAGAGCACGTTCTTAAATGCCTTACTGACGCGGGACTTCAACTCAACTTAAAAAAAAAAAAGATGTCGTTCCAACGACATCTTTTCTCACTATTCCTGGCCATGTTTATCATGAAACGGCGTACTTCCGGATCCAGCCAAGTTCCGAGCTGTCACCGACTTTTCACAACCAAAGAAGTTAAAGGAGCTTCAAGGTTTTCTTGGTTTATCCTTGTATTTCCGAGGTTTCATACGAAATTTTGCTTCCATAAGTGCACCCCTGACCGCCCTTCTAATTGGCGAAAAAGAACTTTTCGCTTGGTCGCCCGCCTGTGATGACGCCTTCACAAAATTACGCCACCTGCTAACCTCGCCACCTAACCTTCGCCACGTCCATTCTGCAGCCCACAAAGAGGTCCACACCAATGCCAGCGGCGTCGGACTCCGCGCCGTACTCGCGCAATGACAAGCGGGGTTTGATGAATACGTCGTTGAATACGTCGTTGCCTACGCGATCCTAACTTTAATAAAGGCCGAGGCTAATTACTCTGTTACAGAGAAAGAGTGTTTAGCCATTATTTGGGCCCTTGGAAAATTCCGTCCTTATTTGTATGGTCACCCTTTTGATGTCGTCACTGATTATCACGCCCTTTGTTGGCTGCGTACCCTTAAGGACCCATCTGGCCGACTTGCTCGCTGGACCCTTAAGCTACAGGAGCAAACACACGGACGCCAACGCCCTTTCTCGCTCACCGGTCTCCACTGACTGCGCTTGCTTATCCGCCATTGAGCCCACACTTGCATCTCATGCACTGCGCAACATGTCGTCGGAGCAGCGCAATGATCCCTGGATCAGTGCTCTCATCGGCATCCTTTCTGATCCATCCACCTCTTCACCATTTCTTCTGCATTCGCGATGACCTTCTTTATCGTCGTAATTACCTCTCTGATGGTTCCTACTGGCTTCTTGTGATACCCCGCTATCTCCGTGATCTTATCTGCGACGCTTTCCACGCAGACCTTCAGTGCGCGCATGCCGGCCTCTTCAAAACCTATGCTCGACTAGGCATCCGATTTTATTGTCGCGGCATGTATAACTAGGTCCGAAAGTTCATTCGCTCCTGTTCTCAGTGCCAACGCCGATAATTACCTCCCGGACAAGTCTACCTTTCACAACCTCTTCCCTGCCCTAGTCGGCCCTTTGATCGTGTTGGTATAGACATATACGGACCGCTACGCTGCACTCAAGCAGGCAACCGCTGGATTGTTGTTGCAATGGATCACTTGAGCAGCTATGCTGAAACAGCCGCTCTGCCGACTGCCACCGCCCGCGACGTTGCATGGTTTCTGCTAGGATATTTCGTTCTTCGGCACGGTGCCCCTCGCGAACTTCTGAGCGATAGAGGGCGCGCCTTTCTTTCCGATGCTTTGAAGGCACTGCTCGACGAATGCCGAATAGTCCACCGCACCAGTACAGCGTACCATCCGCAAACTAACGGACTGACCGAACGCTTCGACCGTACTCTGGCGATATGCTCTCGATGTACGTCGCCTCTGATCATTCAAACTGGGACCAAGTTCTCCCTTTCGTGACGTATGCGTACAATACTGCGGCCCAAGCAACTACTGGATTTCCCCCTTACTTTATCCTATACGGACGAGAACCTTCTACTACGCTCGATACCATTCTTTCATATACACCTGACGCGTCCGAAAGTACTCCGCTATCTGAAGCTGCTCGTCATGCCGAGGAATGCCGCCAGCTTGCCCGCTCTTTTTCCACCGTGGACCAGTGGCAGTAGAAATCCCGTCAACCTGCCGACCGCTCCGCAAAAAAGTTTTCTCCTGGCTCTCTCGTATGGCTTCGGGCACCCGCTATCAAACTCGGCCTCTCGGGAAAACTTTCCGTAAAATACCTAGGACCCTACCGCGTCCTGGAGCAAACGTCCTCCGTCAATTACGTCGTAGAGCCCCTCACGCCATCGACGGACCTACGCCATTGCGGCCGCGAACTTGTCCACGGCTCTCTAATTAAGCCGTACTGCGACCCAATAGTAGTTTCTTTGCCTGAAGCCGCCAAGATGACGCCTTTTTCGTCGGAGGGCGATTGTAACGAAGAACAGTAGCCTGCCTGCGCCTCAGCACCATCGCTACCGGTATGAGCTCGTGGTTGCTGTCCTTGGCCGAACGCTTCCGAGTGCTACCCATATGCCTGCCCCCGTTGCTGATAAATCTCTTAGCAGTATCATTATTAGCAATAGCTCATACCAGCCTAAGAAAGCAGAAAATCCAATTGTTCATCCCTGTCGTAATGCATAGGCTACAAGCACTCAAATAATTGAAGCGTGCAGTACACACATCCATTGGAATAACGCACACAACTTTCAGAAACTCGGTGTCTAATCGAGTGGTACAAATCAATCACGGGATCTTGTAAATGGCTCAGAGCCCCGTAAACAACGCGACAAGCGCCTAGCAAAGTGAAGCGAACAGCGCATACATTCATTAATACCGCCCATACAACACACAGAAAAGCATACGTTTCAATACCCTGCTGAGAGGATGCAACGTGAAGTCGAAGAGAAACGTCGTTGGCGCGAGTCTGACCCCGCTATACGAGCGCGTGAAGCCGCAGCTATGCGCCAAAAACTATCCCAGGAATCCGAACTGCGAAATCAGCAAAGCGACGATGCCGGATGGCGCACCACGAAGTGGGCAGCAGGCTTTCGCCTTCACGTGTCGCAGGAGTGTGACATGCTGCTCAACTTTTTCACTTTAACTGGCGATGTAGCCTCTCCATTATACTAAATCATCCCTCTTCCAAAGGCGTGACCGAACAGCCACATTATGAGTTGAAAACTGCCCTTACGGCGCTCCTAGAGCGCGAGCACTGGCTTGACCATTTATACAGGTACTGCTCGGCCTGCGAGTGGTCTATCGCAAGGAACTGAGCTGCTCGGCGGGCGACATCTTTTTCGATGCTGAATTGGGGCTTCGTGGTGCCTTTTATTCTAAAGATGCACCACACCAGCCGTAACGCTACGTTCGGCGGCTCTAGGACTTTGTCAAGTTTTTATGCCCTGCGCCTTTTCGCATTTCAGGCCATAACATCTTAGCGAAATCTACCGTCACGTCTGCCACTTAAGTCTCTTTGACGGGATGCCCTGAAAGCTCCTTTGACGCCGGCCTAACATAGGCCGTTTGGCGTCCTTCGATGAAGAGGGTATTCAGCTACGATTTTTAAATATGTTCGTGAGGAGGTCGTCAGTCTCGTTCGTGCAAAGCCAGCCTACCCAGAGAAGCCACATCACACCTTATCTGTGGACGTCGAAGTGAGAAGAGCCGCTTTGCTATGTACCATAGGCTTGACATTGCTTCAAGGCTCTGTCCATTTCGACGTCCCGTATAATCGGGTGGCCTTGTACTTCCCTCCATCCGCAGGTTAAGGAGGCGTGCAGATTTAGCCAGCATAAGAGGATGAAGAGATTGAAGATGCGCGGTTCATGGCGCGCATGCAAGCACGACATGACTAGCACGTACGTTTGGGTGAACAAACAAGTTGAACTTTTTGTCTTAGGGTGCCGTTCCTGCGCCTCTAAGTCGAGAATTAGGCTCGTGTGTTCTTACTTGGATTTCACATAGGCGTTTGTATTGTGCGAAAAAGAGGTGGAGCATGCACTAAGAAAATGTTCGGCAGCGTGACAAAATTTAGAGAGAGAGTTTTTAGGGCTGCTGGGTAGTTGTGGTGAAGGAGGCGAGTGCTAAACGGGAAATATGCCTATGGCGGAGCTCAGATAGAGTCTGTCTCTTGCTTGCTGCTTCATCATCTGGATCTTCAGTGGGGCTCGGACAAGCTTGTTGTGAGGCAGAAATTGTTGCGCAACATCAAACGACAATTTAACAGTGTCCACGGCGTGGAACAAAATAATCCACAGAAGAGGTTCGCGCAATGTCTACAGGACTAAAGAAAACCGGAGCGACAGCCACCAGTGGATCGTAGCATCAATAGGCGAAATCCACCGGCTAGCGGATGCCCATTAGTATCCCCCTGTCTGGTAAGACACGCTGTGATGGCTGGCTTCCGCGGGATCATCGTTCGTTCAAGAAACCGCCCAAAAAAACGCCAAGTGTGCTTGAAACATTCGCTTGGACCAAGAAGACATTACTTACTCTTTAAGTAACGAAAAGCCCCTGTTCCAACTGGTGAACGTGTATGAGTGTGCTCGCTTGCTTAGGTATCGGTGCTCGAATATTTGAGTCAATTTTAATCCTTCCCTCCTGGCAAGTTAAGTAGACCAAAACGACGAGCACTGTAAAGACTCGAACATGCAGAAACCCATTCCGGCTCCCCGCACAGAGCGGAGGAGTGTCGACCTCGTCTTCTAATGCGTGAGCACTAGAAGTGTCAAAGTTGAAGAAAGTGTATGTATCTGAAGAAAACAGAAGAATACGATTTGAAAAAGAACGGCGCGGTCCAGTGCCGCTTCCAGTGGAGCTGTTCTCGCCTCCAAGGCTTTTGGCCAAGCATTGAGTAGTTGTTTTTTTCTTTTATCGATTGTCAACTGTTTTGCTTGTCTCATTACTGTTTAGCTAATCAGACCACGCAGATGCCGTTTTCGTCACCAGGGCCAGGGGCCTCCCCCTGGTCCGCTTCTATTCCTCCGCAGGAGTTACCTGTGGATCTGTTTCTACGCAACGGCGTCACATCAGTTCCTGTGGCTCTTGTTCCAACCAATGACGGAGTCATACCGATGAAGAATCCAAAAGCGAGTCAGGTGGAATTGCGATCGGCGACGGCCGATTTCTAGAACATCACTGAGTCCCGTCAAGTTGGCAGAGGTGGTATCCTCTGCTTTTCCGCAGACCAGTCGTGTGTACAAGACCTTTTAAAGTGTTCGCTGTTTGCTGCCAATCCAGTGAGCGCATTTATTCCTACCCCCTTGGCATGTCTGAAAGGGTTGTCCGCAGCGTCGACGTGAACATGTCACCGGCAGATGTTTTCACCGGTGGGTGTAATTTCAGTTTAGAGGTTTGGACCTGTGGTCGAGAAAACAGGATCCCTACTTATTCGGTCATAGCCACATTTGCAGGGACAGTTCGATAATCAGGGATTAAGGCATGGCCTCTAATGTACAGAGTGGAACCTCTGTCCCCTCATCCCCTCCCGTGTGTAAAGTGCTGGCGTTATGGTCACACCTTAAAAGGATGTGGATCTGCTCCCAGGTGCCGAACTTGTGGCAAAGAGCACAATTCTAGCGAGTGCAAAAGCAAGGAAGAAAGGTTCTGCCTCTGCAATGACACGCACTCTGCTGATTATTCTAATTGCTCACCAAAGGCACGGAAAATTCAAATCCTAGAAATCGTAGAAAGAAGACGTTGTTCCCGTAGAGAAGCCGTCACTAAAATTCATGGAGGACACAGGGATACACCGGCGTCACAGCCCGCCAGGCGGCAGCAACGAATGCGTCTTTTTCACTTTCTGTTGCTGATGCTGTAGAAAGGGCAATGGAAAAAGCTATGGAGCGCCTAGCTGGAAACCTTTGTGAGTCCTTGACACAAATTCTAGCTAGCCAGATGGCGCAGATATTCGGAACAACAACAGCAGTTGGTATAACTTCTCAAACAACTGACTGTCCACGTCCTTCAAATGAGGAAGTAACCGCCAATTTCCCGTCCCAAGATGCCAAATCGTAGGCCCATCTGTTGATGTCAACCAGAGCCAATGCACAGGTTTCAATAATAACGCACAGGGCGCAGATTAAATGGACATGGATCCTCTATCGTTAAAGCGATGTATATACCCTTTGTCAAAAACCGCCACTACTCTAGCTCAATCAAAGACAAAGAAATATCTGAAAGACAGCGTTACAAAGGAAGAGTTCTTAAAGGGAAGCATTTTAAGTAAGGCAGTTACTGAGTCCATCCTTTGGCAACCATAGGTCTCCTCAAAATTCTTTATTTAAATTGCCGATTAATTCACTCTGCAGCAACAGATTTATTGTATTTATCATCGAAATTTTCCCCGGATATTATTGCTTTGCAAGAAACATGGCTTTCAGGACATCCATCTTTTCAATTCAATGACTGTCGATCTTTCCGACTGGACCATCCATCGAAGGGCGGAGGTTTAGCGTTCTTTATCACTAACAGAATTAGCCTTAAGGCAACAATTTCATATAAACATACGTCTCCCGATAGTGATTTTTTTGCATTAGATATAACCATACCAGGGTGTCTACCTTTCTCGTTAGTAAACTTATAGTTCCCGGCGGGTATGCAGAACACACGATGTTTGGATTCAGCAGTGAGTTCATGGTGTAAAGACAAAATAGCTTTTGCAGATTTCAACTCCCATCACATGTGCTGGGGCTTTCGAACTGACCAATGTGGCAACCGCTTGTGGGATTCTACAATAGATAATAATCTGTCTTGTCTGAACTCTAGAATTCCTACATATATTGGTAAACAAACCTGCTCCGCATTGGATTTAAGTTTCATAAGTTCGTCCTTCACTAGCTCATCCTGGACAGCCTTGGACTGTGCCACCAACAGTGACCACTTTCCAGTAATGGTTGAAATTGCTTGCCCGATTATGCCATCATGCTCCCAGGTACGCGTATTTGTAGACTAAAATAAATTTAAATCTGATCTTAAGGTGCATTTGACTTCTTACTCTGAAGAGCAAGAAGACACCAAGGCTATGAAACATTGTGCGGTAATTAAAAGAACATACAAAAAGGTTGAATTTGGTGTTACATCTGCAAAGTAAACATTTTATAACCCTTGGTGGAATACAGACTGCACGCGCGAACATCGACGCCGACAGGCAGCTTGGAAGCAGCTGCTGCAGAACCAGTGCCCCCAAAAATGGTCTGATTGCAAGTTTCACGCTGCTGTATTTAAACGTACAGTTGCTGAAGCTAAAGAAGATTATGATACGAAACACTATGATTTCCTTTCTAAATCTAAAAACAAAAAATCGTTGTTTAGATGCATGAGATATCGCAAAATTCTGCCATCGCCAACTAATATTGATTACGTCAATATGTCTTGCGATGAAATGAGCAAATCTTTTGAACTCCTTGCTAAAGGCTTGGAGAGTAGATTAACGCATCGATGTCCTATAAAGTGCAAAAATTAGCTCCGTCATCAGTGTTTACTCAAGTTACATTGCCTGAATTAGATGATTCGAAACTTACCCTTGTCAGCCCCTGGTCCTGATGGAATTACCGTTCACATGATACAATTATATCATGTGAACGGTAATTCCGGAATAAGCTTTAAAGCTTATTCGATCTATCTCCTAAATACTTTCTAAACGTTATAAACTATTCCTTATACAAAACCTGGATAGCTTACGATTGGAAAGTATATAGCTAAAGTAATCCCAATGCCTAAAGAACCAGGATTAGGTTATAACATAGGAAACATCACACTTATTTCTCTTACTTCGAATATGGTCTAGTTCATAGAGAGGGTATTACATTGCAGAATTACTATCTGGATGACGGATAGTTTATTATTAAGTCCAAATGAAATAGGCTTCAGAGCTAATTGCTCGATATGGTGAGCCCATGCTGATTTAGAGAGCCACATCCAACTTGCTCGGAAAAGGAGAGAATATTCTGCTTTGGTGAAATTAGATATGGTGAAGCTGATGACAGCGTTGAACATTCAATTTTACTGGATATTCTGCAGCGTCGTAATTCGCCAAATGATATTACCGCGCGGTTGGCCGAAGACCCTCATACAGAAATATTTCCCGTTCCCACGGGTCCGTTGGCTCCTCAGTCCGAATACACTGGTCCCAACAACACCTTCCCCGACGCCGACTTTTCAGCCGAAGAGTTACGCCTGGCTCTCTAAGAACTCAACGGCCGATACACCCTCGGTCCCGATGGAATCAGCAACAAGCTCCTACGCAACCTGGATGACCCATCCGGCATTTACCTCACCGACACCATCAATGAAGTGTGGAAGAAAGCCGATTTACCCGATGCCTGGAAATTCGCCCACGCGATCTTCATTCCCAAAGCGGGCAAGGCGCCTAGCCTAGACTACCTCCGCCCCATCTCTTTCATGTCGTGCGTGGGTAAACTGGCCGAAGACGTCGTCCTCAACAGGATCGGCCTATACCTCGAGGACCACGAAGGCCTCCTGCACCGCCTGATTGGCTTCCGACTCGGGTCGCCTGCATAAGACGCCTTGTTACTCCTAAAACATCAGATTCTTGACGGAGGAAACACTATGCACACCCGTGCTATACTCGGCCTCGATTTGGAAAAGGCATTGGATAACATTGCGCACTCATCCATCCTGAAGGCGTTCACAGACATCGGGCTTGGACGTCGGTTCTATGACTTTGTCCGCTCCTTTTATCCGGCGCAAGGCTCTTCTACGCGCAGGACGCCTTGTGTCGGAAGCAGTCGAGCTTTGACAGCGGGGTACCCTCAGGTATGAATCCTCTCACCGACGCTTTTCAATCTCGAGATGACTAGACACTCCGAACGACTCTGGAAGATCGACGGGCTAAACCACACCATTTACGCGGACGACATAACCATGTGGTGCTCCGAAGTGTCGGATGGCTTCATAAAATCCCACCTGGAGGAGACCGTCGAAACCATGGAGTGCTACTTCGAACACACTGGTCTCAAGTGCTCCCCCACCAAGTTGGAACTGTTGCTCTACTCGCCGAAATGCCGGGGCCCCACCCCAGAGGGTGGAAATCCCCGGCCGAATGGAACATCATCATCCGCACCAGGGATGGCCGTACCATTCCCAAGCTAGGTTCCATAGGGATCCTGGGCATGGTCATCGAGTACCGCGGAACCAACACCCAATGGAGCAGAAGCCCAGAACCAAGACGAAGAACGCCAGAGGACTCGTACGGTGAGTGGCTAATTGTCACCAAGGCTACATAGAAGACAACCTGCTACGCCTCGTACACGCGTTTGTTCTCTGCCACTTCACTTACGTCGCTGCCATGCACAATTGTCTGGGCACTGAGCGCAATAAACTGAACGCCTTCATTCGAAATGTAGGAAAATGGGCCCTAGGGCCTTCCGATCACAACTTCCAAGTAGTAACTCCTCAAGCTCGCCGTGCACGAGACGCTCGAAGAGAACGCCGTGGCTTAGGAGCGAACGTTGGTTATCCCACTCACGACCACCAAGGCGGGCCGACGCATTCTGCGCTAGCTCGGCTTCTTCTCCTCGACGACCAGCATTCCATCGAAGTTGACGCCGGCAACCCGCGAGACCCGAGACTTCATTGTGATCGCTTCTATTCCGCGAAACATACTTCCCGACCGCAACAGACGCAGGCGCCTTGCCCCGGCGACCGCACTTCTCCAGCGCATAGACATGAAAGCGGACGACGTGACGTTAGTGGACTCTGCTGCCTACCACAAAAGCCGAGCCTTCACCGTGGTCGCAGTCTCATCCACGCAGTGGACCTTCAAATCTGGCACTATCCTCATCCAAGACCCCGAGGTGGCGGAGCAAGTAGCCATAGCCCTGGCCGTGCTCGACGGCAAACGGGAAGTAATCTACAGCGACTCCAGACTGGCCATCAAAGCCTCAGAGCGTGGTGTCGTCTCCGATCAGGCGTTGCGCATCATCGGTAGGGAGAATCCGAGTACCCTCAAGCATGGTCTTGTGATCCGGTTCCCCGCCTTGCTCCCGACCGAGATGGTCAGGTGCCGGGCGCCCCGCCCAACATCAACGAGATCGCCCGTCACGCAGCGCACGCGCTTACTGACCGCGCGCCCCCCGGGCAACCCAATCTCGTCGAGCCAAAAGACAACCGTTACGCGCGTATTACGTACAGCGAATTTACAAAACACTTGAGGAGTTTTTTTTCGAAATGAGCCAAATCCACAAACCGAAACTGGGTCAGATAAAACGGTCATGACAAGAAAAACTAGGCAACTTTCTCATAGAAAAACCGTTGCAACGAAATGGGTCAAATAACGCCAGGCGAACGTGTTCGCAGATCGTATTTCGTATCGAAATTGAGCCAGATCCAGCTGTTGCACGGATCAAAATGAGCCAAATCCATTTGCCCAATAGGAGAGCGCTTTTGGCATGACGTCATTTAGCCATCGCTGCCTCCTTGTCAGTTCCCGCCAAGGAGTTGGTTCCCGCCTGACAGCTCAGAGTGTTTCGTTCGTGTTTTCGCGAGTTCTTCGCTTTTCTGATATCGTTGTTCATGGATTCGGATGGCAATGAAGAGATCGGCGAAAGATCTATCCCTAGACGTCGACGGCGAAGTGAAAAAAAGCCGCATCACCACCGTAAAAGCAAGAATGCGCCGTTGCCAAAATGTAAACACGCGAAAAAGACTCTCAGGTGTGCGCTTGTGACAGAAGCATCCACTAAACGTTTCAAGAAGTTTTACGAACTGTGTAGCGTGGAACAAAAGGTGTTCGTTTTGATGTACTGCACGCCAACAGCCGTAAAGCGTAGGAGAGGAAAAGAAGCGGAACCTCGTCAGAGCCTTGCTATTGTTTACAAGGTACGGATAGAAAATGGCCAAGAGATTCGTGTTTGTCGCGATATGTTTTGCGTAGTGCTTGATATTAGTCACAGCACAGTTACTCGCTATATAAAGCACAAGCATGAAAAAGGTGAAGTGAAAGCCGATAGTCGTGGAGGTGACCAGAAGATCAAGCGCTACGGTCGAAAGCGATCAGCTGTTGTGGGTTTCATTAAGCGACTTCGGGCAAGAGAGTCGCACTACAACCGGAAGAAGACAAAAAAGTTATACCTTCCAAGTGAGCTGAAGAGCATCCGAAACCTGTGGCAGATTTATAACCAACAAGCACCCGAAGATGTGAGGGTGAAGTATGGCTTCTTTCACCACATTTTTCGAGCGACGTTCAATCTTTCGTTCAGAACACCGAGGACAGACGTTTGCTCTGTGTGCCTGAAAAATGCGTATGAGATGAAAACTTGTGGAGATGTTTCACAGAAGCAGCGTGTCATAACAGAGCAACGTGTACACAAGTTGAAGGAAGGAAGGAAGGAAAACTTTATGTGGTCCTGCAAGTAGTGATAATTAATCACTAAGCGGGCCGCTCCCACGTTGGGACCGGAAGGCCAAGCCTCACGGCCACATCGTGAGCCTGCTGGACAGCCCAGAATTGTTCATCCAGGTCCGGGCTGCGAAGTGCAGCCTCCCACCTGGACGCATCCTTGATCGCCGAGTCTTCAATTCTTTCGCAAGACCAGAGCATGTGTTCGAGCGAGGCTAAAGCACCACAATCTTGGCAACAAGGCTCTGTATACGTCTCTGGATAAAACATGTTCAGTCTCCGTGGGCAAGGATAAGTACCAGTCTGTAGTAAGCGTAATGTAAGTGCCTGAGCCCTGTTTAGTTTAGGATGCGGCAAACTGTAAACCCGGCGATTAAGAAGGTAATACTTCGTGATTTCATTGTATGTGGAAGGGGAGTCGCTATTCTCGGGGAGTACCGTCACGCCGTTGCGCGGGGCAGAGCGGAGGGTAAGATCTCGCGCTGCCTCATGAGCGGACTCATTGAGATTCGGAGGGGCTCCCTCAATCATCCCAAGGTGAGCAGGGAACCAACATAAGTAATGTTGAGAGATCTCACATGTCTGCATAATTTTAAAAGCAACCTTAGCCACCGAGCCCTTCTCAAAGGCCCTAACGGCCGACTTTGAATCGCTATATACAAAAGGCCTGCGCCTGTCAACCAAGGCGAGCGCAATAGCCGCTTGCTCCGCGACCTCTGGCCTATCAGTCCGAACGGTAGCAGCGTTAACGAGACTGCCCTCATTGTCCACGACAACTATGGTAAACACCTTTCTCTCCTCGTTAAAAGAAGCATCGACGAAGCCAACTTTCTGATTCTCAGCACGAATGAGTCTCAGTAGGCAAGCTCCCCTGGCCTTTCTTCTACCAACATTTCGCTCCGGATGCATATTCCTGGGAACAGGCTTTACGTGATACCGATTACGGACCTTCACGGGAATACCGACATGAAGCTGCGAAATCTTCTCCTGAGGAACACCTAACTCTCTCAGAATCTGCCGACCCGTGCTAGTCGTAGAGAGACGCACCATCTGCGTCCTCTCCTGAGCCTCAGCTATCTCATCCAAGGTATTATGAATTCGCAGCTGGAGAAGTCGGTCGGTGCTGGTGCACATTGGCACTCCCAACACTTTCTTCGTGATCTTCCTAATCTGCGTGTCAAGCTTCTCCTTCTCCGATGGTTTCCATTTGTGCATTGCCGCCACATAAGTAAAGTGACACAATACAAATGCGTGCATAAGTCTAATGAGACTATCTTCCTTGAACCCCGTCTGCCTGTTGGCCACCCTCTTCACTAGGCGTACCGCATTGTCTGTCTTGGCAATGATCTTCTGGATCGTCAGCGTGTTGGCACCGTTCGACTCAATAATCATCCCCAGAACCCTGATCTTATCAACCCTAGGTATGAGATCGCCATTTCTTGTACGAAGCTGAATGCTCAGCTGGTCCACGGGGATCCATCCCCTTGGCTTGCGTCCCCTTCTAGTGGGACTGTACAGCAACAGCTCCGACTTGGAGGGGGAGCACCTTAACCCCATCGGGTCCAAATAATTCTCAATTGCATCTACTGCCTCCTGCAGAACACTTTCGATATAGCCCTCACTACCACCGGGACACCATATCGTCACGTCATCTGCATACATGGTGTGCCTAATCCCCTCAATCTCCAAGAGCTTCTTGGTCAATCCGACCATGGCCAGATTGAACAATGTGGGCGAGATGACGGCCCCTTGAGGAGTGCCCCTGTCTCCAAGATTGAACATCTTTGACTCCAGCTCCGCAACCTTCAAGGTAGCCTTCCTGCCTGACAGGAAGGACCTGACATAGTCATGAAAGCGCGCGCCGAGGCCAAGATCCGAAATGGACTTAAGAATATAAGAGTGCCGAACGTTGTCAAAATCCTTCTCCAGGTCCAGCCCTAGGATGGCCTTAACGCCCCTTCCATCTCCATCAATGACCTGATGCTTGATGAGCTTCATTGCGTCTTGAGTCGACAGCCCGGCCCTAAAACCAATCATAGTGTGGGGGTAGACCTGCTTCTCCTCAAGGTACCTTGTAAGCCGATTAAGCACCGCATGCTCGGCTACCTTGCCCACACACGAAGTGAGCGAAATAGGCCTTAAGTTATCGATGCTCGGGACTTTGCCAGCCTTGGGAATCAGCACCGTGAGAGCTGTCTTCCACTGCTCCGGAACCACCCCGTCTCTCCACATAGCGTTAACCTCCCCGGTAAGGTATTTGATTGACCTATCGTCCAGATTTTTCAAAAGCTTGTTCGAAATCCCGTCCGCTCCGGGAGCCGACTTGCTCTTAAGGTTATGCAAAACCGTGCGTACGTCTTCCACAGAAAAGTCCTCATCTAAGGAAAAGTTGTCCTCTCCCGTGTAGGCCTGCTCCGTCAGAAAAGCATCCGGGTCCGCAACAGGAAGGTATTTGTTGGCCAGCTTTTCAACCAGCTCTTCCTCCGAGGCAGACCCCACTGCTTCGTGTACAGCTCTAGCAAGGACGTGCCCCTGACTAACCCTCGTATTGGAGTCGTTCAGCAAATGCTTAAGCAAGCCCCACGACCTCCCGTTGCGCACCTGCTCGTCCACCGAGTTGCATACCTCATCCCACTGTTGCCTAGACAAAAGCTTACAGTGCTCCTCAATCAGCTTATTCAGCTCGGAAATCTTTTTACGCAGCCTGCGATTAAGCCTCTGCCCCTTCCACCTATCCAGCATAGACCGCTTGGCTTCAATCAGATGGGCCAGCCTGCTATCAACACTATCCACCTCCAAATCCGTAGTGATCTCCTTCGTAGCCTCCTTTACATCCTCCCTCACCTGGGTGACCCAATCCTCCAGGGACGGCCGGTAGAGGCCTTCAAATTCCTTCCCCCTTTCTCCTCTCTCCTCCCGGATCATCCGAAACTTATCCCAGTCTATAAACGTTAACGCCCTAGGGCGCCTACCCTCAACCTCAAAAACAACTTGGTTAATATAATGATCACTGCCTAGGTCTTCGGCAAGATTGTACCAACTAGGCTTGGCTGCGTTCTTTACAAAGCAGAGGTCAGGGGTAGTATCCCTACACGTCGACGTCCCTATACGTGTCGGAAAGGCAGGGTCAGTGACCAGCGTAAGGTCAAACTCCGCAGCGTTCTGCCAAAGGTCTCTCCCTTTTACTGTGTCATGCTTGTAACCCCACACATGATACGGAGCATTAAAATCCCCAGCCACGATCAGCGGATGGTCCCCGGCAAGCTTAGAAGCCTTCTGCAGAAGCAGCTTGAATCTCTGCACCCTGTCCCTCGGGGCACTATACACGTTCAGAATAAACACGCTTTTCTTGTTCACCCGGTTAGGAATCACCTCAATCATGACATATTCCAGGGAACTTAAAGGTATCTTAAGATCATGGGTCACATGCGTCCGTTTGCTATCCAACAGAATGCAGGTCCCCCGAGCTTTGGATCCGCCGAAGACGGTTCGGTAGCCCGTCAGAGAAACTTCTTCCGTCATTGTCTCCTGCAGTAGAATAGCCTGCGGCCTACCCTTACACGCGCGAATATACTGCTGTAGAGGCGCCCGTTTACGAGCATACCCCCTACAGTTCCATTGCCACACACAAAAAGCCTCATTTTGTCGCACCATGTTGAAGCATTTGCTGCGAGCCATCTTGTTGAACCTGAGACTTCCCAGTCGAGGAACCAGCCTACTGAGATCCGGACCTAAGAAGGGGAGAGGCACTCAGACTGGATTTGTTTTCGAACACCTCTATTCTACATTGCAGCTCCTTGAACCTTCCATCAATCGAGCCGAGCGACTCTGTGAGACGCGTATTCAGCTGCGCCAGACCATCATTGATCTGCTTAACACTATCTACAACACTCGACAGCATCTCCTTCACCTCAGATCTCAACTTCCTCGACGCGGGCTCCGCCTCATGAGTCATCGCCTTCCTCTTTGAGGGGCGCGACCCACTAGCCTCACCTACATCAGCAAAATCCATGCTCTCTATGGGCTCAGGCATTGCCCTCTCGGCCGGCGCAGGTCCTGCCAAACCCTTAAGGGCCGAGATTTCTGCCCGAAGCAGCCTCACCATTTCTCTCAACTCTGCGTTTTCCTCTTCTAGCCTCTTGAATCTCGCCTCATCCTTGCTTTGCTCTGGCCTTACCAAACTAGGCATCTCCGTTCGAGCACTTGTGTGCTCCGTCCAGGTAGTACCACTTGCCGCTCCACTGGGGCCCTTGCCTTGTAGACCGTGCAGCACACCACTCTTGCGCACACCCTGTCCCGACGTCCCATTGGGGCCACGCGCAGTCTCAGTTCCCAACTGTCCGTCCCGTCCGAAGCGCACCTTAGACGCCGATCTGCTCCCAGACCGGCCACCGGAGCGGCTGCGAGATGCTCTACCTGGTCTCCTGGATCTTGATCTTGAACGTCGACGCCCACGATCTTGTCCTTGCTCGCTCTCCAGCGTCTTCTCCAACGTCGGGAACTGGCTGTCGTCGTACCTGAAGCCTCCCTTCTCTTCATCCTCCGCCTTGATGTCCGCCATAGCCCGCTCAAAACGACGGCGCCGGACCACATATGGGGTACGGAACCGCTGCTGGCACTCCTTGGCAGCCGTGATATGCTCTCCCCCACACAGTTCACACTTGGGCGTGCACCGGTGGGCCTCACTGGGATTGGTTGAACCGCAGCCTCTGCAAACCACTTCTTCCGGCGAGGGGCAGACGTCAGCGCGATGCCCCAGCTTTCCACAAGCATAACAAACGTCAATCTGCTTGCGGTAAAGCGTGCACCTAACCAGCGCGTTACCATAACGAACGTAGTTGGGCACCTTGTATCCATCGAAGGCGATGATGACCGTACCCGACTCCTTGATGCGTTTTGCCGCCAGGGCCAGGGGATTACGCGGGTTGACAATCTTGCGACTGAGCGCTTCGGGTCCCTCGCTGAGAGGAACATTTCTTATGACTCCCTTGCACGTTTCATGCGGCGCCGCACGATATGCCGCAGCTTCATGCATGTGCCCAGCAACGCATAGATCCTTGATCCTCACGTACTTCGCAGCATTTTCTTCTTCCGGCGTGCTAACCACCACAATATTCTGCTGATAATTGGGGCAGATCGTGTCCGCTTCTCGCTTTACCTCGTCTATGCAAGCAGCAGCCGCGATTGCATCAGCCACCGTGGCCGCACCAATTTTAGCAATATTCAGACCTCCCCTAATCCTGACGATAATCTTGATATCATTTTTCGGCAGCGGAGGCATTTTACCGTGAAGGATGATACCCTTCTTGACGCTAGCAGGCGAGTTTGGACTCACTTTGCCGTTCTTGGGTCCCGGCCCGCCGTTAGGGCTAACAGCGTTGCCGCCGTATGATGGCCTTGGCTTGGTCGTAGAATTCCTCTGGGTGTAAATTTTCCAGCCAGCATCCTCCGAAACGTCTTCCGGAGCAATATCTTTGCCTTCCACAGCGTATTCCATCATGACAAAAGCGTCAAGCGGCCGGGGAGCCGGCGCGGCCCACGAGCACGGCGGGCTCGGCGATAAGGGTTAACACCTCCGGCGGCGTAGTCTAGACGAGAAAGGCCGTAACATCAAGTACAGTCCACTCACTGAAAAAGGTCCTATATCCCGGTATACCGTGTAACTTCGCGGATCCGCTGAGCGCTGAATTAGGCACCAAAGAGAGAAAAATCCGGTCAAAACTGCCCATAAAGCGGGAGCCGACGCGGACACGTCTCACTACTTGTAGTGGGGCAAGGACCCAATACTCACAAGTTGAAGTATAAGGCTTTTTATTCCCTGCTGCGTGAGAAGAGGGAAGACTAGAAAACATTCTCATTTGATTGCCAACAAAATTAAGTGCTCCCCAAAGTTCCGGACCAGGAAGCCTACTACAGCCGCCAGCTCTATCAGTACCACATCTGCGTGGTGGAAAACCAGGCAGATGGATCAATGCCCAAAGAGGCCATCCATTCCTACACATGGAGCGAAGATGAAAGCTCCAAATGAAGCAACCAAGTAGCCAGTGCGGTACATAATACACTTCGAAGCGCTAACTTCGAAGGAATTAGAGAGGTGCGGTTAGTAGCCGATGGCTGTGCTGGACAAAACAAGAACAGTACTGTGCTTTGCATGCTTCTTTGGTGGCTCCAGAATGAGGCTCCAGCAGGTGTCTCAGTAGTTTCCCTTGTGTTTCCTGTCACAGGACACAGTTTTTTACCCCCAGACAGGGTATTTGGCAGAATTGAAAAAGATGTTAGACGACACGAAGAAATCCTGAATCCACAAAGCTACCAAAGGATTTTTTCAAATCACGGCACTGTGTTAGAGCTTGGAAAACATTGGCATGCGTACGACTGGAAGGCCTACTGCACGGCGGTGATGAAGTCGACATCCAGCTTGCCGTTCAAGATAACCGAAACGAAGGTCTTCTACATTCAAAGAAATGCAGCTGGTAGGAGTCCTCAAATTAGAGCAGAGCCTCACTATAAAGTTTCTGTGTCAAATTTCGTGTCAGTGCTAAAAAGGGGAAGGTCCCTTGCACAAGCACCCATAAGATGTGCACTGTACGCACACCACGTCAACGAAATGAAAGTCAGAGATGTGACCAGCCTTCTTGTGAAGCATTTCGGAAATTCCTGGCAAGACAATGAAGAGCTTGCGTACTTCGTTAGTGTCTTCAGGCGCGCCCAAGGAAATGATCCTGCGGAAGAATTAGAAGAGAGCTGCTTATGCTGCCAAGAAGACGCACCTGCTCTTCAAGTATAGTTCTATTGTTCTTGAAGCACAGCAAAGCCCTGCTGCCAATGTTATTATAGCTTTTCTGTCATTATTACATGATGCCATTCTGGAAAGCCAATTTTAATAAAGTTTTCATAACAATACCGCCTAAAATCCAGTGTTTCAATTCAATACGAGCCAAATCCAGAGTTCTCACCCTAATATTGGGCATATCTGCCGCATAATTTTTCATTACTTGTGGTCGTAAACTTGCCCTAGCCGACATGTAAAGCATATCATATAATAGCTTTGCTAGCGTTGCATTTAGGTCCGGTAACAAATTTTTGCTTTTTTCTCAACTTTTGTTTACGTGGATTTGACCCATTTCGAAAAAAAACTCCTCACTTCTACTTGGGGCGCCGCATCTTTGCGCCGCCACACCCCAAACAGGCTGCAGGCGCTAATACTGCTCTTAGTAAAGACGCACATGTACCCAAACCCTGCCAAATTGCACGTTCTCTATCTGGAGGCGTACCTCAGGGACACGCGCCCCTCTCGGAGATACGGCGACACTCGTACACATTCTCCGGGAATGTATAAACGCTCTTCGCGACTCTACTTTGGACAAGTGAGAGATGTCCCGAAGAAGCTCACTAGTCGTCGACCAGCAATAAGCCGCCCAGCAGGCCCACGAAGCGGCGGCCTAGTATTCCCTGTCGGTCCCTACGTGAGAGACGCCCGCTACGTGATAAGCGCGTCTTGCAGGACCATAATAAAGTTTTCCAGTCCAGTGCAGTATTAACAGCGTCTTTATAGTGATCAGCCCCTTTCACAGATAACGTTTACCGCAAGAAGTGAGAGATTGGAGTTTACCTGGAAATACGCAATACTAGAAATGATACAACAGATATGTTATTAACATCATTTTATCGTAAAAGCTTTTGTTGCTTTACTCACGTGGTGAAAAAGTTGCTCCTTTAGTCTGCAATAGGCACGAAGTGTTCGATATGAGTAATAAAATTGAAACTACCAGCAGAAGTGCAATCATGCTTCTGTCCCTTTTCCTGTTTACCTGTGTCTGAAAAGTAAGTTCCATTTGCCCAAGTCACTAAAAGAACGTCCGAGAATCAGAAAACATGAAAGAGTGTCTGCATAAGAACAGAACCTTTTGAACCCTGTGAGGGTAACACGAAACATATAACACTCAAATGGCTTTTTTGGATCAGCCACGGCAGATACATAAAAATGAAGCGTTTTATGTAAATGCAGTTGCTGATGAAAACCTCAATTAAATATATATAAAAAGCTGTTTGAGTAGTACTATATTCTGTGTGTGGCGCCCTCATGGCTTGTAAGGTTTTGTTTTCAAAACTCGTTCAGTCAAAATAACATGTGAATGAACCTGACACCAAGTTTAGTGGGTGTCCTATTGCAGATTCTGTAATAAGGAAGTATGATCAAGATGCGAGAACCTTTCCTCCAAAGACATAAAGTGCTGTAGACGGAATAACAGTGCCGCATCAAGTTTGAGTTAGCTTTATATTTATTGCGTTAAGGCATTTTTTTTTTCAGATGAAGATGACACAACGTTACGGATAACGTGTGTCCTATCTTGCTCGCGTACAAGCGGAGCTGTATGGGTAACCGAGCAGTCACGCCTTACACTCGCAGATGGTTAGTTCGCTCCGTCGTACAAAATTTTACATATGCTTCTTTGAAACAAGGGTACGCCTTGCTGAAAATGAAAAAAAAAAAAAAACATCAGAAATATTATTAGGGCGTATTAAGGCTCTTCAGTTCTGAGTGTTTAAATGCAGTCGTTTCACGCTTTTTGTTTTCCTGAAACACTGTGTCACAGTGAGGCTGCCGGAAATGTAGATGTGTATTATTAAGAGATGTCCTTGTGTGCGTGTGTGTGCGGTGAGTGCAAATAATATGAGGTCGAAAAGGTTTCCCAAAATATTCAGCAGAGACAGTTAAGATGGCTTGCGTGTGGGAATGGGAAAACATTATAATAGTTACCGTGAAATCTTTTCGATTGATGTTTTCGACGTGCACTAAAGTTATTTCTGTAGAATCGGTGTCTTTGTCACCGTATGCGTTGGCCACAGGCTGGAAACATCTCGACCATGCTGCAGCAGAACGATGAATTTTATTTAGGTCTATTGATATATACATACGTAGATCTATCGTAACTATGTCGCCTTCTTTTGCGTTGCCTTGCTTCGTCTTCTGAGGCGCGCTTCCGTGGGCAACCACGTTTCACAGCTGCCGCTGAGGTAGACGCTTTGGACTGTGTCGCACGAGACTAAGCGCCGATGAAACTCGAAGAGCAAATGACACGCGTGAGCCGGCGACGTGACGTGTGCAATGACGCACGCGCTAGGCACACATCATTTTAGATACTGATGATGTGGCGTCAAGTGTGCATAGCAGTAGACACGGCGCCAATGAAATCCGAAGAGCAAGTGACACTTGGGAGGGAGTGATGGAGGCAGTGACGTGAATGATGCACGCACTAGCCAAAACTTTAGTCAAACATAACCATGGAGCCAAGGGGAAGCGTGCTAGTCTCGCACCCCGGAGGCCCCGGTTCGATTCTTCCCCAGGCCGAACTTTAGCTAATTTTGTTTCTAAGGCTATAATTTGCTTTGTTTACAGTAAGCTGCCTGAAAAATTTGACGTCAATCCGAGCATTTTTGTGGTATTTTTACTCCTCGCGCTGTCGGTCATTTTCGGCACCATCTTTCAATCACGCCGCCGCCAACAACACCTGATTTTCGAGTAATCGGGCTTATAATGCTTTTCATTAAAGGTGTTATATATCTGTATGACGAAAGTACAGACCATTTACAGCGCCGCTTCCTAGGCGCTTTCATCCTTGAACAGCTGATCGCACCGGAATTGAGTGTGTTCTGGCTTCTCCTTCCCGATAGCAGACAATGTTCTGAGTAAAGGAAGAACAGTGCTGTTCTCGCTTTCGGGGCAAATTATTTTTTACCACTAACGCAGCGTTTTCCAGCGGAATTGTATATGGCTAGGGTACCATAAAAATTTTCGTGTTCGCCCAAAAAGCTATCATCATCATTGGCTCGTACCCCCGGAACACTCACACCCCCGTAAGCAACCAAAAGGTGCAATGGTTTAAAGCCCTGTAAGGCAGATGGTGCAAACACTCAGCAAAGTGAAGCGAACAATGCTTACATTCTTTCGAAACACGCATATAACATAGATAACAGCATGTCTAAAACTTAGATGATCAATGGTTCATACCTCCGTAAGCAAGCAAAAAATGCAATGGATCAAAGCCCCGTAAGATTCATGGCTACTCACTTTGTGTGGGTTAGTTGCGATGATACTACCCCTGTGGTCGTCGCTGATCTCAATGTGGATGTGTTGGAACCGAAAAAGGAGTGTTTGGGCGTTTCCTGCTGCAGACATTGCTTGAGGTGCCGCACCAATCTGGCCCAACTGACTACCCAGCGGCGTACGTGCATCGATTCTACATTATCATAGAATGTGTCGGCAGTTGCGAATGTGACAACCAGTGTATATCATAGCGACCACAATTCCAGTGTGAACTTCGTTACTAAGTGACAATAAGTGATGCAATAAAATCTTTACCATTCTAACCACTAATTTTTTTACCGAAATGTTTACTGATCCGCTGGTCATCCACCTTCGCACGGCGGAATGACCTTGAATTTTTTTAATTGAAAGCGCGAGCGGAACGTTAGTGCTGGCGATTATTTATACACTGTATTACTTTATCTGGATGGTGATAAATGAATACTCAATGTCCTATTTAAGCATCTACCCAGCATGCGTCCTCATGTGAGACCATTCACGAATGTGCGTATTATTTTTCTTGGTAGAAGTAGTTTGCGCTAACCACCTGAGTAGTACGCGTCTTGACGGTGACTACGTGAAGGCACTCGGTCAGTATTATTCCTTGCGGTGCCAATCAATATGTATCTCTGGTGTTTTCACGGCCTGTCGCAACCACCAGTTCTTCTGAACGTACATGTACATAGTCCCCGCTGATGCATAACTAGCGGAACACTCATAGTTACATATAGATTAGGGGCAGTTCACTTAGCAGCGTTATTATCAAGGTGACTTGTCGGCCACCAAATCCATCAATCGGATAAAAGAGGAGAGAATTAATTGAAATTTTGCACCCAAAGTGCTTTGGTGTGTGGCACTTCAGCAAAACTGCCTTTGATTAACCATATTTCGTCGTTGTGCTTGAAGCGCTGGACCCAAATTAACAGTGAAACGTCATCGATCGAATTTCCGCACATGTTACGATATATATATATATATATATATATATATATATATATATATATATATATATATATATATATATATATAAATTCCCGCGGAAGCAACCTTACGATGGATGTCGACATTAATGCAATTAGTATTGAAGCAATTTAGCGAGATCGCATTGTTAACACCGAAACATGTATGCAAAAGAGCATCTCGTGTGTCACGGATGGATGGATCGATGGATGTTATGAGCGTCCCCTTTAGAACGGGGCGGTGGGTTGTGCCACCAAGCGCTTGCTATTATACTGCCTAATGTCCTACCTAGGTTAAAGAAGAAAAAAAAGAAAAAAATCCCTATGTAGTCCCACAACCAAATTTTCTGATCCGCTATTGTGAACTTTGTTTCTGTACGTCTCTGTTTTTTGTCGTTTCCCCACTTTTCTTCCACAAATCTCCCAATCGTTTCTTACTAATCGCTATTGCGGACATCATTACTTTTCCCTTGCTCTCATTGAACCCAAGGGCCTTAAGGAGGCCTGTGGTGCCTAAATCGACCACTGAGCAGATGTCTTCACATTCTAATAAAACATGTTCTATCGTTTCCCTACCTTTACCGCAGCAAGCACATGCTTCTTCCTTCTTATATCTCGCTTTATTGGTGGGTGTTCTAAGGCATCCTGATCTGGCTTCGAAAAGTATTGAGCTTTTCTTTGAGTTATCATAAATTGTTTATTTCGTGATTCGTTTTTTTCCTCTTGAGTAGTTATATCATGGCAGGTTTCTTTTACATTGCCACCACCCATGAGATTATTTCAGCATCTCTGACTTTCCGCTTGACGTTCTTTGTAGCTGTGTTGCCCACCCTACACGCCGCATACTTGCTGGTAAGCTTCCTAGTTATCTTGCTCCAATGTGAATCAATCTTTTTCCTGTACAGATGCCGCTCCACACCCCCCTCCATCTAGCGGCGCCACTACGAAGCACGTGCATTGCGTGGTTTAATGTTCCTAGGCGTCTCAGCCCAGTGGCACATAACTGCGCAACTCTGTCAACATTTCTTTTGAGCTTTGTACCTTGACTTTGTCACTATTTCTGCGTGCCCTTCTACTAGTTTCCAGCCATTTTTTTTGACCGCCCATCTTCCTTTCCACGACCGGTTAGTTGTTGGCTTGAACTGTAAACGGCAGCCTTTGGTTGTGGCATAATCAATTTTCTAGAGTTGAAACGCTCTGATTGCAGCGAATCGATAATATACTTTCTTAGAATGTAACTTTTTATAGAAAAATATGATATTTTACTGATTGTAATGAAATATTGCCGAATAAACATGGGATCTGGCACCCAAGCGTAAATATCTTCACGCCATTTTAGGTGTCTTAGAACGTTTACCTTGCACCATGCCTATTATTTTAATCCTGTTGATGCGTCACTTACTTTCCAAACGTCACATTTTACCGCTCATATGACACTGAAGCAAGTGCCACATCTTGCTTCACTAAAGCTAGAAGGCTGTAATATTGCCCTCCAGCAACTCCTCAGTTTCTTGAGAACGGCACAAAATTCCAACAGAAGTGTTCTTAAACACTGGGGGACACGGGACAGAGTCATAATACTAGGTTATACATGCCGCTATAACCCGGTACAACTTCTGCTGAATTAACTTCTAACGGTCCAATACATTTATAACCTAATGCAGTTTTCGGACAAATTATGAACTCCAGAGGCTAGCTTTGGCAAAGCATACAAGTCGCCAGCTTTACCTGTGTTTGCATCTCTGGCTCTCACTTTGTATTACTCACAATAACTCTTCTAAAGGTCTAGCCATATATCTAGGTATTTACTCTCTTGACGCACAGCATCTTGCTTCTATAACTGCTGTTGTGTTTGATTGTGCCGGAAAAGACAGTTCACTAAAAAGAACAATTTCTTTGACACTATGGAGATATGAAGTGGCTAACTTGCGTAGCATCTGGCTATAATACTTCCCTACACTCGCCGTAAAACTCCTTGAGCAGTTATATTCCGCCACACACAGAGAAACAACAAATTACGCGCGCCTTAATGCTGCTCTTTAAAATTGCTGTTTTTAGAGCATTTTTTGTAGGACTTTCCAATCCTGATACAAGAAAAATCCCACAGCTTTCGTCAAACTATCGAAGCGCATGCTTCCATAGGTGGGAGGGCAATCAGAAAATTACTGCTGCATAAAAATAAAAATAGTGCCAATCAGCCTTTAGAGAGCAAAGGCTTACAAAAAGATAGGAAGACGATGGTAGTACTGGAGAAAACGAAATAAATGATGGTTATGGCAACTGCGAACAGTCACGGTAATGACCTTGTCGGAGGGCCCGCATAGCGTTCTCGAAACTGTTCAGCATTAATGGTCACTCTCCATGCCAGATATTGCTCCTGCTCGGAAATGTGATTTATACCGCAGCACACAGAAAAGTACGATGAACCGTTTGCTTTTTCCGAACGAATCACAAAAGTCCGCGACACTGCTAAGCACGTTGTCGACAAGTGGTAGATAATGTTTGAAAATCTAAGTTGCTCATCTTGGCCCCTTAAGACGACAAGCCCGTTTGGCTGCCATGGTTGGCTTTTTGCTGCTGTTTTGTTTTTGCCTCAATATCGCGTTCTTGCGTGAGAAAGGCGACCACAACTAGTTATATTGCCAGAACAGAGTAAATCGATGTCTTCTAAGTGAGCATGTCTTGCCATTCTTTATGCGTTGTTTTGCCCGACAAGCTGTAGCCAGCTATATACAATATTATTTTAGCTCTGTTACTCTTAGCTTGCAAGCAAGCCACTGAAATGTGTTGAAATAAAGCTACCAAATAACATCGCAGGAGCACGAGCAGCACGTTTTAGGCCCCGCTGTGAAGGAATAAGAGCGCATTGCAAATTTTTCTTGTCCTATCGGTAATGGAGCGAGATTCTCTAGAAAGCTAGTCAACGGTGCCTAAGAACTATATTTACTTTTTTTACACCGCTTCACTAGCTTCTGTGGGTCCTAGCTGTAGGTCTCGTCGGCTAATCTTGACCTCTCTATCAAGCTTCTCTCTAAATATGACGGTGCATCATCATCATCATCAGCCTGGTTACGCCCACTGCAGGGCAAAGGCCTCTCCCATACTTCTCCAACTGCCCCGGTCATGTGACCGTGCATATTGCGTACTTAAGCAAACGTCCCCCATCAACTACCTCATCGAGCAGTTGGAATCCTCTTCAGATCATTGTCGCTGCGGCTTGAAAATGGTCCACGTCTGCAAACTCAAGCAATGCTAGGAACCTCCAGCGTTCTACTGCCACTAGGGCACCAGGATGGCTGCCTTTTCCGCAGAGAGTAACTGCAGTGAAGGAAAGTGGTATCTCAGTCGTCATCGTTTGGGGCCACCCCAACTTCGCCTCTCTGTCACGCGGAAAAGACGGGAAAGCTCCCCATCTTATGTTACACTACGCAGAAATTATGCATAATTAGACCGAGCAAATGAAAAATAGTTATTATTGAATGTACGCTTTTTTTTTATGTTAGGCCTCCACTATTGGTCAGTAAGGTTTCAGGTTGCGCCCATTACACCTATGGGCCACACGACGCCATAAAGTGCGAAAACTCACCACGTCAAAGCGACGCGTTCGTATTATATATATATATATATATATATATATATATATATATATATATATATATATATATATATATATATGACGCTCACCTGGCTGTAAGTCGCCCTCGTGTTGGACACGTTATTGTCTAGAAATGCTCGTGAAGTGACTGGGTCACAGCAAGACAGATAGATTGCTAAAGCGTTTGACCTCGGCGGAACATGCCCTTCTCCATATAGGGGGTGCCAGTACGAGTACGCTGTGCTCGCGCTGATCATAACATAGTCGGGCACCACTTGTATTCGGTTCATTTTTTTACCCTAGTGCCCGAACGCCCTCTACAAAACAAAGGACTCCCCTTCGAATAGGGAGCAAGCATGACTGCAAAATAAACCGTAGCACCTCAACTAGCTGTAAGACAAGCTTGGCCGTGGCTAAGGGTACGTTCAACGTATCCCTCCAACTTTTCTTACAGGTACGGTAGCCGGATCCGACCATGTTTTTATAAAAATACGTGCGATGTTTCCCTTTTGTCTTTTTTTCTGTTTCGTGCAGGGATACGCCTAGTATAAGCACGCAGAACAGTTAAATACATGCTTCCCTCGCGCCAGCGCTTTTCCTGTGTGTGTTGTGGTGTAGCATGCCTGTTTCGGCGCCGCCCGCCCAGATCCTGTGCTCATCACTGCCGCAACAACCAACGCATCGACTTTCATCGTGTTGCTGCACGTTTTCCCCGCGAGAAAAAAACCGCGCAGAGGTTCCTCTCCGTGTTGTCTAAGTAAGCGTACGCATTGTGCCACTTGCTCATCTCCACGCAGCCAGATGTCATTATCAATGTTATGAAACTTAATTGGAGCAGTATGAACCCTTTCAACCCTTGACGGCCGTTATCAGGCTTATCAGGCTAAATTCAACCCTTATCAACCCTTGTCGTTTGCAATACACTTTACAGATCGGTATCAACCTTATCGCAGTCGATCCGACCATTATTTGTTCTTATTAACCTTATCGGAGATTATGCGACCCTCATCAACTCTTATCGGTGCTTGTAAACATTATAATTGCTCCGACCATCGCTCTTTAGCATCTTATCCATCCGCGCCGAACCATTATCAAGCGTGATGAGACCCATATAACACCTATCACTCCTTATCATCCTTATAAACAAATTGACTCATATGTGCGTGTGTTGCGAGACGTGAAATGCATAAGCTATTGTAGTGCGTCGGCATTTCTTTCGGTGAAAGAATGCCCCAACGGAAGACACATCCCGCGATCACTTGAAGACATCGGGGATATGGCGTGTTGCGCATTAAACTTTGGCAAAATGTCAATTTTCCATATGTCTACAAGCTGCAAGTCGGCTCTACATGTGGTCCTAGAGGCGGCTTCTATTCAACTATCACCATATCTTTCAAGAAGGGCTTCATAGAAACTGTTCTCTTTTGACATTTTTTTTGTTCTGCCGGTACAGCACATTCATATGGTTCAAATATATTCACAATCTGCAAGTGTGAGTGTTTAAACCACTGGCTAGAACTCTAGGCTTGTGAACGTTTGGTGCTAGGTTCGAAACTTACCACCGCCAACGTTTTGTTTATACATTCCTTTCTTTATAGCTATTCGTCTTACGCGACGGACTGCAATAAGTTAATGCTGTAACGATCGGTTTCTGCAAGGGGAGGGCAAATATTATGGAAAATACACGTACAGTAACTAACTACGACGGTAATCGATGCCAACGCGGCTGAGAGCTAGCCTTTCTAACCAAGCGTGCGTGTGGGTGTTTGGGTTCAAAGCGTGATAGGTAACATACGCAAAGTGCAAGAATAGGTTCATAGAAACAGCGAAATCAACCAATGTCATGCGGCAGAAATCTGAACAATGTGCGATGTGTGCTCAAAATTACAAGTACAGAAATCATCGCAAGTCGGTGACATCGTGAGGGTTTTTTCACGTACGGTCTACTCTAACCTCTTATTCTACACTTTCTTTAACGTCTACAACCGCTTCAAACGGCCCTGGAGATAGAATAGTGAGGGTGCCATCGCGCTAGCACGAATTGCCGTCGAAATGCGCTACTTTGCGTACGCCTCCTTATTCTTTGTGCAGGTTCCTAGCTCGGACATGCGATGACAGGAAGGAATGCTTCTATGATAAGCTGTTCTGTACGTATTTTAACAGCTGCGTTCCGAAGGTAGTGTTAAGTTTCGTGGAATGCATTTGTCAGATAGCAATGTCGCGGCCGAAAGCGTTTTTTCCTTTCGTTTTGTACAGTAATAAAACCACTACTGAATCTCCTGTATGTTGCTGTTTAAATATTCAACAATAGCTGAACTAAATGACTTTAGGTAAGATGCACTGCGCGGTTAGCGCCATTCGCGCTCAGGAACGATCCCACAATAAAAAAGTCAAATTTGCCGTTGATAGCCGAATCTGGGGCCCTATAACGTAAATCTAGTTCAATATGTTTTTATTCCAATCTCCTGACGTCCCATTTGCGTAACCGCCATCGCAAGCATAGCGCGGTGACCCGCAGCGTTGCATTCACAGCCGAATCAAACGTTGTCTTTGTTTATAGGCGGTCACTTTTCTTTGCTTTCAAAACGCATAATATTGTCTACATAGAGTGGTTTTTCCTTTGTAATTGGCTGCCGAGAGGAGAGGAGCCCGGTAAAGTGGAGAGGGTGTCGATGGGGTCGAGTTAGCGGACTGAAAATAGATAACCGGATGAAGAGGGTAGTGCAGGCGCCTACGATTGGTCCGCTCTCCCTTACTTAGCTTGCGGTGGGTGGTCGAAAATAGCGGCGGCGTGCAACGGAAGGTTAACAATGCCGCTAAAACGGATCCTCAGCAAGAAAGAGTTGGCCGAGCAAGGTCGTAAACATGCCGAAAGTGCCCATGCTCTCCGGCATGTGCGAGTAGCCAGTGCCTCAGCGATCGGTGTCAGCCATCATTTATTCCTTTCGGAGCGGGGCAACCTGCGGCTATTTAGAAAAAAAATTCAGTTTTGTTCGGCATATTAATGCATCTTTACTGCGTACATGCCACTTTGACGCAGTGAGTTTTCGCGGTTTTGTAACTCGCGTGACAGAGGCGAAGTGGCGTTCGTCCAAAAATATTTTTGACCAATAGCGGAGGGCTGATTGTAGAATCGCAAAAGTTTGGAATAGCTTTACGTTACAGCGCCCCTGGTTAGCGCTATTCAGTCTGATGATGGGCTTATCGAAACGTGCACTGCGCCTGTAGTTGTACTATCTACGCATTTATTGTGCGTAAATCATTGGCTTGAGGCGAACAAGGAAGCAGTGCAGCAGCAGGCAGCAAAAAGCGTCCTTCTGTATATAACCTTTATATGTACGCCTTTTCCTCCCCGTAAGAATATTCCTGCACTAAAGGAGGCATTTCGCAGGGACGGTGAAAAAGCATCGCCCGTGATCAAGTCGGTTTTTATATCTGTGAGCACTCTAACTACACTAATTCTTCACCAGAAGTAAAGACCAATGCCCTTTCATTAGAGGGTCACACGCGATGTGAAACTTTACTCCACTACTATTCACTTAATACCATAAAGTATTGAAGTTGGTTGATATACCGTCAACCTGCGGTCTGCAATTCATAACGTAGTTGAAATCAGATGTATATTTTATCAGATAAATGATCACCTGAACTGGCAAAGTCGAACGGTAGGCTTTAGACTTTGGTCGCTTAGTTAGAAATAGCCTAGCACTTAATGAAAAGCTCCTTACTTATTGTGAACCTCTTGAAGCAGTTAATGTGTGCAGCCATCAGGTCACAATGAACCCAGTTCACGAAAAGATAATGTGCAATAGAAGAAAGTTGGGTTGAGTACCATCCAGAATAAAATGTTGAGCGGAGATCTGTACTCAAACCATAGCTTTTCTTTGTCAAAACAATTTCGCGATTATTTTTTGGCCAACTGCAAAGTTCCCCCAAAATATTATGACCGGATATCGCCGCAATATAGTACTTAAACAGTCGCTAGAGTTTGTATATATTATTCTGTCTCGTCTACAGTAAGTCCGACCACATTGACTGAAAGTAACTGAGGATCACAGTCGCAACTTTCATATGAGTGCACTCGTTAAAGAATTTGCCTAGCAATGAGTGGTAGACACATGATGCGCAAGAAATTGTGAAGCTGGCTATTTTGTCTGTAAACGACTGCAAACTTCGAAAAACTGATATTCCATGTCGGAGCGCGGCATGAATAAACTTATGGCAATTGACACATTCACGAGTTATTGCACAGAAAATAATCTGATTACTTCGCACCACAAAACGTTATACCGCACCAAAGACACGAAAACCGATGGCTTCGGACCCATTGGGAAAAGTGAAGCAAGAACTGTGAGCGAGTTACAGCAATGTATATTTAATACATCGCTGGAAAGTACGTACCTCTGTGACTTGAAGAACAATTACCAGTCCTGCCTTCTAGCGTGCGTACCGTATTAGTGTTCACAGCGTTAGCAGAAACCGTAATGAGCTTGGAAGGTTGGATTAGGTGGTGTTTATATACTTTTTAAAGCCTTGACCAAAGTTTAGTGCGAGTCACGCAGTCATGGTCGGCGATAAACGTGGAAAGAGCGGCTTGCTCTTCCCAGCATTCTTTTGCGTTGCCCTTTTCAACAAAACTAGCCACACATATAACACAAGTTTCTGAGCAGGAATGTCACTGAAATGATTGACGTCAACCGTTCGCAAAAAATAGAAGAATAGTTCGCCTGTAGGCCTGTGTCAATGACGGTGCACAAATATGTTCACACGTGTACTTCATCGTTCTCTGGTGACCAGGTTTCAACGGCTACCAAATGTTACACAGTATCACTCTGCGCAGGACACGCCTGCATGTTTCTCAAATGCTAGCGATTTCTGTAGCCATTGTCTGTTGTCACCAAACTTTCTGTAATGTAACTGAATGCGTAGTACATGCGAATTGTGTAGTATTTTTTGGAAGGCACGCGGGCACAAGCGCTGACGCTGGAACCTTCAACGAGTCATGTATAAAAGCCGACGTGCTTGATCTGCTTATCAGAGTTCAACGATCGCTGACTGTGCTCGCTGCTATCGTTGTACTTTGAACGTAACCTGTTTTTGTGGGCACAGGTTCGCCCACTAAGGAGTTAGTTCAAATGGATTTGAATTCTGGGGTTTCGCGTGGTAAAACCACGATTTGATTATAAGGCACTCCATATTGAGGGACACTGGTACAATTCTGACCACCCGGGCATCTTTAGCTCGCCTTCAATGCGCGGAACACGGGCGTTTTTGAATTTGTCCCCATTCAAATGCCGTGGCCGGGATTTCATCCCGCGACCTCGTGCTTAGTAGCGCAACACCATAGCAGCCTAGCGACCACGGCGGTAGGGTTAGTTCCGTGATTCACAATTTCGCTACTGTGTCCTTCGCCACTAATGCAACGTGAGGATATGAATATCTAATGAGGGAGTGCGGAGAGCCTTAGAAGATTCCAATTGTGTAATGGTGACAGGTATAATTGCTGCACACCTTCTGCATGATAATTCAATTCTTTCATTTAGCAGCGCAGGAGAGCTTGTGAACGTCCTTTGAACGCATTTGGGCAAAAAATACGTGAATGCGGAAGGTGACGGTGCCACATAAACTGCGGTACTATGCATATCTTACGATGGAAGTTTCCTTTACAAGATTGCGACAATAAATGACAAAAAATTTCTATATAACTACCCATTGAAACAGGAAAGAAAAATGCGTCACGTGCGTCAATTGCAACGATGCTGAGATAAGGATGAGATAATTCCCACTTGCCGCAACCACCAGAACCGTGCCGGGTGAGCAAGCTAACCGGGCCAAACACGGTAAAGAAATGGTACGGGCATGATTTGCAACAGGCTGTATTTTATTGATGAGTGATATTCCAGAAAAAAAAAACCAGGAAAATGGTAGAACACTACGCCTTGGATATCGCAGTGTTTCGACAGTTCATCTGCTGTGTGTGTTGTCGTCAAAACCATATAACAGTACGTGGATCAGCACTGTATTAGCCCGAAGTAAATATTTTAATTCAAGTTCTATGGGAGAAGACATGGCAACCTATCTAAAATATCTACGGCCCCAAAATATTCTACGCTCAGATTGCCTATGTGCGGTGAGAGAGATATATATTTACAGTATCATCTCTAGGAACTTTGCCGATGACGACTGCCAAATAGCGAAAATTTAGATCAAGCCCGGTAGGTATTTTAGCCTCATTTGTTTAAAAAATTAGGCACTGTGTTTTCTTTCCATTTCGGTTAAGCTTATTTGCATTCACTCACGAGCCTAAATTATTCAACAAGGAGTTATTTCATTCAGGAAGAAGATGCAGTCCTGCACCAGAGAAAAACTCGTTTCGTCTTCATATAAAATTGCCTTAGAATAAGTCGTTTTAGTCACAATATTGTTTACGCAGACAAAAAATAAAACAGCTGCTAAAATCAACCATTACGGCACTTCATGATGTATTTGTTTAGTGTCGCACCATGTATCCTTGTAAAGGGTTACCGAGACTTAACATAGCTTTTCTTTAACGATGACCCGTCACCACGTATTCCACAAAAAGAGAATTTAGCGAAAAATAAGTTTTCTTGCTCACCCTCAAAAGCCTTTTTATTATGAACCTGTGTACCCATCACGAACATATTGCTTTCGAGGTCATGTTGTATTTGTGCCTTTATTTAGAGTAATGCAGGTTCGGAAGCTTCTTTTTTCTGAAACCGTATTGACCGCGATCTATAATTTTCTGGGCAGTTAGAAAGCAGGTGATTTAAATATTTTATATGTGCCGCACTATCCTGGAAAAGACAGGCAGAGCAGCCATAGGTTGGAAATTGTTTTGTTCATTTACTGGCCCTTCCTTGTGGATAACTGTTGCTCGAGCTAGTTTCATTTGTTATGGATAGATGCTGAGGAAAAGAATACGGTTACAGATATCTGCGAGGGGAGCATTTACAACTTCGATTACAGCTTTTCGGGGCCCCACTTTGCCGTCATCTGTGCTGCACATATTTCATTCATTGATGAAAATATAGTCTGAATCTCAGGTTTATCAACAGCAGGAAGAAACGAAACACTGTAGAAGAACACAGGTGTTTATGTAGGTCCTTCTTCTCACATAACACCTGACCAATATTATTGGACGCTTCACCTACTACGATAACGTGTTGATTGAACATGCGTGCGCGGTGAAGGTCAGATAATCTACTGCGAGGAAATTTAAGTGATGCTTTTGGGGAGTTTTAATTTATTATGTCGTGTATTGCATTCAACTCAAAACGTGACTTTCCCGTGAGTCATGAAAATTTATTCGTAGCAGTCCCGTCTGGCACATTGAATGTCGTTATTAAGTCTAATTCGAACGTTTTTGAACATCCGAAGGTCGTTCTCGCTTCTGGTTTCAAAACTACTTCATATAGTTTGTAGGGTTGTTTTGTTCCATCGCATAGACCTTTTCATCGACGAAGACGAAAGGGCGACCCCCGACCTTTCCTTCTGTGTGGCTTGTGCGAGCCAACGCGGCACTGCTCGAATTTTTTGCCGTCGTGTGCTAAGGAACAACTTGGAGATGTTTTGTTCATCATTCTCCGTCAAACGTACGTCATGTCAATTCATAGGACGTCGTCGAAGAACCATTGCTCAGCCTTTAGTTGAAGCGGTAACCACATTATGAATTAATTTCTATTGGCTGTGCGATCATGTGACACGCGCGTCAGCCACGGTGTGCGTGTGTGTGTTTTGGGAATTATTTTGGCCGGATCAGTTTTTTTACTTGATGAAAAGCAGTGGCGTCTGTGAAATGTCGGCGTGAATTGCAATATCTTCTCACTTTCACAACGTTTGGCGTAAGATAAAAAAAACGTGAGATTGCTTGTGAATGACCGACCGAACGCAAACGCGAAACTTCTAAGCGCCAATCGTTACAAAATATTAGCATTAGCCACTGGCACCGTTTTCACGCATTTCAATTAGAGTAGACCTCAAATCACAATGCCATGACTGCGTTAGCCTCCTCCAAGAGGCCGATGGCGTTGCTCAACACAGTGACCACGGCGTTTGGTAAATAAGCATAATATATGTAAAATTTGTGCTTCAGCATTTCCTCTTTGCTCTATAAAGCAGCAATGTCCAAAGGGGATCGCATAAAAGTTATCATGGCTATTTCTGAGTGCGCCTTAGAAAACGGGACGAAGAAGACCGAATAACAAAAATCTATTTTGATCCTGTTTTCCTGAGAAAAAAAAAGCCATATTTTCCGGGGTTTTCGTACAGTATGCTTGCGAGGTGACTTCGCGCAAAGCATCGGGTGGCCGTGCTATGTACAGGCGGCAACAATGCAACTGGTCTCTTGGAGAACCACATGCTTGAGTTGGTCGTGGTGAAGGGTGGTTGTGTCGTAAGGGGTAGCGACTGTGAAGGTATTATTCGTCGGGTGAATTCGGAGCGGAAGCTCTCCTAGGTCCCGGCCAGCGGCGGGGATTTGCAGAGCTTGCATCAGTGGCTGCGTCATTGCTGCGTTCAAAGCGAGGCGTCATTTTAGTTGGAAAAGTGCCCTTATAGTGCAGGGAGCTAATGAGGAGGCAAGTTCTTCACTTTGCAGCGTGCCTGCATGCGTCACGCGCAGCTGCTGTTGTTGAGCGCGGCATGTCGGCTAGAAGGTCGCGGAGGCAGCGTCGGCCGGAGCAGCGACGGCGGACGCGGTAGGCTCACCTCAGTGGCGTACCAACTATTTATTGACTGGGGGGTGGCAACCGCAAACCATCTCACCCCCCCCCTCTCTCTCTCTCTCTCTCTATATATATATATATATATATATATATATATATATATATATATATATATATATATATGTGTGTGTGTGTGTGTGAGTGTGTGAACGAGACGGAAGGAAACTGAGGGGCTCGACAGTCAGTTTGATGACCCGCTACTCACTTATCACGAAATCACCTCATACTATCGAAAAGGCAGAATGAAATATCCGCTCCCGCACTCCAAACTCGAACGCGCGCAGGCGGCCGCGTTTCGAATGCTACAAACGGACTCGTATCCGTCACGAGGCCTACTGAGTCACTATAACTCAGACATCCCGGCAAATTGCCCAGACTGCCAAGAACTTTATTGCTCACTCTCGCACATGCTATGGCAAAGTACCGCGTTACCAAAGGGCCCTCTCTCTAGTGAGCCCGAATGGGAAGAAGCCCTCAAAAGCCCGGACCTCAAACTTCAGCTCAAGGCCGTCCAGAGGGCCCATGAACTGGCGGAGCGTCACCACGTTCCCGTCCCGACTTGGGCGTCGCCTACGGTTTCGGCCCGAGGAGCTCCCCAGTATGGGATCTGTAACGGCTTAAAACTCCTCAGGACCTAACTGAAGTTCTTGACTGACTGACTGAGGGGCTTGATGTTTATTAGTGATATCATAAGATGCCAACGAAGAGACCAAAGACAGAATAGGGTAGGGGAAATTACGTGTACTAATTAATTCAATTAAAGCAATGATAAGTTAGTGGACATGAATGTTTATGAAAAAACAACTGGCCTTAGGTGGGATACGAACCCACGTTTTCGCACTACGCATACGATGCTCTTGCCAATTAAGCTGCCACGGTGCCGTTTTTCTATTCACCTTCTGGGGTACTTGTCTTTCACTGCTTTAACTAACCGTGGGAGTTGTAGCCAGCCTTGGCGTCCTTGTTCAGTGGCTTCTTATATATATATATATATATATCGCGTGCCTGTCAGCTATTTTTATATTTCACCGACATACCTATTTATCGATCACACATGGTGCACTATGGGGCCCGAAAAGTTACTTGAATTGACATTTATTTATTTCAACAATACAAAATATTATGATGGGACAAGAGGCAATGCGTGCCTGATCTCGTCCACTACCAGCAGTATCGCGCACATAAAAACTACACGGTTGCTACTAAACATTTCTATAATTAAACAAATAATTGTACTTGGCGTTCAAATGTATACGTATAGATCTATCGCTAGTTAAGGTACGATATTGCCGAGCTCATACACAGCAAAGTACAGTTCACATACTTGCAATATTCATAAAAAAGAAATGTTGAGTCAATCCACCCTGTGAAGGTGGATGAGCAGCGAAGCTGTTTAGCACACGACACAGAAGTGACATATAATTTTGAGCAAAGGTACGAACGTAATTCTTGTCCTGATCGGTGGTCATCGTGACGATAGATGTGAAAACACATTCTCGTGTCACCTCTGTTAAGAAAATAAATGGCTCATACCCCTTTAAAGAATGGTTCATACGAATGTAGAGAAAAAGAAAATTAGCACGGCCTCTGCGTTCCGACGACAGAAGGGAAATAAATTTCTACGCTGGAAAGATGAGCGGCAACAGAGCCAGCTGTGAAAGAAGACGACGGTGGTCGAGTCATTGTTGCTGATGATGCTAGTTGTAGATCATGATGATGGTTTCCCTCTTGCCAATGAATGACTCATACCCCCTTTAAGCAATGAGCGGCAACGGAGACAGCTGTGCAAGGAAACAACGACGACGAACTCGAGAGCAGTGGCACGAGCGCGTTCGCGCGGTAGCGCCGAGGGGCGCCAACGAGCCAGCTAGCGGCTTGTTCGCGGAGGGCGGAAATGCCCTCACCATACACAGCGTCGTCGTAGAAAAGACAGTAGATGTGTGCAACCTTGGATAATTACAACCGGATTTCCAGCGAAGCTGTTCCTTATTAACAGTTGCCATAAAAGTTTGTTTACTGTAATCAGATCGCATACATTAAAAAGTTGCCCGTATATGACTGTTCCATTTGAATTGAGACCTTTCGCGCATGCATTGCTTTGCAGTACTTGTTGGCAGTTTTTAAAAAGCCAGTAATTCACCAATACACATGTTACTTCGCCATAATATTTACCATGGTGTCTTCTCTTCCTCCCTCCCACCCGTCTCAATTTTTGCTAGATTTGATATCGGTTGAGTTCACAGTTCTTAGAGGGCAGTCGGAGAAATTCTGCGTTGCTGGTAAAGCGCATTCATAAAGCTTCATGCCACTTGCATACGTAAGCTGCTGGAAATTCCATAACACGCCTAAGTCCCCGATCTTCGCAGTTTACCTAGATGTTGCCCATAACGCACCCTTTATTTTTGCTATACGCAGACAAAAAGCCTTGTTTAAATCCCTGAGAACACCGCTGATACCAAGTAGGAGCGTCTTATTATGCATAAATATAGGGGGTTAGGACGACGGCTCAGTAATTGTTTGCAACGTTTCTAAGTGGACCGCGAACTGAATTTGGCTTATCGCGCATTGCAATTATCATAAACTCCCTCTCCTTTTCCGGAAATATAAACGTGTAACCTACAGGTATGTCGGGACACCGGGAAGCATAGCTGATAGCGGCCATATCACACGCTCTAACACTTGAATAATAAATTTTTACAATGGCTGCGTTTAATCCAACCGCATTTAACTTCGTAGAGAGTTTCTGTAGCGTTCTACCAATTTTCCCTAATTTTAGTTTTCGTGGCGTTTATAGTTCTACCAGCAGCGAGCTCAAATCTGCAGCACTCGTTAAACGCGCTCATACCAATCTAGAATGCTCAAATACGCAATTTATTATGAAAGCTCCAATTACTCATGTATTTTGAACTTTACCTATACACCACCCACTATCTTGCCCTTGTAGTCACCGTACATAAAGAAGCTGCCTCCTTTCTTTCAGTGACCACACCACATCAACCAAATATATTGTCACGTGTATAAAACTATTTACACGGTGTGTTTACAGGGCACATATAAACAGCAGCCGATAATCCCGAGAGGCTGTTGCAACTTCGTCGTCTTCACCGTCGATGACCTTCTCCTCTTTTTTACACCGTAATACGACCCCCGACAGAACAAGCACCGTCCCGCTGCTTCAAACGGAGCAGTCGCTCCGGGCATAGTAAAGCTTAAGCAGAGAGATGCGTACGACGTTACGTGATGTGGAACCAGGTGGCATGACGGAGGTCACGGGGATTTTCTCGTACGTGGCGTTGGTCACTGGACGGAGAACACGGTAAGGGCCTTTGTAGTACGGAAGAAGTTTCTCGGAGAGCCCCACTCGGCGGCAAGGGGACCAAAGTAGCACTAGAGAGCCTCCTGAAAGATATGTTGCACGATGGCGGCGATTGTAAGCGTGCCATTGAGATTCGTGCGATGCCAACAGACGAGTACGGGCATGTTGACGTGCATGGTCAGCGTGGGCGATGGCGTCGCTCGCGGGCATACTCGGTCCTCGAATCCTTTATCAAGGGGACTGAAGTGTCCAATGGTAACACAGGGTCATGACCGAAAAAGTAAGTAAAAGGGGGAATACCCAGCAGTATCGTGGCGTGAGGAATTATAGGCGAACGCGACATAAGGGAGTGCCACATCCAGGTCCTTGTGGTCGGGTGAAACGTATTTCGAGAGCATGTCACTAATGGACTGACTAAGTCGCTCAGTAAGGCCGCTAGTCTGGTGATGATAGGAGGTAGCCAGTTTGTGCTTGGTTTAACATGAGCGTAGCATATCGGCGATGACTTGGGAGAGGAAAGTGCGGCCGCGATCTGTAAGGAGCTGTCGTGCGGCGTCATGTACTAAAATGATATCCCGGAGGAGGAATTCTGCGACGTCCGTTGCGCAGCTCGTGGGAAGTGCTCGAGTGATGGCATAGCGCGTCGCGTAATCAGTAGCGACAGTGATCCACGTGTTGCTGGAGCTGGACTTGGGGAAAGGGCCAAGGAGATCCAAACCAATGCGAAAGAAAGGCTCAGGTGGAATGTCGATCGGCTGCAAGTGCCCAGCAGGAAGCGTTGCTGGCTTTTTGCGGTGTTGACAGGGCTTGCAAGCAGCTAAATAATGCCGTACGTAGCATGCGAGGCTGGGCTAGTAGAAGCGGCGGCACACGCGGTCGTAAGTGTGAGCAAATCAAAGGTGTCCGGCAGTTGCGGCGTCATGAAGCTCCCGAAGCAAGGTTGAGCGGAGATGTTGAGGAAAGACAAGCAGAAGGGGAGTACCGTCAGGATGAAAACTGCGTTGGTACAATATCATGTCGTTGAGGACGAAGCACCATAACGATGGATCAGTAGGAGCAGATTCCATTCGGTCAATGAGGGTCCTCAAAGTAGCGTCATGGCGTTGCTCGTTGGTCATGCCCAAAAGCTGGAAAACGGAAAGAACACTTGCGGAAGCATCCATGTCGGTGTGGGTGGGCGTGTGTACAGAGTAGAGGGACAAGCAGTCGGCTTCCTTGTGTAGGCGACCAGACCTATACACCACCATATAGGAATTTTCTTGCAGTCGCAAAGCCCATCGTTCAAGCCTCCCTGTGGAATCTTTTAACGACGAAAGCCAACAGAGGGCGTGGTGGTCCATTACAATAGAATTCAGTGGTATGGACCGTTCACCATTACATCGGTAATATACAGGCTAGCAATGCAGGCAATCAGATTAAAGCTTCAAGCATGGGCAGAGAATAATGACATTTTGGGACAGCTTCAGAATGGCTTCAGAATAGGTAGGCGTTTGGATGATAACTTTTTTGTTCTTGCTCAGTGTATTGAAATATCAAAAGCAGAAAGCAGACCGTTGTATGTGGCCTTTTTAGACATTACAGGAGCCTATGACAACGTAGACCGCAACATTTTGTGGGATATTCTGGAAGGGGAAGGCTTACGTGACGATTGTCTACAGATATTGAGAGAGATTTGTGGAGAAAATACCGTTTGCGTTAAATGGGAAGGGATGAGGAGCGAGGAGCGAGGAGAGACAGTCAGGGAGGCTCGCGGTGAAATTGAGTATGAAGAACGGCTGAGGAATATGGAGGAAAGTAGGTGGGCTGGGAGAGTGTTCAAGTGCCGGTACAGGAAAAACATTGATTCATAGTGGCGGAAATGAACTAGGAAGCTTACCAGCAAATATGCGGCCTGTAGGGTGGGCAACACAGCAACAAAGAAGGTCAAGCGGTAACTCAGAGACGCTGAAATAATCTCATAGGTGGGGCAATGGAAATGAAACCTGCCATGAGTAACTACTTAATAGAAAAAAACTAAATCAGGAGACAAAGTATTCATGATAGCTCAAGAGGAAGTTCAATACTTTTCTAAGCGAGATCGGGATGCCTTAGAACACGCACCTATGAAGCGAGATATAAGAAGGAAGAAGAAGCATGTGCTTGCTGCGGTAAAGCTAGGGATACTATGGAGAATGTTTTATTAGAATTTGAAGACGTCTGGCCAGCGGTCAATTTAGGCACCACTGGCCTCCTTGAAAAGTCCTTGGGTTCTGTGGGAGCAGTGGTAAAGTAAACATGTCCGCAATAGGCATTAGTAAGAGGCGATTGCAAGATTGGTTGAAGAAAAAAAGGTAAACGACAAAAGACGGAGACATACGAAAGCACAGTTCGCAATAGAGGATCAGAAAATTTGGGTGTGGTAGTTCATAGTGTTCTTTTTTCTTTTTTATTGTTTAACCTAGGTAAGACATTACGCAGTATAATAGCAAGAGCTTGGTGGCGCAACCCACCGCCCCGTTCCAAACGTGACGCTCATAACATCCATCCATCCATCCATAGAAAAGGGCCTGCCATATAAATGAGGGCGGAATTTTGCCACTGCCCACACAGCGGCCAAACTTTCGCTCTGAATAATAAAGTAGTTCCGCTCCGCAGGTGACAAAAAACGGCTAGCGTATTAGATGACACGTTCTTGGCCGTGTTGAACTTGTGCGAAGACGGCACCGATTCCGTGGCCACTGTGATCGCTGTGCACCTCTGTAGGGGCTGAAGTAGCGAAGTGTCCTAGAATCAGTGGGATTGTGAGCATGGTGGTAAGGTGAGAAAAGGCGGTGACCTGAAAGGATCCCCATGAAAACGGCACACTTCAGATCTGTGAGAGGGCGTGCTATGGTGGCAAAATCTTTAACAAAGTGGTGGAAGTAAGAGCGAAGGCCCACGAAACTTCGGACATCTTTTCCATACCGTGGAAGAGGGAACTCTTTCACGCGCGAATTTGCTCTGGGTTTGGTCCGATGCCAGTCGCATTAACGACATGACCAATAACAGTAATCTCACGGTGGCCAAAGTTACATTTCTTGGAGTTGAGCCGGAGACCGGCCTTGCGAAAAACGGCAAGTATAGCTGAAAGGCGCTCAATGTGTGTGCTGAATGAGGGCGAGAGCACAATAACATCATCCAGGTAGCAGAGACAAGCGGACCACTTGAATCCTTGGAATAATGAGTCCAGCATACGCTCAAAGGTAGCCGGAGCATTGCATAGGCCAAAAGGCATAACTTTGAATTGGTAAAGACCATCAGGCGTTATAAAGGCGGTCTTTTCAGGACCTAGATCATCGACAGCGATTTGCCAATTACCGGAACGTAGGTCAATGGATGAAAAATACTGTCCCCCGTATAGGCAATCGAGGGCGCCATCGATACGAGGTAGTGGGTAGACGTCCTTCTTCGTTATGCGGTTGACGTGGCGGTAATCGACGCAGAATCTCCGGGATCCGTCCTTCTTTTTGACCAGCACGAAGGGGGACGCCCAGGGACTTGACGATGGCTGAATGATGTCTTTCGCTAGCCCCTTGTATACTTCCTTTTGATGACGTGTCATTCCGAAGCTGACACTCAGTAGGGTCGCCGATGGATGGATGGGTTATCGCCTGTATGTATACGATGTTTGACAAGTGACGCCTGGCCTGAGGGTCGGTTGTGCAGGTGGAAGATATCGTTGTAGGAAAGCAATAGACTGCAGAGTTGTTCAGTCTCTGAAGGAGTGAGGTTCGGGGCGATCATTTTCCTAATGTCATTGTCAGTACATTCAGCATACCGGAAAGGCTCACAGGAAGCGTCGACGGCAAAAGTCTCAACGCAACTAACTTCTAAAGAAGTGATTGTAGCCAGGGTGATATCTTTAGGTAGAACTTGCTTAGCGAGCCCAAACTTCACGACTAGGGGATACGTGCGATTGTCTGTGACCCTGAGGATTGTATGCGGGACAGTAACGTTGTGGGTGAGAACAATGGCAGTTTGGGAGCGGAGGTGTAATTGCCATCGGGAACTGGCGTAGAAGGCGACAATTCTATGTATGTCAAGAAGCTGTGGTGGAACGTGACAAAATCAGTCGGTCTCAGGCAAATTTCGTGCGTTCCGAGGAACCTCCAGTAGAGGCAGGTCAAGACGCACAGTACTTGAGGAACAATCGATGAGCGCTGAATGGGCAGAGAGGAAGTCTAGGCCTAGTAAGAGTTCATGGCGGCATTGGTCAAGCACAGTGATAAGGACGACAGTATGACGGCCGGAAATGCTCACACGTGCAGTACACATTCCGACCACGGTCACCGTGCTACCGTCGGCGATTCGTACGAACCGAGTAACGGTAGGCGTAACAATTTTCCTTAATTGGCGGTGTAGGCGGCTGGTCATAATCGATATGTGTGCTCCTGCATCTATGACTGCTGTGATGGGTGTGTGTGATCAACTTGCACGTCAAGAAGGTTATGTCTCGTAAACCGCGTCAAAGGAGGATTTTACGGACGAGCCGACATTGCAGCACCACCTCGAGGTGCCGCATTGCCTAGTTTTCCTGCTGGGATGGTCCTGGGTAGGGCGGTGAGGGCGAGCGGTGAGGATGGGGGGGGGGGGGGGGACGTGGCTGGCGACGTTGAGGCGAGTGTGAGCGAGCATAGCGGCGAGTGGAGGTAGTGGCGTCGGAAGCGTCGTAGAAGCGACGGGGTGAAGAACTTCGGGGCGAACTTGAATTCTGGAAGGTGTTTCGAGGAGGGGACGGCGAACGGCTGCGGCAGTGATGGGGAACGTGACCGATTCGGCCGCGGCAGGAACAGATCGGCCTGTCGTCAGGTGCACGCCAGTCCAATGGATTCCTGGTAGTGTAGAGATAACGGACACTGGGAGGTGGACTGCGATAGGACCGAGTCATACGAGCAGGGCGGGTACCAGGGCGACTCAAGGAGCAGGCACTGAGAAGACTCATATTAGCGATTACCTGGCGAACCACGGACTGAATCAGCGATATCGTCTTAGCAGTGTTGTTCCAAGACGCCTGTTGAGGCGAGACACGAAACGCTGCTTCGAGTTCGCGGCGTACAATTCGGGTCACGTTTTCGCTTGGTGGTGGCGAGCTAGATTAGTCGGTGGGTTTGGCACAGGAAGTGGTCGCTGCAGTATTTGGAAGCCGTGTAAACTGATTGTATATAGGGCGACTCTTCACCTGCTCGAAACGGCGGCATTCCTTCATGATGGCATCGACAGTCGATAAAAATTAGACACGAGGAAGACAAGCCTCCTTTATTGGGTAGCTGAACATGACGAAATACCTGCGTTGAAAACGTTTGATGCCTTTTTCGCGGAAATAGAAACGATTGCTTTGCAAATGAGCTAACCTAATAAGGTTATTCTAAAATACAACCGAATTGAAACGATAATACCGCTGTAAAAATCACAATGAAATTACTACATGTTCCAACTTTTTTTGTTCAGTCTGAATTTCACTAATGTCAATCCAAGTCATAAAATAGGCGCACCTAATCACCAAAATCGGCTTCTTCATGCATTATCATATTATTCATATACAAGGCCTCACTATGGAGGGTACTGCTGCAGAATTTCATTTGCTATTACAAAAAGCAGGTGAAATATATCGTCGATATCTATCTGTACATTCGTGCGCGCATGCAATCAAGACGATGTGTTCTGGCGCTGCCGCGAGTAGCTTAAATTGTTGTGTGTGGATCGAATACGGAAGAATAAGCGTGTACACTGCCGCAGCATTCCCTGCAGAGTGATTATACTAGTTTTGCTCCATCTTGTTTTACTGCACCAGAGGAAAAGAAATTTAAATCTGAAGTAAAAATAAACTGCAATATTTTGTTCATATCCAATGATTCCTAGTATTCGTCGTATATCATCGACAACTATATAATAAGGCAGCGACTGGGCATTGTATTTGTATGATAATGACGGCACATGAGGACTAACTTTGCACTTCCTACATTGAATTTCAACCTACGCTAGTAGTTTGAAATGTTTCATACTAAGAAGATTTTTCTGTACTGGAACTTTTCCAGTGACGGGAAAATCTTCAGTTTTGTTTTTTGATGGCTATGTAGATCAATGCTATTTAATATAAAAAGAAATTATGCAGACACCATTGACGCCGATTCTCAATGTGAACGAATTGCCCGAAAGAACGAGCGAGCGCGGCGACAGTACCCCCTTCTTGGGGCGCGTAGCTGCTACTCGGTTGCCCGAGAGCACCCGTCCTTCCTCTGGGCGCATGCACTCGACGTTCCGGAGTTCCTTCGCGGTCGCCGTCGAGAGCATATGCGTCAGCGTCAGACAGAACGCTCGCCTGTGTCTGAAAATCCGCCATGGATTCTTATTCGTTCCATCGTCCACAACAGGATGGCCACAGTGGGTGGTAATAACGATGTGCAACGAACGAGCGTGCCACAGCCTCCCATCCTTATCCCTCCGGACCCTCTCCGCAACTCGTTTTCCCAAGAGCACGCGCCCGCTTTCTCGCCATCCTAAGGTGAAAGGGCGAATGAGATAGCAAGTGGCGCGCGCCATTGGATTTCTGGCAACACCGCCAGCTGGCGCTCGCCTCCGCGCATCGTGACCGTCGTCGTCACTGAAGAGTTTCGCAGTTTGACCATGTGGCACGTGCTGTGCTTTCATTTCTATGCCACTATAATGCAGGAGATGGTCTATGGAGGCCGCGTGCTAGGTTGCGATAGTGTAAACAATACACGCGTCCATAGGCTGAAGATAGCGATTGGAGTTGGCGTCTCAACAGCGTCAACAGCGGGCTGGTCAAGTATGCAGAAGGAGCACGCAAACGCACGCCAGCAAACTGCCTCCAAAGAGTGCCCTCAGAGTCGAGCACATCCGGGCCCGAAAGAAGCCTCGCGCGAAACAGGAGCGTGTTCGCTACGCAGTGAAACGTGGCGCAGACCCCGAATCTATGTATACACACAGTTATAATAAAAATAAAGTTACGTTTAAAGCCCGTCGCCTTCACTCAGTAGGTCCGCGAGCCGCGACCAGCATGACGAAGGACCAATCACACAAGGAACAGAAACCACTTTACTTTACGATGTACCGCAGCACTCAAGCAACCACTGCAGTCTCGTGGCCGATAGCAGTAAGAACAAGGTGAAAAAGCAAGCACCGAAAAAGCGAAGCAACCGAGTGTACTTGAAAAGGGGAGCGACAAAAGAACAGGCGTATCAGACAGTCAAACACCAGTATCTTACGGTCGCTAATAAGACAAAACGGAAAACCAAGCGTAGAACCGCCCAAGCACACACAGTCGCAAAGGTGAAAAACATAGCCTTCTTTTACGTGGACACTATGCAAACGTTTTCCCTCGTTTCGGAGCGCCCTCGGAGAAAATTATCGATGGGTCGCACCCCACCGGCGCCTCACCAGGCCCACCTCCCAAAAAAGCACTGTGTGCAGTCTCCGCTACCTTCTTATCGGGAAGCCGCCTTCCCGGCCGCCTCCGCGCGAGTTCCAACGCTAACTTGATCGGTGGGCATGCTACATGCGGCGCGTCCTTTTGTGGCGCGCGTTTCAAAGGCTTCCACAGCGCGTGCTGTTGATTGCTGCCCGAACGCCAGAGAACGTACAGCCCCATAATTGAATAATTATTTATTATTTCTGCCACGATGCGATGAGCCATGGCAGACAATCATAATACTCAATATCTCGGAGATTATGAGCAATGACACACAACAACGCCTCAAGCAATCATATCTCCCTGTGTCTTCCATGGACTACGCAAAGAACAGTGGTACGTGGAAGGTAACGTTTAACATCAACTCGTCAATCTCGTGTTGGGCTAAATGCTGAAGCAAGTGTACATTTGCCACCAACATTACCACTAATCGTTAATCGATATATGCACGAATCAAAACCTTATAATGCTCTTGTAAATATTGAGCATTTCTATGAAACTGCACTCCTGGTAGAGCCAGGTTCGTTCATTACCAGCCTGCTCAACAGTATCATAACCAGTGGAATACAAAACTTCGTCCGGGGACATTAAAGTGCTGGCCGAGTTCAACGCATTCTCATCAATCAAATTTTGTATGTCCTTACTGCATGACAACTATTAACCTTCCTGAAAAATTTTATTAATTTCAAGTCGGTATGGGCAGTTTGGTCAATAAAGTTTTCTGCTACTTAGGTGCTTCACTGATAACACGACTTGCCCAAAACGACCTTTTATACGGAATAATTTTACAAGATGAGCAAAGAGACCAGTAAGAGGTGCCATGAATAAGATATGTCGTCGCCGTCATACTATGACCATCGCTGTCTTGCTTCTGTCGTCACACACAGGTTCACGTCACACATAAAATCGCTTGAGTTACGAAAGCAAGGCGTTCTACGTGGTAATTTTTAACATGCGCAGAACCATATAACATGCGTATAACATTTTTGGTATAATCCTGAGAGCCTCGGGATGATGTTTACAAAGGGGCGTGGGGAAGTGGCTGCCTTGAAGCGCTGCTGGTGGAGTGACAGTTCTGCGACCTTCCGGGGCTTACGTCTTCAGGAGTGTTTCATAGTATTTCTTGTAGTGCTTCCTGTGGACGTTCACAGGGCCATCGAACGTGATTTTGATTAGGCTACATTGCACTGAGCTTTTACTGCGGGTCGCCTGTTTTGTTGTTTATTACACGTCTAAATATAGGATCAATTTTATGGCTCTGCACAGGGTTGGCCTATACACTTTGTGTGCACTCTGAGTGGTTTGTGTGGTAACCACTCTATGTTGTGTCAGAACCATACAAAATCAACAGACCATGAAAGCAACGAAAGAAATTCGAACATTAAAAATGGTTGACATTGAAGGTTAGAAAAAAATAAAGTAACCAGAAATTAAAGTGGGCAAACAGTTCATTTCCGGCCAGTGAGATCAGAACTCACAACTTCTGCATTAGGCGTGCATAGCACTACCAAATTCCCTACTGTGATGGCTATCAATTTTGCCCCCATCTTGTGTATTTACGTGTAGCAGATGAAGCCCTGGGAGTCTCACCCAGGCCACACTAAACGCCATGGCGGGTGGATGTGGAGTATGCCGTTACGCCAGAACGCGTCTAGTAACACGTGAACTTAAGACCACGTGGCTAATAACTTGATATGTTACCGAGGCATCAAGGCTGGCAGACTCAGGACCCGTTCTACGAATGAACGATTTCAAGGGAAACCAAAGGATTCCATTTTTAGTTCTTTTTAATGTAGTGTATGTGTTTGGGAACCTCTTAAGACAAGTCTTGAAGTCTTGGGTCTTGGAGCGTGCAAAATTGTCACCAATATCTTCATCCTCATAATCAACGTTTGCTCTATTCTTTCTGTCTACAGCCCTTCCCTTTCCCCCAAAGCCGAGTAGCTGGTCGGAACATTGATTCAGGCCGACCTCTCAGCTTTTCTATCATAATAAATACCTCTCTGTCTTACAAGAACTGTGTGAGGGCATTTTAGGTAACTTGCCGAAGAAAGAAATATTCTTCTCACTCGGCATTTTAGTAAAACAAGGCGCCCATAACATAAACCTATTCCATTCTCCTGACGTCGAATTGACGTAACCACCGACGCTATGATTGGGCGGTAACCCGCAGCATTGCTAGAGAAGCCCAATCAGATGCGCTTCTCGTTTATAGCGTTTCAGTTTTTTTTTGCTTTCAAAGCGAATAGCATTGCCTACATTGAGCAGTTTTCTTTATCTATATGACTGACACGAGGCGGGGACAACACTCAAAGGGAGAGAGTTTCGTGGGGCCGAGCTAGCACAGCGAAAGTAGACAACCAAATGATGAGGGTGGTGCCGGCGCCTGCGATTGGTCCGCTTCCCTTTACTTAGCATGCGGTAGCTGGTCGAAAATCGCGGCGGCGTGCAACGGAAGGT